>NC_031990.1:11144331-11282268 GCF_001879085.1 Nicotiana attenuata
ACCTACTTTGTCAACAATCAACAAAGTTTAGTAGAGTTTTCTAGAGTGTCACACAATAGCTTCTACGATAATGTTAACTGATGTATTGGCTCTCATTAAGACTTACCCACTTTTATTAAACCTTTTACTATGAATTTATAAAGTTAGCAGTGGCTGATAAACAAGCAAGGAAGAATCTTCAGTACAAAAATGAACTACTTATATCTTCTTATATAGTACTCCCTGTTTTGCTCAAAAGATACTAATTACTTTATAAGCGAAAAACAATCAAAATAATTCACAGGTAAATCGTGATCGAATATAATGAGACCTAAAAGTTTGTATTATGCTTGTGATTGTTTCAACAACTTGGATATTCGAGAGAGTAAGAGAAAGCTTGTTTAGAGAGAGAGAGAGAAATAGAAAGAAAGATAGCTTATTATTGAAAGATCTCATGCCCTTTACAACATTGGGATTCTCCTTTATATAATAAGAGAACCCCCTCAAAAATAATAAAATAATACAGGGATAGGTCACGTGCTTTCGAGGAGACGACGAGACCTAAGGGCACGCTTTCGCTCTGACATTCTTAGGTCGTCCCCTCTACTTCGGCTATTATTTAGTCGTGGGTCGTTGCTACCGTAGTGGGCAGAATTTGACCCCATACAAGAGTTAGCTTAGAGAGAATGCTAGGAAGAAGAACAGAGTAACTGTTTCATTGAAAAGAAGAAAAATGAACTGTGTAAATCTGTACATTAGCTCCTACTATGTACTTATACACTTTACATACACTAACCGCCTAACTAACTACATTAATTAGATTAGCTAACTCCAGCTAGCTAACCATAGTTTACTAACTCTACTTCTCTCAACACTCCCCCTCAAGCTGAAGGCTTGAACAGGTTCTTCACTCCGAGCTTGTTCAAAAGGTAGTCATGTTGAGACTTGCCCAAGCCCTTTGTTAGTAAGTCTGCTAACTGCTCCTTAGTTGATACATGCTGAGTTTTCAATGCCCCTTGCACTATCCTTTCTCGAACAAAATGACAGTCTATGTCAATATGTTTAGTTCTTTCATGGAAAATGGGATTTGCTGCAATTTGAATTGCAACCTTGCTGTCACACATGAGTTTTACAGGTGAGTTTAGTTGAACTTCAAGCTCTTTGAACAGCCCATTTAACCATACTATTTCTGCAGTACATGATGCCATGCTCCAAAACTCAGCTTCTGCAGAACTTCTGGAGATAGTCTCCTGCTTCTTTGATTTCCATGAGATCAAAGCATCTCCAAACTTAACTATGTACCCTGTGACTGACCTACTACTTTGTAAGCAAGAACCCCAGTCAGAGTCACAGTATGCAGATAACTCATTTGCATTCTGTGCTGGCATGAAGAGTCCTAGTCCAGGAGCTCCTTTTATGTACCTCACTACCCTCAAGGTTGCTTCCATATGAGACACTTTTGGGCTATGCATATACTGACTCAAGACTTGAACCACAAATGTTATGTCTGGTCTGGTCATAGTTAAGTAGAGTTATCTCCCTACAAGCCTTTGATAGCTACCTGGATCCTTGAGTGCTGCATCTGATTTTTCTGAACTTCCTATGCCTGTTATAGCTTTGTCATACTCCTGAGATGTTAGCTTCTGATTCACTTCTGGAGGTGTGCCTACTGGCTTGGCTCCCCCTAGACCTGACTCAGATATAAGTTCCAAGGCATATTTCCTTTGAGACATAACTATACCCTCTTTTGATCTAGCAACTTCAATGCCCAGAAAGAACTTTAGCTCACCTAGATCTTTCATCTTAAAATTCCTCTTTAAATCAGTCTTTGTCTGATTTAATAGCATCACATTGTTTCCTGTGATCAGTAGGTCATCTACATACACCAGCACAACAACTAGATCACTGCCATTGTGTCTGGTAAACATAGAGTAGTCAAAGTGGCTCTGTTGAAGCCCATGTGTAGCAAAGCTTCTGTCAATTTCTTGTTCCATTGCCTTGGGGCCTGTTTGAGCCCATACAAGGCCTTGTGTAGTTTGCAGACCTTGTGAGACTCCACCTGTCTAGCAAACCCATCAGGTATCTGCATGTAGACATCTTCTACTAGATCATCATTAAGGAAGGCATTGTGCACATCCATTTGATAGATAACCCACTGTTTAGCAGCTACTAAGGCAATGATAGTCCTCACAGTAACCATCTTGGCTACAGGAGAAAAGGTTTCTGAGTAGTCAAGGCCTTCTTTCTGGTTGTAGCCCTTGGCCACCAGTCTTGCCTTATATCTCTCAACCTCCCCTGAAGCCTTGAACTTTATCTTAAAATCCATTTGCATCCAATGGGAGTTTTTCCAGCAGGCAGATCCACAATACTCCATGTGTGATTGGTTTCTAGAGCAGCTATTTCAAGCTTCATAGCTGCAATCCATTTGGGATCTGAGGCTGCTTCTTTAAAGGACTTCGGTTCAGTAATAGAGGAGCAGGAGGATAGGGCATATAGGTGAGCAGGTTTGAGTGCATTGTAGGAAACACATGAGGAGATAGGATACAGGCAAGTGTGAGAGGAGACATGAGTCATATAATCTTGCAACCACAAAAGAGGTCTGCTAGGTCTGGATGATCTTCTCAGACTCACAGAGGTATTGGTTTCTTCTGTCAAAGGAGAGGGAGGAAGAGAAGGAGCTAAGGAGAGAGGTTCCTCTGAGAGGTGTATGTCTGTTGGATATGTGTCTGTTTGTGGACTCATAGGTGTATCATAAGATGCAGCAGCAGGATGTATTTCAGTGACTGTAGGAATGAGATCTAGAACAGGAAACATAGGTGTGCCAGAAGTTTGTGAGCATTTGAATGGAAAGATATCTTCCTTAAACACCACATTTCTACTTACAAGGAAGGTTCTTGAGTGAAGATCATAGACTTTATATCCCTTCTGAGTTGAGGAATAGCCTAGAAATGCACCGGGTACTGCTCTAGAAGCAAATTTGTCCAGCTCCTTGGGTGAAGTTACATAGCACAAACAGCCAAATACTCTAAGATGAGTGAGGTTGGGAGCATGCAAATAAAGCATCTCAAAGGGTGACTTGCCACCAATGACTCTTGAAGGAAGTCTGTTGAGCAAGTAAACAGCTGTAGATATACAATCTCCCCAGAATCTCAAAGGCACAGCAGCTTGAAACCTCAAAGCTCTAGCCACTTCTAGAATAGTCCTGTGCCTCCTCTCAGCAACTCCATTTTGCTGAGGTGTATAGGTGCATGTACTTTGATGAATGATGCCCAGGGATGACAGTAAACTGTGAACTTCTTGGTTAAAGAATTCACTACCATTGTCAGTTCTGAGAGTCTTAACTGTAGTGGAAAATACATTCTTCGCCTTTGTTAGAAACTCTTTGAGGACAACCACTGTATCAGACTTAGAAACAAGTAAGAAAGTCCAAGTAAATCTGGAAAAATCATCTACAATAGTAACGAAAAACCTTTTACTATCATATGTAGGTACTCTATATGGCCTCCATACATCACAATGAAGTAGTTCAAAGACAGCATTTAAAGTAGTAGTACTTAGCTTGTAAGGTAACTTTGTCTGTTTGGCTAAAGGACATACAGTGCAGTGTGTGTGATGATCCTTCAAATCTTTTAGAGTTGTGTACTTCTTGATTACATCTATAGGTGCATGACCTAATCTTCTATGCCACAGTGTACTAGATTCAGACTGTTCACTAGCCATACAAGCAGACTTATTCTCAGATCTAGTAGACTTATATACAGATTTCACCTTAGGTACTTGCTGCACACTTTTATTCCTTTGTTGAGCTGGATCATGATTGAATATACCACCTACTAATGACTTGCCTTGTAGCAGGTACAATCCCTTGTCCTCCTTACCAATCCCCTTCACCTGACCACTGTAGAGATCCTGGAAGATACAGAAGTCAAGAAAAAATGCCACAAGACACTGCAACTCTTTGGTCAGTTAGATACTGACAGTAGATTGTACTTAAATTTTGGAATGTATAATACATTGTTGATCTCCTGATTGTTAAGCACTCTTGCTTTTCCTATATGTGTAATAAAGGCAACATCTCCTGTTGGCAGGTGAACCTTACTTCCCTTTTGAGAGGAAATTGACTGACAGGAACTTAACATTTCTAGTGTAGATGTCATGTGATTTGAGGCTCCAGAGTCTATTATCCAATTGGGATTAGCACAACTGGATAACAGAGTTAACAGTTTACCTGCAGTTGCAACTCCGGCAGAAGGGCCTTCATCTGCTCCCTTGTTCAGTAGCTGCACTATCTGTTGATATTGCTCCTGTGTAAAATAGGGAGCTGCTTGTTGCTGAGGTTGGACTCCAGTTGGTACAACATTCATCAGCATTTGGTGAGACTGAAAACCAGGTGTAGTAGGAGTCCCACCCTGTAAACCTCCAAACTGCATCTGCATATGAGCATTTTGCATAGTAGGACTATAGTTGGTATTGACATGATTAGCATATGCTCCTGGATTGCCTCCCTTCTTCTTTGTCTTAAAGTTGGACTTGAAATCTTGAGGATACCCTATTAGTTTGTAACAGTTCTCTCTGGTGTGGCCTTTGTAGTTACAATAATCACAAATCAGCGTCTTCTTCTGATCTCTAAACTGTCCAGTGCCAGGGTTTGGATTTTTGTTGCCATACATAGCAGTACTGTCATTAGCTTCTGTTACTTGCACCATTTGCGTAAAGTTTGCCAGGTTTCTCTGACTTTCCACATCCATAAGGAAAGAATATGCCTTGTTAATGCTGGGCACTGGTGGCATCATCATGATTTGGCTTCTAGCTTGAGAATAAGAGTCATTCAGTCCCATAAGGAACTGGAGTAACCTATGATATTCAAAGTGCTCAGCATATTTATTTGACTCTGAACAAGGACAACTAGGACAGGGCATGAGTGCATCAAACTCATCCCATAGATCTCTTAGTTTCGAGAAATAATCAGCTACACTCATTGTTCCCTGTGTTAGTGTATAGATCTCTCTATGCAAGTACAAAACCCTAGATCCATTCACTTTGTCAAATCTTTCCTTCAGATCTTCCCATACCTTGTGAGCATTGGAAGCATACACTACAGTGCTCAACAATCCTGGACGCACAGCATTCATAATCCACGAGAGTACTACAGCATATACCTTTTCCCATTGCTTATGAAATTCAGGTCCGAACTTAGATTTTGGATATCTACAATCCACAAATCCTAGTTTACTTTTACCTAACAAGCCTATTCTCATAGATCGACTCCACAAAGCATAGTTATCCGACCCAGTTAGCTGAAGAGAGATAAGTGAACTACCTGGAGTATCTGTCGGTTGAATGAATAGAGGATGATTGTGATCTATCGTAGGGAAAATAGCTGGTGCAACTGGTACATTTGCACTCTAGAAGCACTCTCGCTTGTTTCATCTTCTATCGCCATTGATGAAGCTTTTCAGAGGTCAAATTGAACAGAACCCTAGCTCAGAGGTGTTGTTACCTTCAGACACTTCAGCTGAATTACAGTAACACACATACACACATATGAGCAAGGAACTAAGCTACGATTATAGATCTTGGCTCTGATACCATGTTAGCTTCCACGGTTATGGAGGTTCTCAGATCTAGAGTTAGCTTAGAGAGAATGCTAGGAAGAAGAACAGAGTAACTGTTTCATTGAAAAGAAGAAAAATGAACTGTGTAAATCTGTACATTAGCTCCTACTGTGTACTTATACACTTTACATACACTAACCGCCTAACTAACTACATTAATTAGATTAACTAACTCCAGCTAGCTAACCATAGTTTACTAACTCCACTTCTCTCAACAGATTTCCATTCTATCAAAGTTATTAAATAAATTTGTTACAATTTTAGCATATGCTCTCATATTCCAGCTTGCATCAACTGCATGCTATTCCTTTTATAACAAAAACAAAAAAAAACATTTTTTGTCAAGTCGGGAGACACAAGCATTATCTGCGCGCTACACCACTATTATCAATCTTTCATGCTGGTAACTACTGGTTATTGTATTGCAACCAAGCCAGATGCAATAAGCATTTCTTTTTTTCGTTTTGGTGCAAGAGTACAAAGTAGACGCCATTTTTATTGATTTATTTAAACTCATCGAACTTGTTTAATCCAAACCTGTCTGCGTTGACCTTGCCAACTCGAAAAAGATTCTTGGCGGCTAGCAGCTTAATTAGATCTTTTTACTTGAGTCCATATTAACTGCATATGTTTATTAAGTTTTTTTTTAAATATTATTTCCCATTATAATGTGGGGCATGATGTGCTACCGTATTGACCTTTACTAATACTCATCATTTTGACTTGAAGCATGTATTTACACATGCAGCTCCTGCACAAATACCTCAATTTCCAGTTAAAGTGACTTTCAATTTGCAATGGAGAAGAACATGTATTGCTCGAGCAAACAATTTATTTTGTTCTTTCCGCAGGTTTCAACTCATCAATTTTTTAATGAGAAGTAAATATAAGGCAGGCATTGGGGGAGTGATCAGAGACAATAATGGTGATTTTGTAGCTGCCTTCTCTTGTCCCGTGAGATGTGAGAGCAACAATGTAGCAGATGCACTAGCTGTCAATTATGGTGTTAAATGGTGTACTAATCATGGCTTTTCACAATTCATACTGGAGATGGATTCTATGTTGATATGCAAGATAATTCAAAACAAAGATACTACACATCTGAAGCCCAAGAAAATTGAGGAAATTGTGCAGTTGATGGCTGGTGCAGAAATTCATGTATATCATTGTTACAGAGAAGCAAACCAAGTTCTAGCTAAACTAGCTACTAGTCAGGATCATGATTATGTCTTCTCATCAATCGATGGACAGGGGAATTGCGTGAATGATGAGACCGACCTAACCTAAAGTCAAGACTCTTCCCTCTCTTGATGGCGAATCTTGATTGACTGACACTAGGAACCGATTCGGATAAAGAAGAAGCATGGCATGAGATAGGTGGCAGATCAATTTCCAATAGCGAATTACTTGACTCGATGTATGGAGGGAGAGCCTTCCAACTCAAGCACAAAATCAATGTTGAGTCAAAAATCATAGCGAAGGGTACCACCAAGCGAGATCGAGACCAGCCAAGGGTATAGGTTTACGGTGGAAAGCATGTGCTTCTTCAAATATCCCATAAATCTAAATAAAGTAGGGACTTCAAAGCTTGACTAACAAGCGAGAAAGTTGACTTTGAGAAAGAAAAGGGGTGCCTTAGCTGCAATAAAGAAAAGAGCACTAACAAGCAAGAAAGGCCCCTACTATAGAATCTTTTGATATGATTCACAGAGAGGCAAAAGGCCCTTTCCAGTTTGACAAATGGCAACTACCCTCTCTTCGAATCAGATATGAGAAAGCCAACTTCAAAGTTAGTTGAATATTCATTGTAGAAGTAGAGGTGATAAGATCTTTGTTGTTGTTGTGCATTGTTTTGGGCTAGCAGTATGTTTGTCGCCTCTATTAATGGTTGAGAATAAGGCTCATGCCGTATGTATTGAATCTGAGAGGTCAGGTTTAGCCCAGGTTGAGAATAAGGCTCATGCATGGTGAAACCCCGGTAATTGATATTGAATTAGATAACATTTCAAGCACAAAATCAATGTTGAGTCAAAAATCATAGCGAAGGGTACCACCAAGCGAGATCGAGACCAGCCAAGGGTATAGGTTTACGGTGGAAAGCATGTGCTTCTTCAAATATCCCATTATCCAAATAAAGTAGGGACCAGTGTTTTGGAGAGCGAGAAGCGGAAAAAGGCGAGGAGGCCTCGCTTTCGCTTTTCGCTCTTTTTTCATGTGAAGCACAATTTAATACATAATAAAAAATATTAAATAGGCATAGATAAATGACCAAGAACTCAAAAAAAATACTCCCTTTGTTCCAGTTTATGTGAACCTATTTCCTTTTTGGTCCGTTCAAAAAAGAATGACCCCTTTCTAAATTTGGAAACAATTTAGCTTAAACTTACAATTCTGCCCTTAATGAGAAGCTTTTATAACCACACAAATACTCTGGGCCCCTTTTTAACTTGTTTAGGACCACAAATTCAAAAAGTCTTCATTTTTTTTAAACTACGTGCCTAGTCAAACAGGTTCACATAAATTGGAACGGAGGGAGTAACATACTAAGCAAATGTTTCAATTCTTAAAATAACATTGGACTTTTGTGCTATTGCCAATTGCAACTCCATACGCCCAAGCTGGAACTTTATTTTGGCTTGATGCCATTGGATAATGAGATAGAATTTACAACAATCACCAAAAAAAAAAAAACAGAACTGGTAGAACAGGGCAGAACCAGTGAACAACATTTTTTTTAAAAAAAAACAGAGCAGTAGCATAACTAGAAAACAGGGTAGAATAGAGAAAAGAAGAACTGAAAAGAATTAGAAAAGAAGAAGAGAAAGAGAAACAAGAAACCAGAGGAGTCGAGAGGAAGTAGGTATACCGGAGAAAAGCAGAAGAGGAAGAGAAGAGAAAATTACCTTGAGAGAATAAGAAAAGAACTGAGAAGAGATGTCACGTGATGTTTTGGCTTGTAGCAGTAGCGAGAAATGTTTTGGAAGAAAGGTGCGTAAGTGTATTTGCAAATTTTTTTAGAAAAAACCCTAGGCAGCAACTGGACCTCGCTTAAGCGAGCTTTTCTCGCTTTTTTTCCTCGCCTCGCTTCTCGCTGTTGCCTGAAGCGCTCGCTTTTTTTTCAGATGCCTCGCTTTAGGTCAGAAAAGCGCAGACCTTGCGCCTCGCCTCGCTTCAGCGCTTTAAGCGAGAAGCGCTCGCTTTTAATAACCCTGGTAGGGACTTCAAAGCTTGATTAACAAGCGAGAAAGTTGACTTTGAGAAAGAAAAGGGGTGCCCTAGCTGCAATAAAGAAAAGAGCACTAACAAGCAAGAAAGGCCCCTACTATAGAATCTTTTGATATGATTCACAGAGAGGCAAAAGGCCCTTTCCAGTTTGACAAATGGCAACTACCCTCTCTTCGAATCAGATATGAGAAAGCTAACTTCAAAGTTAGTTGAATATTCATTGTAGAAGTAGAGGTGATAAGATCTTTGTTGTTGTTGCATTGTTTTGGGCTAGCAGTATGTTTGTCACCTCTATTAATGGTTGAGAATAAGGCTCATGCCGTATGTATTGACTCTGAGAGGTCAGGTTTAGCCCAGGTTGAGAATAAGGCTCATGCATGGTGAAACCCCAGTAATTGATATTGAATTAGATAACATTTCATAGGAAATGGAAATGGATTCTAAATTACCAGACACAATGATGTTTAGAAATGCAAAAGGCATTCTAGTTGAGCAGAGAGTAGTATATGATTGGAAGCCAACTTTATGTAACTATTGTCAAAAATATGGACATTCTGAGGAAGATTGCAGGAAGAAGAAAACACCAAAAGCACAAGTGGAAGTCAGCAATAAGCCAGTGGAGCAGAAGGCCAAACAAATTGCACAGCATCCCCAACAGGAAAATGGAGACAAAATTCAACAGGTGACACTACCAAGCATAGGTCCAGTAACCAAGAGTCATCAGGGGAAGCAAAATGAAGGATGGATCACTCCTCATAGAACAGGCAAAGTTAACCAAAGGCAACAGCAACAGACAGTGGAGAGGAATGCATTTCAAGCACTTGAAAAGGAAGCAGCAGTACAGACAGTGCAAAAGAAGATTGGAAGGAATGAGGGAGGTCAATCATTACCTCTCTCAGGACATGGTTAAACTACTAAGTTGGAATGTTAGGGGGCTGAATGCCCCCAATAAGCAAAAGGAGGTAACATTCCTTTGCAATAAAGAAAAGATAGGGTTGATTTATCTACTTGAAACAAAAATTAAAAGTAGTAGGATTGATCAAATTGCAAACAAAATGTTTGGAGGGTGGCACTATATAACAAATCTAGAATCCCATTATAATGGGAGAATATGGATATTATGGAGGCCAGACTATTTTAATGTGAATCTAATAGAAAAGAAAGCTCAGGTGGTAACATGTGAGGTTAAGTATATCCCAATGCAAGTGGAGTCTATGGTGTCTTTTGTTTATGATTTTAATACAAAAGAAGGCAGAAGAGAATTATGGAATAAACTGACTCAACAAAAGATAAGATGTGATAAGCCATGGCTGATATTAGGGGATTTTAATGCTATTCTAAAAGTAGATGATAGGTGTGGTGGGGTTCGAGTCACTCTGGCTGAGGTGGCTGAGTTTCAAAGCTGTATACATACATGTGAGCCGCTGGAATTGCCAAATCAAGGGCAAAGATACACATGGAGTGACAAACGTGAAGGGGAGAGAATCTTTTCCAAGATAGACTGGGCGTTCATTAATAAAGAATGATTGGATACCATGCCACCAAGCACCAACAGGTATCTAACAGAAGGGATTAGTGATCATTGTCCGGCCATCATTGAAATAGAAGGATGTTGTAAGGGTGAAAATTCCTTCTAATATTGCAATGCTTGGTCAGAACATCCTAATTTCAAGGAGAAAGTTAAAAGCACATGGGAAATGAAAATAGATGGATACAAAATGTTTCAAGTGGTACAAAAAATGAAAATCCTCAAGAAAGGACTAAAGGAGTTGAATTCCCAACATTTCAGGAACATAGTGCATGAAGTCAATATAGAAAGAGAAGATTTGAAGGGGGTACAAATCCAGCTGCAGATTGATCCTTTGAATACTGAGTTGCAGAACAAGGAAAAGGAGTTATATCAAAAATTCAGACAGGCCTCATACTTGGCAGAGATCTTCTTGCAACAAAGAAGCAAGGCAAAATGGATTAGATTGGGAGATGATAACACAAGATATTTCCATTCTATTATAAAGCATCGAAGATTAAAGCATGCAATCACTCAACTGAAAGACAAATATGGTGAATGGCAAACTAATCAGGAGGCAATAGCTAGAGTTGTTGTGGAATTCTATGAGGATTTGTTGGGGTCTAGAGCAGTGAATAGAAGGAAAGCAATGGAAGGAATACTTAGGAATGGACCAGTTTTATCTGTGGAACAACAATTGTGCTTGCTCAAACCAGTCTCAGCCAAAGAGGTGAAGTCAGCAATTCTGAAGACAGACAGTAACAAAAGCCCGGGGCCTGATGGTTATGGTAGTGGATTCTTTAAAGCAACATGGGACATTGTTGGTAACAGTGTCACAAAGGCAGTACTTGAATTCTTTCAAACTGGAGAATTACTACAACAGGTAAATGCTACCAATATAGCATGGATTCCTAAAGTTGAAGCACCAGAGTTTGCTAGTCAGTACAGGCCAATATCTTTGATGTAATGTCATCTACAAATGCATATCAAAAATACTGTGTAACAGGCTGAGGAAGCTATAGAAATCATTGTTGCTGACAATCAAGCTGCCTTTGTCCAAGGGAGATCAATGATCCACAACATACTAATCTGTCATGATTTGATGAGGCACTATAATAGGAAAACTTCACCAAGATGCCTTATGAAGATAGATTTGAAAAAAAGCTTATGATATGGTGAGCTGGGAGTTTGTAGAGGAAGCTTTGAAGGGGTATGGGTTTCCACAGAAATTCACTCAACTGATAATGGCATGTGTATCCTCCACAAAATTCACAGTTAAAGTAAATGGAGGAGGTTATGGTTATTTCCCTGGGAGGAGGGGATTGAGGCAAAGAGATCCCCTATCTCCATTGCTATTTGTACTGATAATGGAATACTTGTCTAGGGTGCTGAAATGTATGAGCAATCTAGCAGACTTCAAGTTTCATCCTATGTGCAAAAATCTGAAACTTACTCACCTCATCTTTGTGGATGATCTAATGATCTTCTGCAAAGGAAAAAAGGAATCAGTGGCAAGGGTCATGTAAGCATTAACACATTTTAGTGAGGTGACTGAGTTGGTGGCCAATATGGAGAAGTCCACAATATTCATTGCAGGAGTAGATGATCAGACAAAGGAACAATTACTGACTCAAACAGGATTTGAAATAGGATCTCTCCCTATCAGATACTTGGGACTGCCTTTGTCTTCAAAGAAATGGAATAGAATGGATTGTCATCAATTAACTGAGAAAATCACAAGGAAAATTAAAAACTCCTATGCTAAGCAATTGTCATATGCGGCAGACTACAGGTGGTCAATGCAATACTTTTTTCTATCTTTAATTTCTGGGGATCAATCTTCATTCTTCCTCAAAGTGTATTGAAAGTTGTTGATAGGATCTGTAGGGACTACCTATGAAGGAGTTCTGAGAAGAAGAGGAAAATATCATTGATATCTTGGGAGAAGGTATGTATGCCAAAGAAGTTTGGGGGACTTAACATAAAGGGCAGCAAGAGCTGGAATCATGCATCTGTAGGGAAATTACTATGGCAGCTATCTGAAAAGCAAGACACTCTGTGGGTAAAATGGGTACATGGTATATACATGAAAAATGAGGATAGTATCTGGAGACATAAGCCACCGATGGACTGCAGTTGGTACTGAAAGAAAATAAATTCACTAAAGGAAAAGATGCAAGCATGGTATAGCCAAGACAAATACAAGCTCACTCGTGATGGGAAGTACTCTATTACAAGAAGCTATAATGCACTACTGGGATCTCAGGTTAGAGTAAGAGAAGCTGACCTTTTATGGAATTCTATCTCCCAACCAAAGCACAAAGTTAATTTCTGGAAAGCAATGCAAGGAAGGCTGTTAACCAAGGATAGGATGATCAGGTTGCACATTAATGTTGCAAATACTACTTGTTGCTTATGTGAGAACCATGCACAGGAAACAGCAAGGCATCGATTGCAGAATGCTCTTGGATAAAGGAAGTTCGACAACAGTTGATGACATGGCTAGGAATTGCTATACAGCAGGGAGAGGTTAAACAAGTGCTGGAATGGATAAATAGAAGACATTGGCCAAGATTAAAGAAGGAAATGCTGACAGCAGTGTGGAGTGCAATGATATATCACGCGTGGAGGGCCAGAAACTGGAAAATTTTCAAAGGAATAAATGTACATATAGAGATAGTGGTGACACAGATTAAGAAGGAAACCATAGGGAGAATAGAGATAGTTCAATTGTCAAAAAAAGCACGTAGATGTCAGAGTATGATTGAAAAACTTATTTGTAATTAGATGCGGTCGGAGGCCTAGTGGTTGCAATACTCTTCCTAGAAGATGGTTGTGAAACTAGGTGCTCTTTAGGTGTATATGTTTTGTTATGGTAATATTTACAATTGTTACCAAAAAAAATAAAGTAAAAATGTTAGTATATCTTTTTTCCCTCTTTAACAAGAAGCAAACCAAGTGCCAATAGGATAACTACTATTTTGAGAATGATAGTGCGATCGCGAGAAGAAAAGAAAAATGTAACTCCAGAGACCCATTTCAAGACCAGTGTTCTGAACAGGTGACATCGATTAGTGCTGCAACAGACCTCCTAAATCGTCTAGTGTATTGGAAGATTCTTGTTTTGGATGGGTCATTTAGGTAACAGAGGAATTTACATGGCAGAACGAAAAAGAGAATTCCACGGATCATCCAATTGCTCTCGCGGAAAATGTAAAAGGCATGCAACTACAAATATTTGTAATTATTCCTCTGGCTACTAAATTGCTAAGCTTCCAAATTGTTTGTTCCAGTCCTCATATGCACCAAGTTCAGTCGAAGACACAGAAGGCCTTACCTCTTGTAACGCATCCTCAAAGTCCTGTGTAAAACAACATATTAAAAATGCTGCCATGAGAAAATTACCGACAAGTATGCCTTTAGCTCTTTCTTTTTTGTTTTCTTTACAGCATCTGACATCTGTTTTTCCCACGCCTGAAAAATTACCTGAAGATTTACGGGCCTCATGTCATCCTTCTTTAGCTTTGTAATTTCAATACCCTGCCTAAGAGCTTCCCTTAATGGACCCATGGAAGCATCCTTCACTAAGTTCTTCATATCAGACCCAGAATACCCTGAAAATTTAAGCAAACATCATAAATAAAAAATCCGCAATGGAAAAAGAAAAACAGCAACAATGAACGAAACTACAGCCATCAGATGGGACTTGATATTTGGGAATGCTAGCAACATGAGTTGCGAATACCTTCAGTTAATCTGCAAATGGAGACAATATCATCATCTGAAAGCTTAAATAACCCATCCTTCTCCAATAGACTCTTGACGATCCAAGCTCTTGCCTCTGCAATCCAAGACATATGGTCAATTATACTGGTCACAGTAGTCCATTGCTAATCACACACAATAAAAAGATCACTTGCACCTGAGGAAGGAAGTGGAACATAAAGTCTCTTAGTAAGTCGTCTCCTTGCAGCCTCATCAAGTTCTTGGGGCCTGTTTGTTGCACCTGTTTCCATGAATCATACTATTAATTTTCTTCTGCAAGTAACTAAATTATGGAATTTCTGCAGTAAAAAGGAATCTGGCAAATTAAATATCTCATTGAATTGCTCAGTATACAAACTACAACTCATGGATTCATCCATAATCAACAGCTCTTGGTCAAACAAAGCAACAAAGGAACTTTTGAGTGGCATAGGTTTGGAATTAGAACAGGTTACTTGGTTTTAAATCGGAATGCGTTCTCTTTCTTAACATGCTGAAAATTAGAGGGATCCAGAAATCACCTATAAGAAGAATTTGTTCGCTCCCAGTGTCAAAGCCTTCCATCTCAATCAGAAATTGTGTCTTCAGGCGCCTACTAGATTCGTGTTCACCTTCTGACTTGCGCTGCAACCATGTAAATTCTTTTAGAAAGGTCTCTATATCCCTAACTTAGCAATCAGCTTGTGGAGAAGTAATGTCCAGCCAAGAAACTAAAAAGATATTCTGTAATAGGCAAACCTATATATGCATGATTGATGCTTTACCTTCTAACTTGTGCTGCAGCCTTATCAAGTTTTCGACCACAATGTCACTCCAGAAATTAAGTAGAGAACACTGAATTCTGCACTATAAATCACTTTTCTTTATGTTTTGAGTTGCCCTTTTGTTTCCTTTTTCTGTAATGATTCTAAACTATTTTTTTCCAAAATGCCCAAAGTCCCAAAACTTTAAGGAGTCAAAATTTGGGATAATACCAATATTTATATCAGCAAGCTGAAGAGTTGACAAGAAATAAATTCCTCATCAGTACATGGCTCAACATCAGTTCTGATCAAATCCAAGATTTTCATTTTTCAGAAAAGAAGCACGCAATTTACAAGATATGCTCTCTTTTTCAAAATATTGCAGAAATCATTCACTAAGGGAAAGGTTTCTCTTCACAGTGAAGTATCAGAGAGTACATACCTGAGACAGCAGAGAATCTATTTCATCAACAAAAATAACAGCTGGCTGACGACAACTGGCAACTCCAAAAAGTGCCCTCACCAACTTCTCCCCCTCTCCGATCTACAATCACGAATTCAAACTCAATACACATTTCTTCATTTTTCAAGACAGTTCCATCCACCTTTGAATAGATATCTAGTCCAAGATAGCTGGACAAGCAAGTACATTTCAGTTTTTCATAGAATTACATACATAAACAAAAAACGACATACCCACTTGCTTGTCAAAGAGCTCGCAGATATGTAAAAGAAGGTCGCTTTTGCCTCACCAGCAATAGCTTTCCCTATCATTGTTTTGCCAGTTCCCTAAAGCATGAGAGAGTTATAAGTTGAAACTGCTTCTTTTGAACCTATCTTGACTAGGCAGACTAAGAACTTACCGGTGGACCAAACAGAAGAAGACCTCGCCCTGGAGATCGGCAGCCTCTGAATATGTCTGGACGTAATAATGGCCAGATGACCATCTCAGTCACACATTTTTTAGCATGTTCCAGGCCAGCAATGTCATTCCACCGCACATTGGGATCCCGGTACATAATCTCATTGCTGATATGCTCAATAAGCCGAGGCTCTATATTCCTCAATTTCTCAGGTAGCTCACCATCAGGACCAACTAACATTTCCAAACTGAATGGTAAGGAATATGAAGAAGTAAGACAAATGTCTCACATTATGAAGCACCTTTTTCGATCTTTTGCCAATCATCTTTTATAAGATGGACTAAGGTAATATAACTTGAATTAAAGAGCATAGTGAGATCAAAGTAGATGTCTACTGAAATAAAACAAGCGAAGTCAACTAACCATTTCCTTGTGGAGTCATCTAATGTATCTTCTCCTTTCCCAGCATTGCGTGAACTGACATTGCCTACATTATTGCCACTACTACCTCTGATAGGAGGAACGAAATTGCCCCGTACACCACGTCGTGGAAAACCATAGGACCTGACTGCACAGCCTTTGTTCATCAAGGTGTTATCACTTTGTGGGGAAATTGAAGCACTTGGTGATCTACTCAACCCTCGCCTCTGTCTTGTGTCCATTTCCTACAGCATGAAATGATCAGAAGAGACAAAAAGCAAAACAAAAGATTTACAAATCTGAGAAGTTTCAAAAATAGCAGTCCTTAATAAACATGGCAAATTGATAATACAGCTCGAATTTGTTGCTCAGTCCAAAATACATCTTTTTGTATAAAGTAACATAAAAATTTTCATAATTTTTAAAACGCATCTATCAGATTTTATGATTGCTTTCTGAGAGTAAATCAGTTTTCTTTTTCCATAACCAGTGCTTCTGTCTGGATTAAAGAAGGTGTGATATCATTGATGCATGCCTCTCGCAAGAAAACATAAAGATGTTTGCAACAATAGATACACTTGCAAACAGCTACGACCTTCATGTTTGGAGGCATGGCTGCATGCACATTACAGTACCATTTACACTAATAGTATGTTGGAAATTCGGCATTGATTGAAAGACATTTTAAGTTTCCAATTAGGAGTCTTCACAGCAAGTTTGATTATTAAATGATGCAGAAGAACTAAAAGTGTCCTGCATCAAAAACAAATAGAAGTCACAGAAACATCGGAGCAATTCTAGTATTACAGAAATCACCTGAAAATGATCAGTTAAGTCCGGAAAGCGCATATCTATTTTTTTTTTTCTTCGAATAGACGCTTTTTGAAAAAAAAGGCATTAAAAAAATAACAACTGGTGCAGTTTTCCCTTGGGTTTAAGGCATTGATCAGCCATCTTTTTTCTATCAAAAAGCTAAGCCCATAAAAATTACCTCCTGTTGCACCAATCTTCTTAGTTGTTATTGACATATACTCTTGTTCCTCTTGGATAAAAAATTGACCATGTATAGCATACAAATTGCATTAACTCTTTTCTCCCTTCTCTTGGGGGGAAGGTTTAACCTGAGAACTTCTGGGTTTTAAATTAAGGAACAAAGAACTGTAAATTGAAATTTCACATAAAATTTTGGGATTAAGAAGAAGGGAAAAAGAAAGAGTGATGTGAATGAACATAAGTTGGTTTAGCCAAGGGAATTGCATTTTTTCTGTGCATTTAATCAAACAAGTCTTAGCTAGACAAATAAAATCCTAAAACATATTGTTCCAGAAAGTTGTAGCATATGATAACATAAGTAACTTAACACTCAAGAAGTTTCCACGAAAAGTACCAGCTTTGTTTTAGCAGTAACAAATCCACTCGCAGAAGCATCAACATCAGTTTCTTCAGCACACAAGGGGGATGAAATGTGCTCATCTCTAGAGCCACTGCTTTCCCTGTGCAACCGTCTTGTTTTGGAACCATTGTTACAGGTTCTTTCTTCCTCTTCATCTTTAATGTCCATGGCTTGATGCTTTGGGTGAAACCGTTCAACAGGGAGAACCTCTGGGCTACTATCATTTCCAAAGCTTCTATTCTTCATCATGGAGAAATCTCTCGGACTCGTTTGTGCAGGCGTTTTCCAGGTCCTGCTACTCACATTCTCACGCCTTTTTGATTGATTCCCCTGCAAGATAATGCACTTGAAATGATTTCACGTATTCCACAAAAACAATCACACTTTAGTCACAAGCAATGGACAGTAACTCAAACAGGTATAGTGAATTTAAGAGAAACGGAAAACCATTGAAAGACCAACAAACATGTAAAATAGGACTATCAGTGCTGATGACAGAAAAGAAAAAGAAAATTAATAAATTATTTAGTCCACACACCTGTTCGCCAATAGTTTTGCCTTCATGTTGCTGAAAAAGAGAAAGAAAGTACTTAGACTGCTTAATCTTCTCGATATCAATATCTTTTCCTTTGGTAAATATGCAGCCTGGATCTCTGCCTGCTTGTTCAAAGGCGTGGCTGAAGATATACAGTGAAGATCAGCAACTTCAACATGTAAGAATGCATTGGCTAATCAAATTATCTATATAGCTAATAAAAGTGATTGATGAAATGAGGAACAAAATGCACTATCCGTATCAGGTTCTAATTGAAAGAAAAAGAAAGAATAAGAAACCAAGGAAATACTTGTAATATTCTGTTTATCTTCAGTTTGTGAGGAAAAAAAAAATCAGTGATGCTATTGAAATAAGATATCCTTTATAGAGGATTAATAGTTCACTGAAGTAATATCAGTGCTTGCTTTCTTCTTTTTTTCAGTCAGATGCTTTACTACAATTGGTTCTCTAGCCGAGGGTCTAGCCTATCTGCCCTTCCAGGGTAGTTGTTGTTATGCTTTACTACAATTGACTCTTCGTTTCGAATGATCTAATTAACTGTTGGTTCATTTGACAGATAGAATCACATCACTCTTCATGTTTTCTCCTCAGTTTTACTAAAGATATTTCAAAATTTTTGCACGGCTAACAGAAAGTTAAGTTAAAAGGAAAAATAGAATCACATCATTATTCATGTTCTCTCCTCAACTTTACTAAACTGCGACGATATTTCAAAAAATTAAAATTCAATTAAAGTTTGCTCGCGAGACACAGGTCTGCTGGAGCAGCTTTTTAAAATTCGTATTTTGCACAATTAAACTACCCAAAAAAAAAGTGTACCGATCGGATTCAGTAATGAGAGAGCGTCGAGCAGAATCAAACTTAGACAAAGCTTCACATCGAATTGGACGAATGAAGGCATCGTCGACGTCGGAATGAGAATGCGAATCGAGGAAGCCGATGAGTCCTAATCCAAGTACTGTTGCGGAACTGAAATCCTTCTTTTCGAGAGCTACTTCTGCTCCAAATAGCATTGAGTGGAGCCTCTTGAGATTCGTGTCAATTTCTTTCCTCCATGATACCTCCGACTTTTCGTCCTCCATTTTCGCCGATTCCGAATTCGGTGCCGTATTTTGGGTACTGTCCTCCTTTCCCGCCATTTTCCCTCGTGGATAATTGATGCCAAGTATAAGTATTTTATTTAAAGATATTTTTAGTTGCAGAGACGTCCCTGATGTTTCTCTACGTCATACACTAATCTCTTATTTTCTCATAATTAAATAAGTACTACTTTTAACATGTAACTACTAACTAGTAAGCTTTTGGTCATGAAACCATCTCTAACTTTTACTTTCATCACGAAATAATTATTTATAGCTCCGGTGCCAGAACTATTATTTCGAAATACATTTTATAAATAAACGTTTGATCTCAATTGATCGTGATTATCAAATTTTGCTTTACTTTATTCTAGTGGGTGCAATTTTTACACTGAGATTATATTCATATAAGCACTGATTTGGACAGTTCAATTTAAAAAAGTTAAAGTATTTTTACTAGGATTATTGAGTTGGCATCTTAAAATCAACTAATTGTCAACATGTGCTAATTTTAATATTTTCACATGTTATAGAAAATAAGTGAAGCATTATTCTCAAAATCGATCAATATGGCTTTTAAAGTGGACTTCGAAACGAAAAGATGTGTTTAAATATAATAATATATTTTATAAATCAAAGTTTCATACATAAATAAACTCATAAAGAATATCATATCTATCTCGAAGCACATAATTAGTGAATTAATTGCCATATGGTGATCATATGCTACTCTCACCTGACCTAAATTGATACCAATTGTTCAACAGCTACTATTCTAGGGGTGAGAAGTTTGAATAATTTCAAAACCGTCTTTTTGGGATGCTATTTTACTTGTTTTAGAAGTGTAGCAAATATAACTTAGGCGTTACCTAACTAGAATAGTAAAAAATTTATGCGACTTTCCAAAGTTTTTGTCCAATGATTTATAGTTTGATTGAACATTTCCTCCATACTTTCCTTGGCAGTTCCTCTTAAGCGCGTGATATAATTGGTCACAAAGGAATCTAGTGATCCGTTCTGGAGAAGAAAAAATTATCCTTCTGTTTACCCTCAAAATCGGATAACAATTGAATTTGTAAGTGGTTTTAAGGATACGTGGATTAAATTGACACAAAGCGATAAATTAAATTGCAATTGAAATAATAATGATAAAGTAAATTCAAACCACACGAATTGAACAGTAACAACCTTAGGGGTAAGCCACCCTTGAACAAGATGCACTTCGATCAGTATCAAGACACAGTTGAATAAGAGCTTAAAGAGAAAATAGTATATTGCTTCTGAGTGCGAATTACAATTGGATTTACAAGTACTTAGATACCCATTTATATAGTAGGGGAGTCCTATATTAGGTACAACTCTATAAAAGGTAAAAGTCCCCTAATTAACTGATTGTTGATCTTACGTCGACATATGCCGAGATCTCCGCCGTGATATTCGGTCGGTTACGAACTTCACGGCCTTCTATTGGTCGAGCTTGACTACCTGACAACGTTCTTCAAAATTAATCGAGGACGGGTGTTATGGTCCGGACTCAGGATTGGTGAGACCCCAACCTCGGTCTAGGCTCCCAGTTACCATATCTCGAGCTTGGCCTATCATGTTAGAGATCGGCATGTACTACGAGATCGGTTTTACCCGTATACAGATAGTCCCATCGCTTTTTCGGAGAGTAGACGACGAGAAACGACATGAGCTTCCAATTTTGACTTCGATACCCCGCGTCAGAAATGACAAAATGAATGAAACGTCTCGTCAGTCAAGTTCTACTGGCGTTAAATGCTCGTCAGTTGGCGGTTGGCCACTCCTCGATGTTAACCGCCGAAAACTATAAATACCACCTCATTTGTTCATTAAACTTTACATTCAAACCTTCTACCCTTGTTCCTTAGAAATCTTTATACTTTCTGGCACTTATATCTTGGTTTTTTGAGATCTTTGTGAGAACGTTTGCTCGTTTTCACCCCAAACCATCAATTGTGCTCCTTTAACTTCCTCTTTTTCCTCTTTTCCCTCCATTTTAAAAGATATGGAGAAGACTTCAAAAACAGTTCCCCAAAAAGAAACTCCTTCTACATCGCGACCAGCTGCCGAGGAGACCGTTTTGCGTACTGCTGTCAAGGAACCAGTAGCGAACCCCCCTTGAACACGTTCATCCCTGGTGGATGCTCGATAACCGCTGATTTCAAGGTTGAAAAACCTCCCTCCTTACCCGGTCGGTGTGAGAAGGTCTCGAGATACGAGTGCTCGATCACTAAAGAAGTCCTCTTCATGGTCAAAAAAGGATTGCAACTGGGTTGACAAGCACGTGGTGGTTCCTGGACCTGATGAAGATATCACCACCCAAGTCGAGGGATACTTAAGTGTTTACATATCCCTTTACGCTGGCCCATTGGATCCGGTCATCATCGACTTCTGCAAAAGATACGAGGTATGCCTCGGTTAAATCCACCCTTCATTCTAGAGGATCGTGATCCATTTCCGGTTCTTTGCGAGCAAGATCGATGGATGCTTGTTCACCGTCGACCACCTCGTGCGCCTATACAGTCCTCGACTCTTTCGGGGGGACTAATCAAGCTTGCGCGTCGGGCTAGTAAGGTCCCGTTCTCGAGTATCGATGAAGATCGGGATCGAGGTTGGCTAGGCCATTTTGTCCGAGTGAGGATCTCGGACTTGACGCCAGTTGAGCGCATGTTGTTCCCCGAAAAGTGGAATATAAAACGTAAGTGAAATTTTGTTTTCAAAATCTTATACTCTTCTTTTTCCTTCCTTCTTATCGGTGCTTGATGGTGGTGCAATCGTTGCTCGGGTCCCGAATGCAGTCCCTCGACTCAAGGGGTGGGTCGAGGGCATCGTGTTACAAAGACTATATTCTGAGCTCGCGTGGTGCGAACTTTTGAAGGGTCGGTGGGAGGCCCGTTCTCATGGTGAGATTCCTTTCCTGAGTGAGCAATACTTGGGTTTCTTTTGTACCGCTAAGTATTTACTTGTTTTGTTTCCTTTTGCAAGTTTACCCAAGGACGTCACACTGAGGCCTCCATTCGGTGACGATGACTGCCCTGCCGAGTCCCCTGCTTCAAGATAGGGTGATGAGAAGAAAAGAAAGAGAGCTCTGAGTTCTCCGAGCTCGGAGAAGAAGAAAACAAAAAAAAGGTTGGTGCGCAAGCCAAAAGAAAATATCAGCGCTCGAGACCCACCCTCGGATTCACTCTATCGGTTGAGGGACGAATCCAAAGAAGAAGCCTCCAAATTGGTGGCCCGCGTGTGGTCACAGTTCGAGGGATAAGGGGCCTCCGAACCAGAGAGAGGTGAGGACGACCTGTCTCGAGCCAGGGAGGACGACGAGGAGACCGTAGTTGAGGCCATCGAGGAGGCCATGGATGAGACCTCCCGGGATGTGGGTAATGCCCCGAAGAATGCACTCGGTGTGATAGACATCACCGAGTTGCCTTTGTTCACTGAGTTCATGATCAACGAGACTAAGACGGTGAAAGAATGCCCCAACGAGGGGGCCCAAGGAGTGGAAGACCCATCCGCAGCTCTTTTGATGGAGTGGATTCTGCCACCAAGGAGGATGTTACTAGATTGGGTGAATTGGCGGTGCCGAGGAAGACTCCATCTTTGGGAATAAGGGGGCCTTTCTCCAGTCCGAAACCGATCAACCAGTTCCCAGATCCGAGTGTGGATCCTGACCAGAAGTGATCGATCATCATCTCCATTCCGGAGGATGCTCGGGGCCTCTCTACCCCCGTAAGGGTGGCCAGTTACCTTCGGTGCTTGGTGATTGAGGAAGACCAAGCCAATATGAATGAGGTGGAAGAGCCCTGCCTGTTCAACGAAGCTCAACAGGCGTTAAACCGTGTAACTTCAGATATTCTCTTGATGACCTCTAATTTGTACTTAGATTAATTTATAGATGATCATAACTTTTTTCTTTGTGTTTGTAGGCCTCGGTGCTTCATCATGAGACTTTTCTCCGATATCGGGAAGAGCTAAACTAGTATGAGGCCGATATTTGCGGCTCACTGAGAAGAGGTATGCTTACAAACTTCTCAGCGAGCAACGTGACGGGAAGGCTAAGAGCCTTCGAGCTGAGCTAGAGGCAGCTCGAAAAGAGCAAGCCGACCTGGTGGAAAAGGTAAAAGCCTTTGAGGTTAGTGACGATGAGCTAGACTCGGTGATTAACTCTCTGAACCCGGAAGTTCAACAGAATCTTGACCGGATCGACCAACTTCGGGCAGGGATGGAGGTGGTAAGGGCCGAGGCCAAAGCATGGAAAAGCAAAATGTATCACTTGGCCTCGGAAAAGGAAACTGCCCAGGCGTAATTGGCTTCGGCTTCGGTCCAGCGGCAAAGGAAAACGTCGTGGTGCAGGCCAAATAGATTGAGGAGCTCCAGTGTCAGCTAAGTTTGGCCGTCTTCGATCGAGAAAATCTAGACAAGGAGCTTGAAACAGCCAATTCAGTAGACGAGATAGTTAAATTCGATGCCGACAATATGGTGTCCTAATATAGGGCCGATGGCGAGGTGGCCCAGGATCGAGGAAAGGATATCGTCGAGCACGTGAAGCGGCAATCCCGAAGGGAGGCCCTCGAAAAAATTTATGCTCGGGGTTTCGACTTATCAACCGAAATTGAGAGTGCCAAGAGGCTCGAAGCCGAGGCCAAGAAGTTGGCTTATCCCTAGGATAATGAAGACTCCGAGGATTTGAGCGGATCCGAAAGTAGAGGAGACCCTGAAGGTCCTAATGATGAGGCGGCCCCTGGCAAAGACTAGGCCACTTAGGCGCTTCACAAATGTTTTTGCTTTTCTTCTTTTTGTATTACCTTTTTAGGTCGTTTGGCCTTTGTAAAAGTTTTTCCAGGGTCGTTTGGCCCTTGTAAAAAAATCTTTTGATATGTATATAAGGCTTTTTCCCTTCAACTATTTCTGAGTTTTCCCTTTGCTTTATTATTTATATTTGCAAAGATTGAAATGCCTTAGCATGAAATAGTTAGATTATGTTCGGAGGTTTGAACAAGCTTTGCCTTCAACATTATTTTGCTTAAGGCATTGTGGGGGTTCGGTGTGACCGGAAATTTTTCCCCAAAGTACTTATAATTTTTTAGATTATAGTTTGCTGAGGGTAGCCTTTAGAACCGGTTAAGAAATTTTAAGACCTTGTTGTTTTTGTTACGGTTCTCGGACGTCACCGCGGCATTTTAATATGGCCGTAGCCTTTTAGTTCGGGTGTTGCCCGGTGAGCTCGTTATCCCGAGTATCCGGGCTTGCCTAAGATAGTAGTCCCCGAGCGGTGATGGCCGTAGCCTCTAAAGTTCAGGTGTTTCCTAATAGGTCTTGCACCCCCGGTCTTTGATAGCTCGGACCGTTCGAGTTTGTCTTTGGACGACAGTACCCGAGTGAGAGTGGTCGTTTGAACTCAGAGTAAGGAGGCCCTTGGGCTCAATACCTTTAGGGGATCGGATGTAAGAATTCCTTAAGAAATGAAAAGAAAAATTTTAAGGGGCAAGATATTTATCCGCAAGGTAGAGACTTCTTTTATTTTGTGTGTGTAATAGTTACACATGTGTACAAGATTTGTGCCAGGGCTCGATTAATTTATGCGGGAATGGTTTATTTGACCATTTGGCCCTTACAGTAAATCCTATCTATCGAGCCGAGACCGTTCAATCACTAAGTCTCTGTCCTCGTTAAAGTCATTATTCAAGGGTAATGCCCACAGTGTCCGAGGTTGATCATAGAGAAGCCTCGGATACTGTTGATGTGATATTTGACACCGATCCATGATCGGCTATCGATTCTAAGTTAGCAGAGTCCATTGTAAAAACCTTACCGGAAAACTCATTTGGGACAAAACCGGTTCAAGGGAAAAATAGTACAACGCGCGCTTTCAAGCCTAAAAATTGTATCATTCCTTGTTGGTTACCTGCAAGTGTTAGTTCAAAATAAGTAAAAGGAATAAATGGGATCATACCTTAGTAGTAGTATCGCTTCAAGTGAATTATGTTCCAGTTACTCGGTAGCCGTTCACCATTCATTGCTCCAAGTTTGTACGATCCTTTTTCGGTGATCTCGATAATTTGATATGCCCCTTTCCAGTTTGATCCCAGCTTCCCCTCGTTCGAATTTCGGGTGGTTAGTGTGACCCTTCTTAACACTAAGTCCCCGACATTGAAGTGTCGAAGGTTGGTCCTTCGATTGTAATATCTCCCGGTCAACTGTTTTTGGACGGCCAACCGGACAAGGGCGGGTTCATACCTTTTATCTAATAGTTCCAGGCTCATACTCATGGCCTCGTCATTCGATTCTTTGGTTGCGTATCGGAACCTGAGACTTAGTTCTCCGACTTCAACCGGTATTAGAGCTTTGGCACCATAAACTAGCGAGAACGGGGTGGCCCTGGTACTGGACTTAGAGGTCGTACGGTATGCCCGTAAGACTTTGGGCAGGATTTCTCTCCATTTTCCTTTGGTGTCGGTTAACCTCTTTTTGAGGTTTTGGAGTATGGTCCTGTTAGTCGATTCTGCTTGTCTGTTCCCACTAGGGTGATAGGGTGTTGATAGGATCCTTTTGATCTTGTGGTCTTCGAGAAATTTGCTTACTTTGTTGCTGATGAATTGTTTCCCGTTGTCGTATACGATCTCGATTGGCATTCCGAACCGGCATGTGATGTGGTCCCAAAAGAAGTCGATGACTTCCTTCTCCTTGACCTTCTCGTATGCCTGGGCTTCCACCACTTAGAAAATAGTCAGTCATAAACAATATAAATTGAGCCTTACCGGGTGCCCATGGAAGGGGGCCAGCAATGTCCATTCCCCACTTCATGAACGACCATGGTGACAAAACCAAATGCAGCAGCTACCCGGGTTGATGTATCATTGGTGCATGTCTTTGAAATTCATCACATTATCGTACGAACTCCTTCGCATCCTTTTCCATATCGATCTAGTAGCAGCCAGCTCTGATTATTTTTCGAGCCAATGATTCGGCGCCTGAATGATTTTCGCATGTGCCCTCGTGAACTTCCCTCGGGACGTATTCGATATCTCCTAGTCCTAGACATATTGCTAGTGGACCATCGAATGTTCTTCTAAACAGGTTTCCGTCTTCGGTAAGCTAAACCGGGTTGCCTTCATACGTAGGGCCCTCGATTCTTTTGGACCCGAGGGCAGTTTTTCGGTCTTCAGATATTCTATATATTTGTTTCTCTAGTCCCACGTCAAGCTTGTGGAGTTTATCTCGACGTGGCCCTCTTCCACTACCGATCTCATGAGTTGTACGACTGCCCCCGAGCGTAGCTCGTCGTCCTCGAACGGCGACCCTAAGTTAGCAAGGGCATCGGCCTCACTGTTTAGATCCCGAGGTGCGTGTTGCAAAGTCCACTTCTTGAACCGATGTAATGTTACCAGCAACTTATCCAGGTACCTTTGCATCTGTTATTCTCTAACCTCGAATGTCCCATTAACTTGGTTCACCACGAGGAGGGAATTGCACTTAGCTTCGATCACCTCCGCCCTCAAGCTTTTGGCTAGTTCGAGACTTGCAATCATGGCCTCATATTCGGCCTCGTTGTTAGTCAATTTCACAGTCCTAACTCCTAATAGATTGTCTAACTATTTTGCTTGTTGGTGGCTTAAATACGATGCCAAGTCCGGACACTTTTGCGTTTGAGGCGCCGTCCTTAATGAGGGTCCAGATTCCTGTAGACGTCCCTGAGTTTACCAACAACTCTTTTTTGACCTCGGGTATTAGAGTCGGCGTAAAGTCGGCCATGAAGTCCGCCAAAATTTGAGATTTAATGGCGTTCCGGGATTGATACTCAATATCTTACCCGCTAATCTCCACGGCCCGTTAGTCCAATCGTCCCGAGAGCTCGGGTTTATGCATTATATTTTGCAATGGGTAAGTAGTCACAACACATATAGGATGACAATGAAAATATGGTTTCAGCTTCCTAGAGGTTCTTAGCAAAGCGAGCGCTAATTTTTCTAAGTGAGAGTATCTAGTTTCGGCCTCACCTAGAGTCCATAGTAAATTGGAAATTGCGTACCTTGTTCTTCCCGGACCAGGACCCCACTTACCGCTATCTCCGATACTGCCAAGTACATGTATAGTCGTTCATCCGTCTTCGGCATGTGAAGCAGCGGTGGGCTCGATAGATACTGCTTGAGTTCCTCCAAGGCCCATTAGCACTCCGGGGTCCATGAAAAGTTGTTCTTATTCTTCATTAGTGAGAAGAATCGGTGGCTCTTATCGGAGGACCTCAAGATGAATCTCCCAGGGAAGCTATGTGTCCGGTTAACCTTTGCGCGACCTTCACGTTGTCCACAACACATGATATCCTTGATGGCTTTGATTTTGTCGGGGTTGATCTCGATTCCCCGGTTGGATACCATGAATCCGAGGAATTTTCCCGATCCAACTCCAAACACACATTTCTCCGGGTTCAGCTTCATATTGTATTTCTTCAATATGCTGAAAGTTTCCTGCAAATGTTTTAAATGGTCCTCTCATCAATGTAAACCTCCATTTATTTTCCTATTTGTTCCTCGAACATCGGTTTACTAGGCGTTGGTAAGTGGCACCTGCGCTTTTTAGTCCAAATGGCATCACGTTATGATAGTATATGCGGTATTTAGTGATGAAATAGGTTTTTCCTGATCATCCGGGTTCATCCGTATTTGGTTGTACCCGGAGTAGGCATCGAGAAAACTGAGGATCTCGTGGCCGGCCGTTGCATCGATCATGTGATCGATGTTGGGCAAAGGGAAGGAGTCCTTGGACATGCCTTATTTAAATCCTTATAGTCTACACACATTCTTAATTTATTCCTTTTCTTAGGGACTACCACTATGTTTGCTAACCAATCCGGGTATTTAACCTCTCGAATGGATCCTATTTTAAGGAGTTTAGATACCTCGTCTTTGATGAAAGCGTATTTGACCTCGGACTGGGGTCTCCTCTTCTGTTTGACCGGGTGGAATTTAGGATCCAAGCTTAGCTTGTGGGTGATTATCTCCGGCGGGATCCCTGTCATATCAAGGTGTGACCAAGCGAAACAATCTATGTTAGCTATAAGATATTGAATGAGTTTTCTTTTGAGATTGGGACTTAACCCTGTGCCCAGGTATATCTTTCGATCGGGTAGATGCTCGATCAATATGACCTGTTCCAGCTCCTTGATCGTCGATTTAGTGGTGTCGGAATCATCGAGGGCTATAAAATACCTGGAACCCCATAGTCATCGCATCAGTCCACTACTTCTCCGATTGGGTCAGGGCTGGTGTCGGTAATTGCTATTTAGCTTCTCGCTTTGTGGCCGAACTTGGCCCCTTTGTTGTTGTGAGTGCGGATATCGAAATCGCCTCTTCGATCGCAAACATTTCCTTTGCGGCTGGCTGCTCTCCGTAGATTGTTTTAATCTCTCCCGTTGTTAGAAACTTTAACACTTGGTGCAGAATCGAGGGCACTGCCCTCATGTTATGGATCCATGGCCTCCCGAACAGATCGTTGTACTTCATGTCTCCTTTGATCACATAAAACTTTGTTTCCTGGATGGTCTCGGGGCATTCATCGGTAATTTTATCTCCCCCTTGGTGGTTTCATATGCCATGTTGAATCTATTTAGAACTTGAACTGCAGGCACGATTTGATCTTGTAGGACGAGTTGTTCTACGACCCTCGATCGGATGATGTTGGCCGAGCTACCTGGATCAATTAACACACGCTTAACTCGAGATTTATTTATGAGTACATATATTACCAGTGCATCGTTGTGGGGCTGCACGATCCCTTTTGCGTCCTCGTCTTTGAAAGACCAGGTTCCTTCTGGTATGTAATCTCGAGTCCATTTTTCCCTTATGATGGATACTCTGGTGCGCTTCAACATCGGCCCTTGAGGGACATCGACCCCACAAATGATCATGTTAATGGCGTGTTGAGGTTCTTCTTGTTTGGTCTGTTTATTAGAATCCCTATTCCTGAAATGGTTCTTGGCTTAGTCACTCAGGAATTTTCGAAGGTTCCCGTTGTTGAATAACCGGGCTAGTTCCTCTCTCAATTGTCGCCAATCTTCTGTTCTGTGGCCGTGAGTGCCATGATATTTGCACATATGGTTAAGATCCTTTTGGGCTGGAATGGACTGTAGAGGTCGAGGCCATTTAGTGTCCTTGATGCGTACGATAGCTGATACAATGGCGGCAACATCGACGTTAAAGTTATATTCCGATAACACGGTGCTTCCTTAGGACCGAGAGGTCTGTGGAAACTGTTCTTGCTCATGAGTCCCCGGTTGCTCTTACCTGGATCACTTCTCCTTTCATTTCGCATAGAATTCCGACTAGACCCACTATTTCTTCGGTCTCATTTGTAAGGCTGATACTGATCCCTGTTTGACCTCGGATCACAGTCGATATCTATCTTGACCCCGTCGGTGGTTTTGACGGTATAAACAGACCCCGAAGGGGCCCCAAGTTGATCATCATCAACTCTAATTTTTGATTGATACCGGTCATGCACGTGGGTCCAAGTAACAACCGGATATTTTATCAAATTTTTCTTCAACTGTTGTGAATCCACCGAGCTTCGAACATTGTGTCGCTGGATGAAAGCTTGGACTGCCCAATCATCAGCTTACCAGTGGAAAATCCATCCATTCCATCTGAAATCGGGACACGAACTCTCTGAGCATCTCATTATCCTTCTGTCCTACTTTGAAAAGGTCTGACTTCCTGGTTTCGACCTTGATAGCCCCGTCGTGTGCTTTTATGAAAGAGACTGCAAGCTTAGCAAATAAGTCAATAGAATTAGGAGGTAAGTTGTGATTCCATATCATAGCTCCCTTTGACAGGGTCTCTCCGAATTTTTTCAACAGGAGAGATTCAATCTCATCATCCTCTAAGTCGTTCCCTTTGATGGCGCATGTGTAGGAGGTAACATCCTTGTTTGGGTTGGTTGTTCCGTTGTACTTATGAATCTCGAGCATGCGGAATTTTTTAGGGATCGACTTTGGAGCCGCACTCGGAGGGGAAGGTTTTTGCAAAAACTTCTTGGAATCCAGGTCTNCCCGTTGCTTTTACAGAACTTCCTTCTTGTATCAACAAACCATCGCCCATTAATACAACACCAACATTATTTGATTCCAAATTCAGAGCAATGCCTATTGTACCCTCTTCAAATTCGACTAATTCACCCGCCATTACTTCATCAAGACCGTGAATACGAGCAATGCCGTCGCCTACTTGAAGTACGGTACCGGTATTTACAATCTTTACTTCTCTATTATATTGTTCAATACGTTCACGGATAATATTACTAATTTCGTCAGCTCGAATGGTTACCATGATTCTTTCTTTATTATTTTTTGAAGAAAAAAATTCGTCCCTGCGGGTGTCCCGAGATGGATCAGGTTCAATTCTGCCCGGTGCGCGGCTTTGGTTCTGTAACTGATATAGCGCCGCCTATTGAGCATGTAACATTTCGAAGATTATTCGTAGATTGATCCCGTCTCCTCTATTGTTTTCAGTATGTTGTGCTATCGATCAGGCTCCACCACGGATGCCATTTTCGGGGTCGGTAGATAGATTTGTGTCGATAGCCACATGCGAGTTAGCGTCCAACAGGTCCGCGACTGGAATTTTGATGGGATCAACGGGTGGTACCTCGTTGCCGGGCGCTATGTTGTTATTTTCACCATGATGACCGGACTCACTGTCAACAAGTAGGGGTGCTAATTGTGAGTTTGGCATTTTGAACTTTAACTTGAAATTAGAGGCACTTCAAAGAACAAGTGTAAAGTTGTGTGTATTATGGAAATTTATATCAAATAAACACTATTATTCTTAGCCCCATGGTGGGCGCCAAACTGTTTACCTCCAAAATCGGACAATTAAATTTGTAAGTGCTTTTAAGGATACGCGTATTAAATTGACACAAAGCGATAAATCAAATTGCAATTGAAATAGACAATGATAAAGTAAATTCAAACCACACAAATTGAACATACCTTGAGGGGTGAGTCACCCTTTAACAGGATGCACTTCGATCAGTACCAAGACACAATTGAATAAGAGCTAAAAGAAAAAATAACAGTATATTGATTCTGAGTGAGTATTACAATGTGCTTTACAAGTAATCAAGCCCCCCTTTATATAGTAGGGGAGTCTTATATTAGATACAACTCTATAAAAGGTAAAAATCCCATAATTAATTGATTTTTGATCTCACGTTGACATATGCCGAGATCTCCGCCATGATATTTGGTTGGTTACGGATATCACGGCCTTCTGTTGGCCGAGCTTGACTACCTGACAATGTTCTTCGAAATTAATCAAGACCAAGATCGATCCTGAATCATGTCCTCGATATCCTCGAGGGCGGGTGTTATGGTCCGGACTCTGAATTAATGAGATCCCTACCTCGGTCTAGGCCCCCGGTTACCATATCTCGAGCTTGGCCTATCATGTCGGAGACCGGCATGTACTACGAGACCAGTTTTGTTACATCCTGTACTTTTCTACATTGGATTTGTCATAAGAAAGTTGATATAAAGGACAAGAATATTTTTAAGGTTATAAGTATTTATGATTTGATATATTGAGATAAAATTCGGTCCAAGCTATAATACCCCGTATTTATGGACTAGTTCTATACCGCATGATCATGATAGTAATGTATATGATGTATATTAGTATTTAAATTGAGTACAAGAATTAATTATATGTTTAGTTGGTTAAATGGAGGATTGTAGTGTAAGACTAGAAATTTATCAAGACTATTAAATAAGTAGTACGTGGACATAAGCCATGTGGGATGTGGACAAGTGGAATTAAGTGTTATATATCCATACATGCAAAAATATGTGGTGTCATCATGTAATGAAAGGTTAACCAAGGGATGACACACGTAAAGAGGAACTTTAATGGGCTGCCACATGGCATTAATTTGGCCAAGGGCGGTAGTGTGCATATATGAGTCATAGCACTTAAAGTGCATGGTTTACACGTGTAATGTTTGGTGATGAGTCATTAGGTGTGCACCTAGAGGATTAAATGTTTAGAATGGAAAGGGGGTCTCTAATGTTAGTAGTGTAACGTCCCGTACTTTAATACTAGGATGAGTCGTAGTAATCTATATGAGCTTAAAGGGATTAACGTCATTCATGAGGTTATAAAGGATTTGTGGCAATGTTATTGTAAGACCCAGTAAGTTAACAACCTTGATACCGTTAGATACATTTTGATATGGTATTTATTTGAGTGGAAAATTTATGTAAAAAGTTTGAAAAATATGATTTTATATAGTTATTAATATTACTACTTCCGGATATGCTTCAAATTATATATATAATATGAGAAAGTTTATAAATGAGATTTTATTTATTGTAAAGATAAAAATTATTTTTTCACAAGGAAAGAATGTTATCTTTTTACCGTTTTGAGAATTAAGCGCACAAAAATTTGTACTCGTTATATGTAGAAAAACATAGGAGTTGATCAAATATATATGTATTTTTACATGGATATTTTAATGAAGTATTAGTGTATATATTAATTTTATATGGTACCATGATTTATTATTTTAATATTTAATAGTAGTACTTTAGGATGAGGACAAGATTTCTAAGTTTCCTTGACATTATCCATGCTAGTTCACGCGATAGTGTCTACTCAATTAGACATCTATATATTTTTATATTAATAAAATTGCTAGAAGAGTCAATCAACTTTGTGGATAAGATCAAAGTCCATTCTCTTTAATTTAAGGAATGATACACCTTTATATGCTTATAACCTATGTGACTCATCATTTTGTTTAGTTGACGTGTCTTCCTGAGAATTAATAGCTAAGGTTTTAGAAAGTAAAAGTTTCTACATTATAAAAGACCTATATGAAATAACGTTCTCTTCCTCATCTCTATATCAACTTACATCAATTTAGTTCGCGTTCTCCTCCTCCTTCCAAGATCAAATATTGTAATCTTCCTCTGTCGATTTCATGGTTATCACGTCGATGTCCTCTGAATCTTAGCAAGCCGAATATTACTTTGTAATGAAGTAAGGTGCCGGGAAACTTTAAAGAAGTTGATCTAGGTTCGATCCGTTGTCTACGATCTTCTACGAGATCGTACGAACAATTAAGGTATGTTAAGGCTATCCTTTCTTTCCTTTTGGAATGATCCATACGATACAAATGAAACGAGCAAATGTACAACTTTCATAAATGACATTATTCTTAGCAATACTAGGGGTGTCTATTGATGTCGCCAAAGTTCACACCACTAATTTGGATTGTGAAGCGGTCGATGCAACTATAGTTACCCAACGTGAGTCGGGGTCGATTCCACAGAGAGCTTATATTGGATCAGGTATATATCTAAACTAAGTGGATGTGCCCAAAATGCACTTCCACGTGATTGGTTGTTTCTTTATACTTCTAATGATTATGCTAATTTTTGCAAATGAAAAGCTAGAGAACGATATTTTTGGTGTTGTTGTTTTTCAACTTTATAAAAGATCTAGGGTCGTGACTTTCACCTAGGTGGTTACCTAACGGATTGTGTTCTAGGGCAAATTTGATTGGTCGGGATTGTAATATAGCAATCACACACAATTACCCACTCAATACCTTTCGGTAGTTAGAGTGATTTTGTCCAATTTGGCTTTCTCAAGTCCAAATGGGTATTGCACAAAATAAGTGATAAATGCTCAAGTCAGGTCTTACTATCTCTAGATTCAACCCTTTAATTGGGGCTATCAATTTCTTGAGTTCACACCAATTCCTTATTAGCCAAGTTTTCCTAGACTTAGTCACTCTTTCTCAAGTAGAGACTAAGTCAATTAGGCATGAATCAATGTTTGCAGCCATTAATTCTTAAATTCAAGCAAGAACTAGGCTAAATATCACTAACCCAATCACAAACAAGCTCAAAATCAAACACCCATTAGGTACCCACACTAGGGTTGGGTCACAATCCTAGATAGAAATTTAGCTACTCATAGATGAAATTGAAGAAAATAAAGAAGAAAATAAGATTAAACTCATAATAAATGATAAAAGGAAAAAAAATCCAATGTTAAAATGCTAAACTATTACAAAGTTACCCAAAGCACTAAAGGAAAAACGGCTGTCTATGTTCAGATGTTCAAACTTAACCTAAAAATTACAAAAAGATGTATTTATACCCAGCTAAAATTATCGGATAAAGTTGCCCTTACGGAGGTTGTGCGGCTGCATAATTATGTATTCGTTCCGCACATTAAGACTTGGCTTGACAGGTTGGACTTCTGCGGCCGAACAATTTTGGGTTGCGGCCGCACTTCTTCAGCCTATGCGGACCGCACATTTCTGAGTGCGGCCGCACTCTTGATTTTGCAGCCACACAATAGTGGTACGGTCCGCACTTCTTGACCTTGGGCTTTGACATGGGGAATTTCTGCAGCCCGCACATTTCTGAGTGCGGTCGCACTCTTGATTCTGCTACCGCACAGTAATGGTGCGGTTTGCACTTCTTCATGGCCCTAAAATTCATCTCTCTGAACCTCATCTTTTGCCGCCGCACGATAATTGCGCGGTCCGCATTTTTCATGGGAATTCTGTCAGAGGCTGCCTCACGTTCTGCGGCCGCACTCAATATTGTGCGGTCCGCATTTTTCCCTTTTAGCTTTGTTTTGGTCCTTGTCCAAAATTACTCCTTCTTGAGTTGATTTTCATATCTTTAGCTCATATTCCAACACTCCTGCAAGAAAGCACATTTTATTAGTTTTCGGGAATACCTTTAAGCAATTTTGAGCAAAAACAAAAGTAAAAGAGTGAAAAGAAGTAGTCAAAATCCCCACTTATCAACTCCCCCAATCTTAAGCTTTTGCTTGTCCTCAAGCAAATAAGGTAATTCCCACCTCCACAATCAAAGAGCTATTTCAGATGGCCTAAGGTGAATCAAACACACATCAATTAGGACCAACAATTACCCACAACGTGTATGAATTATCAATAATGCAATGATTTGACTCTTTGAGAACAATAGTTCTAATGTGACACTAGAGCATCAAGAGTTGACTTTATTCATCAAGGAAGCTTGCTCTATCATGTAGGCCATTGTGGATCCCAAACTCCTCATCCTCTACTCTCCTTTAGCATATCTCACTTTAGAATGTAACACTCAATCTAAGGATTCGTGAAAAGTTCTCCCATCTCTCTCAAAAGAATGTCACAAGTACGACTCTAAGTACCATATGCTTGCCCCTCACGTAATCACCACTAATGTAAGCTCACTCAAGTTGAAATCATGTAGGGCTTTTTCGGGATGTAATGAAGGCTTTTGGACTAAGGTAGGACTTGTTGGAATAGAATGGGTTCATCTTTCCTTAAGCACTCCATTTTCTCTTTTTGGCTTATACTTTGTCGACTTTTTGAGTCATTTTATTTTTCCCTGGGGGAACTAGAGAGACATAATGTCACTCTTTCATGGTCATGATATTCTCTCCTTCTCTACTTATTCCATGCCTTTCATTCTTGTTTTTCTTTGAATCCCTTCAACTATTTACGTTATTCACTTTCTTTTTGGCATTTTTCTTTTGTTCTTTCTTTGTTTTCTTTGCCTTCCCTTTTCTTCATTTCTTTCCTATTCTTTGTACCTTTATATCACTTTCAAACTCCTCGTCTCTCCCCCAAGCTTATGTTTTAGCCAATTGTTTCTCAAGAATGCTAAGGAAAGATCAGGTGCCAAGAGAGGGTCATTACAAAACGAATTAAGGCTTGTAACGTGGTCATTGAATGAAAAAGGGCTTAGGCTCAAATGGGTTGTCTAGGGATATCACATTGGTAGGCTATGGAAGATTTCAAATTGGATCAAGGAGAGCCTACAATCATTTCTCAAGTAAAGCTACACTTAGAATTTCGCCTAGAAAAACATTCGGGGCAAGTTCTAGACTATTAGCATGGGTACTTGGATTTGAAACTAAATATCTCACCCCTCATGTTGCTGGATTGCTAAAGAGAACGGGCTGAGGGCCCACAACAACCCTAGTTAAGATTAAAAATCACAAATGGCTCGACTGAACCACTCGATGACTACTTAAGTCAACACAATAGTTAAAAGGTCACAACTAGAGCTATTTTCTGCGAACAACTTATTTTTAACCATAAGGTTGTAGGTAAATGTGTTGGTACCAAGTGAAGCATACTTGAGACTCTTTTATTCATTACTACTGTTTTTACCTAAACATAAAAGAAAAACGGACTCAATCCCTTAAGAAGGTTGTCACGTATCCATCGTTCGGAAGAGCCACCCAGTTCACACAAAACCCACATTTGGAAAGAACCGTGGCATTAAGAAAACCAAAGGCTTATTGCTCACTAAAACAAAACAAGAAGCTATTAAAGTAAATAAGAAGTTATACTACTAAGAAAAAGAAACTGAATAAGCTATAAAATAAACTACTAAAAGTAAGACAAATGAATATACAAACCGAGGGGAAATGAATATATCCATCAAGTGAAAGGGAGGAATATCTACATAACCAAAGAGAAAATAAAGATAAAAGAAAAAGAGTATTAGAGTTATTACAAGCCAAACGTCAATGTCATAATAAATCATCCAAAATAGACCACCCCCCTCCTCAATTCTTAACAAAAATAAGAATAAGGAAGGGTAGAGAGTTAAGAAAACTCCCCATGTGGTCTCAGTGTGTATGGCATCCTCAGCACCCTCGATCTCCTCCAACTGTATCTCATCAGCACCTGGCTGAGGGACAACAAGATTGGTGAGCATCTGGAGCATCTCCTCAGCAGTGTGGGCAGCAAGGTCTGGCTCTTCAGACTAGCCAGTTATTGCCTCTGATGCCTCAGGTACTGATGGTGCTTACTCCATCAGCAAATCAAGTGGTAGATCTCCAGCAGATGCGACCTTGGAAACTTCTTTTCTTAACCTGTCCACTGATTTCGGCATCTTTTTCACCTATTTTCCCAACTCCTCAACGACTTCCCCATGTGCCACCAGAGTTTCCATAACGGTCTTCTAATTTTCCAGGATCTTTGACAATATTTCCTCCACTAACGTAGGAACCTGTGATGCTGTTGGGGCAGAAGACTGTGCTGCAACAACACTGGATATGTCAGACAGCTTTGAAGTAGCTGTCTGCATCTAGTTGTTGAGACTCACCAATGTCTGAGAGACTCGCAGCGCAATAAGTGGATATGTGGAATAGGCAGGCACTATCACTGAAGTAGATGGTCTAGAAGGTGGAGGTTGTGGCATGTCAGTTGTCCCGGTGGAAGGCTCGACTATTGCGGAAGGCATGGGAACTGTAGATGGCTCATCAGTAGACTCTGAACCCACCACTGATGGCTCGTCAGACTGGCCAACGGTGGTAGTGGCTTTACCCTTACAATTTGGGTTGTCAGCACCTTGTAGGTGGTACCATGAGAAGGGCTTCTTGGCCTTTATTTTTGCATCATATGGCCTTGGCTCCACCTTTGCATCGTTGAGATACTCTGTGAGGGTGTTTGGATAAGGGTAGGATCTTTCACCTTTTTGGACAGCTAATGTGATATTGATTGACATGATGGCACCCACATTGATTAGGTACCCAGCCATAATAGAAGCCACCAGAACTGCTCGGGGAGGTGGGATATTGTTCTCATTCAAACTCAGATCAATACGGCTGCAAACAAAGGTCTGCCACCCTTTAGCTTCAAAATTTAGGGTAGCCCAAAGGATAGGAACCCCTGTTGTGATCCATGGTGGTAGTGGTCCTCGAGCAACCAAAATCTCAGCTAGCCACAGGTGAGCGGCATCACCCATAGCAAGATTTTCCAAATACTGGACTGCCTCTACTTCTTTAAAGCCCACGTAAGTGTTCAAAGAGCAGGAGTCGAATTTGACTTTCAAATTTCTCACCTTTGCTATCTTGGTACCCTTATTTATGTGAGCCACATTGGTATAAAACTCTTTAACCAAGTGCTCATTTGCATCGATGACACTTTGGGCGAACCACCTCCGCCCCTTTCGCTCCCGAAACTGTCTAAGGACATTTGGATTGTGAATATCCAAATCCTTAATTATGAATTATCGCTCAAGTGTGAGCGATCTCTGGGCCACCACTCTTTGAACCGTGTGAAGGCGGTCAAACTCACAAGTCGATCCTCCCATATTTCCTTCTTCTTCGACCTCTCAAGACCGCCCACTCTAGTGTCACCGCCTCTACCATCATCGGGAACATCATCATCATCATCTAAATCAATTGGTGCAGGAGGAGTATGTGTAGAGGAGGGCTCTAAACCCTGGCTGCCGGCATCTGAACCCTCAGAAGAACTTGCTGAGATAGAGGGTTCGTCACGGAGTTGGTACCTCCTAGAGAAGTGTGATGGTTGGGACTGGGCCTCAGGCTGTTCCTCCACCGAGTTACCTTCGGAGGCTTCTCTAGAAGGGAAATATGAGCTTGATTCTGAAGGATCTGTGGCCCTACCTCTCCCATGGGTTTGCTTTTTAGTCAAAGGTTTCTTCTGCACTCCCAAAGGTTGAGTACCTTTGCTCGGCCTCGGGAGGATTCACCTCACCCTTTAGAAGTATCCCCTCTGCCTCGTGATTGATTCATTGTCTGCAATACCAGGCACATAAGTCAGTTAGAGCTCAAACCAATGTACACAGATACATGACAGTTGCAGGAAATTAGACAACATAAGAGACAGTGCGGACCGTACAAAAGTGAGTGCGGCCGCAGACTACCATATGCGGACCACACCATTTTGAAATGCGGTCTCACATCCTGATATGCGGACCGCATAATTTTGAGTGTGGCCGCACAACCTCAGGTTCATACTATTGGTTCTCTAATCTTTCGACAGTGCGATCGCACACACTTTTCCGCGGACCGCATAATTGTTTGCGAACCACAAAATTTTGAGTGCGGTGCGCACTTCTCATGCACACTTTTGCCCTAACTTTAAGATCTATGGACCGCACAAATTTGGTTGCAGTCGCACAATTTGAATATGCAGCACTGACTCTGTGTTTTGCAAGTTTGACATAATTTAGGCATGGTATTTGCAATTAAACATGATTAATGATCTACCCAGTCCCCAATGAAAATGTATGATATTGCCTACATGATTCTAAGCACACATGATTAACAATTGACATTATAGGCCTAAAACTAACCCTAACACAAAAGAACAAAAACTAAGAGAAATTGAAAAATCTACAAATGTAATGAACATACTAGTGATGAAGGATGCAGGTAAGAATCTACACATATGAAATGTGTGAGGATTGTGAACTAATTGCACTTGCGGTATGCTTGCTTAGGGTTCAAGAACTCAGAGTGTGTAAAGATGTGAATAGTGCATTGAGGTTATATTTATAGGTTGACCAAGTCGTCCCAAATTTAAGTTGTGTGCGGCCGCACAATTTTGAGTGCGGTTCGCACAAAAGTGAGTGTGACCGCAGAATTTGTGCGGACCGCACAATTTTGTGTGCGACCGTAAAATGGCTATGAAATTTGACAGGCCAATATTCAGAGATCTTGCACTTTGGTCTTCCAGTTGTGCGACCGCACACAGAATTGTGCTGCCTTTAGAATAATGCGGTCCGCAACAATTAATGTGCAGTCCACACTTTTGCAACACTTAGTCAATTTTCTTTATGACACAGTCGCTGCAATGCACACCCATTCCTGCATACGCTTCAAAATTAGTTAGCACAAAACAAAGACTATCTAATGAAGAAGAAAAAGAAAAAGATACATGGGTTGCCTCCCAAGAAGCGTCTGATTTAACTTCACGGCACGATGCAGATTACCAATCAATTGAAATGAAGAACCGCCACGACGTGGTCATCATCAACTTTACCGAGATAGTGTTTCACCCGGTGCCCATTGACTCTAAACACCTCATCATTTTTATTTTTCAAGTCCAAAGCACCAAAGGGGGTTACATTCAACACTTCAAATGGGCCACTCCATTTAGACTTCAACTTGCCCGGAAACATCCATAACCGGGAATTGAACAATAACACAAGATCACCTTCTTTAAACTCCTTGTCTCGGATGTACTTGTCATGGAGGTACTTCATCTTCTCCTTGTATAGGGACGAGCTTGTGTAGGCATGATACCAAAATTCATCTTGCTCATTCAGTTGTGTCACCCTTAAGTTTGCGGCGACATCCCACTCAAGGTTCTACTTCTTCAAAGCCCACATGGCCTTATGCTCAAGTTCTACTGGAAGATGACACGCCTTCCCGAATATCATCCGGTATGGAGACATCCCGATCGGTGTTTTATAGGCCGTCCTATAAGCCCATAGAGCATCATCAAGTTTTCTTGACCGATCTATCCGATTTGCATTCGCTGTCTTTGACAAAATACTCTTGATCTCCCGGTTGGAGACTTCAACTTGTCCGCTTTCTTGAGGATGGTAGGGGGTCGATACTTTTGTGAGTGGAACCATACTTTGTGAGTAAGGTATTATGAACAACTAATTTTTGACCACACCCAAATTCTATACTATTTTAGTGTAAATATATTTTTTAGATTTAATCTTAATATCTTACTCTGAATAGGTTTTATTTAAAAAAAAGAATACAAAACTACTCTCATTCTTAAGGAACAAATTTGATTTTTTTTTTAAAATATATATATTGGTTTCTTTTAAATGGAATTTTAATAAGTAAGCTATATAATCTTTCTTCATATCATTTATAGTATATGTAAATATTTAGGTTTCCTATATTGTAGGAAATATTGATTAATCTTCTTTATCTTTTTAATTTTATTTATCTTCTACAAAACAAAAAAACAAAAAAACAAAAAAAATTGAAGTTAACGTAAGATAAAGTTTGTTAATTAGCTAACAAACTTTATGTCAACAAATCTGATTTTTCTAATTAGCTAACAATCCAATCTCCTAAGTTTACAATAAATTAAATATGTAGGTACAATAATTTAATAGATCTTAACAACCATTTGGTATTAGGTTTGGATATTTGAATCATTCACTGGATTAGTGCATTTTAATTAAGTGGAGCTTGGAATCATTAAAGTTGAATGTGGAATTGTTTTAAAACATTTTCTAAGAGTTGTCTTTGAGGATTAAGATTGAGATAATTTTTAGTTGTTCATGAAAATCGGATATTGTGTTAGTTGCTTACGTTTGTGTTAGTTGCTTACATTTGCACCCCCATTATGATCATAATTAGCAATTGATTTAAGCTTAAGTAAAGATTTGGTATCAATGTGTCTTAGAATAGCATTTGCTTGAGCTTTATTTCCATTCTTCTTTGCTTTTCAAGTATTTCGCTGATCGTGTTAACGCCTTGATAATTGACTGGTCACTATATTGTATAGCTTTGTGGAAATCTCCTTCACATATTAGTATAAACAATAGTGGAATTGAGATAAGGTTATAATTAAGTTGAATCTTTTCTTGACATCCAATAGGAAAGAGTTCCTAATATGTTTCTTTATTCGGTTTAGGCTCGAATTCATGAATACGCTAGAAAAGTTTTAGACACACTTTAAATATTAGCATATGTTCATACCCGAACCTTGAATTGATATGCTTAGATATTAAAAGGATCATGTATGCATTTCGCGTCTTGATGCCTTTAAATTTAAAATAATTATGTTATAACCATGTGTACATTCCGTACCTTGTTTAACATTTAATTTCAAAGAAGTACCTTGTGTGCGTACCGCATCTTGGTGAACACAATTAAATAAATAAATAAATAAATAAATATATATATATATATATATATATATATATATATATATATATATATATATATGTGGTTAATTAATCAGTAATGAATAAGCCATAACCAATAAAATACAAGAATAGCCAAAAAAATGATTTAAGCCTTACATTAGTCAATAAGAGCGACCGTGCTAGAACTACGGGACTCGAGGGGTGCCTTACACCTTCCTCTCGTTCAACAAAATTCCTTACCCAGTCTTCTGTTTCGTATACCATAAATTAGGAGTCAAATCTTCCTTTTGATTAGGGATTCAATAAAAGGTGACTTGGAACACCAAAACTCAATTCCAAGTGGCGACTCTAAATAATAAATAATTCCTTTTCAAAACGTCATTTTAATTGAAAAAACTCTTCTAACTCAACCATGTAATAGGGTTGCGTGTTGGAAAAAAGAGGTGTGACAGCTATGACGACTTTGCTGGGGACAATTAATAAGAATTCGAGCTTTGTATATTGACCCTTGTTTGGCTTTTATCATGTTTTGAATATTATTGTGTTTGCAAGCCTAATGTGTTATTTATCGCTTATTTACCGCTTTAATATTTATTTGAACTATGATATAAACTGTATCCTCTTCTGCACCCCTCTGAGTCTTCTGATAGGTAGTTATGTTGTGTTTGCCTACCAGCATCACAAAATTTATGTCTTGAGATAAAGCCAGTTAGCCTACCAGCTTCTGGTGAAGGATTTAGTCACACATGTTTAGGCGGGAGAGCCTTTAGCTAGCCAGTCCTAATCTACTACTGGTGATGCTAGACGCTCCTCGGCTCAGGTTGTCCGCCCGGGTAAGCCAAGTCTAGATACCATCTCCTTTAGGATTTGAAAACTTAGAAGAACAAGCCAATGAATATACCTAGTAGGATACGCTTTATTTGCATCATGTGCATTGCACTTAGCGGGACTCGGCACAGGGGCCGGGCCCGTCTAGGATAGGTACCAATTTTTTGGACCAACATGTTCATCTTTATGTGCTATATATAACATTATTTGGTAGGCTTCACTCAAATGTTGACCGGCTTTAGGATAGATTGATTGAACAGAGGAGAGAGAAAGAGAAAATTTCCAAGTTTTCACAAAATACCCGTTTTTTTAATAAAATTTTGAAAGGTTCTGGTATGTAAAATTAAGATTTTCAAAATACTTTTCTTTAGTTATTTTAACTGAACTACGCGGGTTTGATTCTCACCGGATGTGAGATACGTAGGCAACCTTCATGAGGTTCAACCCCAATTTAAAAAAAAAAATTAAAAAAAGGGTTTCTATGGACTATTATTTTTTATTTTTTATTTTTTATTTTTTTTTCAAATAATAATAATAATATTGTCACTTTGTCAGTTTTTTCTCTTTTAACCAGTTTTCTCCTTGCATCCGGTCTTTTTATCGAAATAGCCTTGAAACCTTCCTCGGAAATGCGAAATGGGAGGCCGGTTTTTTTTTTTTTTATGTTCACTTGTTTTTACAAAAAAAAAATCCTTTTGGCCTTTTACTTTTTTTTATTTTTTTTTTATTTCATGACTATATTACTAATTTAACCTTTTTTTAGTCCCACAGTTTGGTTTTTTATTATTTAATTTTATAGAGTCAAACCCGAGAAATCGAAATTTTAGTGTCAATAGTATATTTGATTAAAACCTAACCCCGTGTCTGGATAAACAGGTACACCATGAGTGGGGAAAGAGGTAAGTCTGAAAAGAGGCCCAGGTCAGAAGGGATACCGGATTTTCTTATTGTTGATCAGATTCCACAATTGTTGTGGGACTGGTGGAGAGATTTTAAGGAATATGAGCGAAACCAGATAAAGAAGTACTTGGGACATTTGGTTCACATGATGACGATCAAGCCCAGGAGGGATGTGATTGAAGCTTTGATTCCGCACTGGGATCCTGAAAACAATGTGTTCTGTTTTACCGACTGTGAAATGACTCCGACCTTGGAGGAAATTGCCCATTTTCAGGGTGGGGCCGCAATCTTCGCCGCCAAAGGCCCATAGTACCAAAAATGTGAATGAGGTTTTGAAGCTCTTGAACATAAATTACAGACAATATGAAGGTTTAGGAGGCAAGTGGGTTAAGTTGGGATTTTTTTTTTCACTTGTACGACCTAAAATGCAATTTCGAAAGGAATGTGGGAAAATTGAAATCAAAGGAAGACAAGGAAACATGGAAGATACACAGAAGGTTTACATTTATGGTTGCTTTTTTGGGGCGTGTAGTTTTTCTGGAAAGAGAAGGACACATTGACATCCGCTTGGCAGGTGTAGTTGAGGCTCTGACCTCAAAAGGGGATGATTATACTTTGGTCCCTATGATTCTTTCTTCCATTTTTCGTGCTTTAACTAGATGTAAATTGGGCGCACAAAACTTTGATGGTTGCAACATTTTGCTACAAATATGGTTTTTGGAGCATTTTTATCGTCATCCTACGATCACTAATTTTAGTGAGCTCTGGGCCAATCACACTTATGATCACCAGAAAAGAATTGACAAATGTGACTTACCAGAAGGGATTGACGTCCTGAAAAGAACTACTTTTTACTTTGTCTGCCAAACATATCACTTGGAACTACGATTGGTTTTCCTCTAAAAAGGTCATTACCATTCTTATTTGGTACTCATAGGATTGATGGTGTTCAGCCCTATGCTCCATTTCGGGTAATGCGACAGTTTGTACGACGACAAGAGGTTCCACCAACCCGAGATATGATCAAGTTTTGTTATGATTTTGGTAACGATCAACCTCATGACGAAGAGGAAATTATGAAAATTTGGTATGCAAGTAAAGTCTCGGAGTTGAATGAGATGGTAGAAGACCGAGATCGTGGAGAGGTGATCCCTGAATATATTACTTGGTTTCATGATCCTTCGTTGGTTAGAGGTAGAGCTGAGGAGTCGAACTGGAGGAGAAATGAACAAAGAACCATAGAAAAGCTGAAAGAGGAATTGGAGCATGCTCAGATGACCATAGCCAAACAACAAGCCCAGCAACAAGCCAGAGTCGCTCAAATTCGTTTAAACATTGAGAAAGATTATCAATCTGCCTTGCGGGTCAAGGATAAAGATCTAAAGCAAGCTAAAAATGAGGTAGCCCACTTAGAAGAAGAACTAGCAAACACGATCGGTTTAGTCAGAAGAGTTGAGGCAAAAAAAAATGCAGAAATACATAAGTTGCAAGAAGACTTGAGTATCATTGAAGAGGATGTGCACCGGCAACAACTGGAGTTTGATCAACCGAAAGAGCAGTTTGAAATAGAAAGGGCCTACTGGATACGCTCAAAGAGTCAGCTTTATGCACAATTAGAAGAAATAAAAAGGCAGAAGAGGGGTCATCAACACACAGATTTTGAGGCAGAGCGGCGTCAGTGGATGATAGAGAGAGGTGTGTTAAACCGTCGCATTGAAGAATATGAGTGACGTGAGGCTCATATGGGACACGCCCTCAACACTACCCAGATGTGGTTGCAGAATTGTCACATGAATATGGGGCAAGCCAGAGAGCAGGTACTTCGATTGACAGAAAAAATAGCATATATTCATGATGATCATCGCCATCTAAACAATGAGAAAGTTGGCCAACAGGCACGTGCCCTCGTCCCCCAGTTGCCATTGGTGTTTCAAAATTTGTACGAGACTTTGGGAGGATAGTGGAGGCCAAGAGATGCAGACCATTGATGTTATCAGCTTAAGCAAGAAGACCATTGAAGATTAAATTCTTAGTGTAGCAAATTAGTTTTTGTTTCATTTTCATTTGTCGTATTTTAATTTTTTTTATATTTGGAGTCTTTTATTCTTATCAATGTTTGTTTTAATCCCGTCATGTTCATGTCGTTAGAGTCAGTTTATATATATTTCCTTTTCTCCCATTGTATATAAAAAAATTATTTTTGATGAATGAAAAATATTTTAGTTTGTTTTATTTTATTTTTATATGTAAAAAAAACAATTAAAAAAATCATCAAAATTGTTATTATTTTTCTTGAACTACGTAATGGTCTGATTCATGCAGCGTCATGATACGTAGGCAATCCTCATAGGATGCGATCATAGCCATAATTAATTTGAAAAAAAAAAAGCAAAAAAAAAAGAAAAAAATTAAAAATATTAATATTGAGATAAAATTTTAAAAAAAAGGAAAGAAAAGAGTGTTAAATTCATGATGAAATGAATCAATAAGCCGGGATGAAGCATGAAGCCTTCCAAGCTCATTTTAGAAATGAAAATGGCATTAGGTGCATGACATACAATGTGTGATTAATATCTTCAAAATGCCGAACTCTAACATGTTTTTTTTTTTGGTAATTAATTATTTCATTTACCAGGGAAAATATTTACAGAGTAAATCAAACCCTTACATATTTACTTATCCTACTAACTTCTCCCCCACCACCTAGTTATCATATACATCTATTACATTGGATACCAATCTAATTTCTGCAAAATTTTCTCTACTCTCTTGTTACTACGACAATGTATCTCTTGTGTTATCAGTTTGCAAACTGTCTCCCATCCTCTTGTCTTGTTGTTAAAATTCGACCATTTCTTTTCCGCCACACATAGTAAATTGCAGTTGCCAGCACCATTTTGTATAGTTCAGCTGTTGCAGTCTTCCTTTTGGCCCATTTCTCTGCCCATTTTAGCTCATCATCCCACCCTTGTACTGGTCTGCCAATGCCTTGCCATGCTAAGAGTTTGCTCCATAGTGTTTTTGCATATGAACATTCAAAAAACAGATGTTGTATGGTTTCCTTTTCACTGTTGCATAATATACACTCTTGATCAACTTGTATTCCCCATCTTTGCAGTCTATCCTTTGTGTAAAGTCTTCCATGAGCAGTCATAGTTAGCACAAAATTCCATCTGGGACACCCTCCATTGTGGCAAACTACTTTCCTCCAACTTACTTTCTCAAACGTACCTCGCAGCCTGTGGTAGATTTGTTTGACAGTGCATCTGTTCATGTTTATGATATCATCATGGCTGAAACCAGCATCCATCATAGTCTTCTGTGCCTTCATGATCTTACCTACCATCCATGAAGTTTGCTTTAACTGTATTGTCCAGATGTTTCTTCCTCTGATGTAGTATCCATGTACCCATTGTATCTACATCTTCTTTTTCTCCTTACATAAATTCCAGAATTGCTTACATATAGCAGCTTTATTCCAGATTGCTATATTCATAATATTAAATCCACCCGCTGACTTTGGCATACATATTTTCTCCCATGCTAATAGTGCTTTCTTTGACACTATACCTTGCCCTGTCCATATGAAACTTCTACACATTGCCTCAATTATTTTTATGATCTTCTTTGGTAGAACAAAAATTTGGGCCCAGTATGTTTGAATGGAGAACATGACACTTTTAATGAGTTGGATCCTTCCTGCATAGGATAAGAACTTGGCAGTCCATGAAGTGATTCTTCCCATAATTTTGTCAATGAGTGGCTGGCATTGTGTTATGGAGATTCTTTTGGAACTCAGGGGTGCACCAAGATATTTGACTGGTAAAGTACCTCTCTGAATTCCCAGAAATTCTAGGATCTCCTCCTACTCATCTTGTGTAACTCCTCCAAAGAACATTGAACTTTTGTTCTTATTAATCATCAGTCTAGATGCCTTTGAGAAGTCCATAAAGCATTGGAATAATAATTTGACTGATCCAATGTCTCCCCTGCAAAACAATACGAGATCATCAGCAAAACCAAGTTGTAAGATTTGCATCTTAGCACACTTGGGGTGGAAATTGAAGTTTGGGATCTCTGCCAGTTTCTTTAGTTTTCTTGTCAAATACTCCATTGCAAGCACAAATAGAAAGGGTGAAAGGGGGTCTCCTTGTCTCAGTCCCTTCCTATCATCAAATGGCTTAGTTAGTGCACCATTTATCATGATTGTATATGTCACAATTATCATGCATGTCATGATCCATCTTACAAACTGTTCTGGGAAGGCTAGTGCATATAATATCTGCTCCATAAAGTCCCATTCTATTGAGTCATAGGCTTTTTGCATGTCCAGCTTCATCATACATCTTGGTGATATCCGTTTCTCCCATATCCTTTCACCAGTTCATGGCTCAAAATAGTATTGTCTGTTATAACTCTGCCAGGAACAAATGTTGCATGTGAACTATCAATCAGGAAGTCCATTACACACTGTAGTCTCTTGGTAAGAATCTTTGATATCACTTTGTACAGGACTGTACAACATGAGATGGGCCTATAATCTTTGACACTTGCAGGATTCCTAACTTTAGGTATCAAGGTAATGGCAGTGCAATTTATAGGTCTAAACATTTGGTTTGACTCAAAGAACTCCTGTACAGCCTTTATCACATCCTGACCAATGATTGGCCAGGATTTTTTGAAGAAAACAACATTTAGTCCATCATAACCAGGAGCTTTAAGATCATTTATATCCTTCATTGCTTCCTATATCTCTTCCTTGGACACTTGCTTGACAAGTAGTAGCTGATGTTCCCTGCTCAAAACTGGTCCCCTTTTCATATCATTTGGATTGATAGCTGGAAGATTTTCAGCACTTGAACCCAATAACTTCTTGTAGTACCCCATGATTTCTGCCTCAATATCATCTTCCAACACTAGCTGGACCCCCATGTCATTAGTGATAACTTGAATCCCATTCAAATTACTTCTGTTATTCATCTGAGCAAAGAAGTAAGCTGAGTTTGAATATCCCAGCTTAAGCCATTGCACTCTTGATCTCTGTCTATATATGTTTTCCTCAATCAGAATCCATTTTTCTAGGTCACCCTTTAGTGCTTTTTCCTTCTCAATTAGTTCTTGCCTCTGTAACTTAGAACTCATTTCTTCCTGAATTGACTGGAGATCCTCCCTGATTCTTTTTATTCTCTCATCAACTCCTTTGTAATGTTTTGTGTTTATATCTTTGATAACTTCCTTTACCCTCTTCAGCTTATTCTATACTGTTTGCATCATACCCCCCTTACTCCTTTCTACCCAGACTTGCTCCACTTTCTGTAGGAATTGGTGGTGGTCAGCTATACAATCAAAGAATCTGAGTGGTCTCTTCTTCCTCCCCTGCACTTGTGCTATCATTAGTTTTAAAGGTGAGTGATCAGACACTAGTGGCTGTAGTACCTGCACTTTCATATTAGGCATCATCATCATCCAATCTGCATTTACCAAACCCCTATCTATTTTACTGTAAGTGTGATTCATGTATAGTTCCTTCCCACATATTGAAGTTCATGCATTCCTGTATCAATTAGAAACTTCTTAAAATCTCTTGTCTCTATATCTTGCACCTCAGTACCATGCTGCCTATCCTCTACTTGTAGGATAGCATTATAGTCTCCCATTGCTAGCCATGGGCCCTGTTGTGTGCTGTGTATTTGTCTCATCATCCTCCACAAACTTAGTCTATCTTTTATAGTATGTAGCCCATATATTGCTGAAAAGCCAAATGTGATTGCCCTTGATAAAATACTAACCTGCCCATGTACCAACTGCTCATCAAGCTCTTCCAGATCAAATTTATATATTCTATGATCCCATAGTAGCCATATTCTACTTTTATTGTTTGAACTAGCATTTGATATCCAGTGCCAACCATGTGCTATTTTTTTTGTTCTCTCATTTTCTCTATGCTCCTTTACTCTATGCTCAACCAATGCTATTATAGCTTTATTATTATTTCTTATGAACTCCCTCACCTCCTTTTGCTTATATGTTTTATTCAAACCCCTAATATTCAAAGAACTCTAACATATTTGTTGTTTGTCATTTTAAAAAGATAAGGTTAAACAGAGGTGGTTGGTTTGTGGTTTAAACTGGCGACTCACCCTTACAACACGAGATCAAAAGTAAAAAGTAAAATGGCAAACAACAGTGAGAATGAGTCACATAATGATGATATCCATGGACAATTGGTTGAACAAGGTTCGGGATTGGTTAAAGAAGTAAGAGTGTTGAAACAACAATTAGCAGAGATGTACCAAGCTTGGGTGAATGGACAGGCACCGCCCTCACTACCCATAGGGCCTTCGGATAATCTTCATAATGTGTCAGTTGCAAATCAAGTGCCCATCTCCATAACAAGTAACCCATTGTAACAACCTGGATTCAGTCCGAGCATTAACCTTCCCACTATCCCCAGTACATCCATTCCACATCCTCTAACCGCACCCATCAGAAATAAACCACCTACTATACCCATTGTCCCTACTTTCACCGTTCCTCAACCGGCTCTCGCTCAAAAGCTCAACAATGATCCACAGTTGAATGCTCATGATGCCCAACATTACTCTCCAGAACTGACTTTCAAGGTTCCAGATTCATACAAGCATACTCCTCAGAACATGTTCCCAGTTGAGATTGAAAAGCCCGACAAGAATATGGAACAAGAGGAAATGACCAGAAAAATGAAGAGCTTAGAACAAACCATGAGAAACATACATGGTTTGGGAGGCCACAAGAGTATTTCGTTTAACGATCTTTGCATGTTCCCCCATGTTCATTTGCCACCCGGCTTCAAGACCCCCAAGTTTAACAAGTATGAGGGGCATGGTGACCCCGTTGCCCATTTGAAGAGGTATTGTAACCAACTAAGGGGAACAGGAGGTAAAGAAGAATTACTCATGGATTATTTTGGGGAAAGTTTGATAGGAATCACGTCAGAGTGGTTCATAGATCAAGACATCTCTCACTGGCACGTTTGGAACGACATGGCTCAAGATTTTGTCCAACAGTTTCAGTACAATATTGATATAGTGCCAGACCAGACCCTACCTGTTGGGATCAAACTGGGTTTGTTGTTGTTGTTGCCAGACCGCTCCTTTCTCGTCAACATAAAGAAGAAACCAATAGAAAGCTTCAGAGAATATGCAATCAAGTGGAGAAAGCAGGCTGCTAGGGTCAAACCACCAATGAAAGAGGCAGAAACGATTGACTATTTTCTCCAAGCTCAGGATCCTGATTACCTCCATTATATGTTGGCCGCCATTGGTAAACCTTTTGCTGAGGCGATTAAGATTGGGGAAATAGTTGAGAATGGCATGAAGTCGGGTAAAATTGTGAGTCAGGCAGCCCTTAAGGCGACCACGCAAGCAATTCAAAGCGGGTCAGGCAGTTTCGGAAATCGAAAAAAGAAGGAGGAAGGATCCATGATGGCATCTGGGTTCGGAGGAGTTCAAAGAGGAATAGTTCCTTATTATGTGCAATTCCAACAAGGACAATCCAATTCTCCTCAACATTATTATGCACCTCAGGGTCCCCGGTACTCAGTTCCCTCGCAACAATATACAGTGTTTAATGCTCAAGCTTATGCTAGAACTCCCAATCACCAACAATGGCGGGCACCGATTCCACAAGGCTCCCGTCAACTCCGGCCAAATTTTCAGGCGCCATATAATCCTCGTCCCAGACAGGAATATGTGAGAGAACAGGATCCAAAGAAAGAGTTCACTCCAATTGGAGAATCTTATATAATCCTATTTCGAAAGTTGATGTAGTTGAAGTTGATTGAACCTATCATGTCGCTTATGTGAATCCAAATTCAAAAGGTTTTGACTCCAATGCAAGATGTGAGTATCACTCTAACACCCAAGGTCATAGTACCGAAAATTGTTGGACATTAAAGAAAGCCATTGAAAATTTGATTGAAGCAAAGGCAATTGTGGTGACAAACAATGAGGATACTCCTAATATCACAAACAATCTGCTCCCAGCTCACGATAATACACATTTTATTGGGATGATTTGTGATGATCGAGATTCTAAGCAGTCTGGCAAGACAGAGATGGTTGTTGGAACCATAGGGTAGGAGTCAAAAGTGATAGTAAGCCCGCTACAATTGGCGCCGTTGATTGTGAAAGGTGCGAATCCTAGTTCAAACTTGGCAGGTTCTGAAAAAACGATTCTCAATGTCGCTGGAAGCACAAAAAAGGTTGAGGTTCAATTGGGTGGGCCAAAACTTTACATCCCTTGGGGCATTCAAATGATTGTTCCAAATAATGGTTTGAGAAATATAATAAAGCCAGTTGTGATCCGACCTGTTGTACAACTCCCAGTGACAAACACAAAAGCTATTCCATGGAATTATAACAAAACTTTCATGACATACAGAGGAAAAGAGATAGGGGAAGAAACAGATGAAATGTGGGGCTTGACCCGCTCTGGAAGGTGCTACTCACCAGAGGAATTGAGAAAAGCTAAGCAGGCCAGGGAAAGTCACTTGCTAGTGAAAGAACCCGTTGCAGAAAAAGAGGCAGAGGAATTCCTTAAGAAGATGAAAATGCAAGACTACTCAATCATTGACCAACTAAGGAAAATCCCTGCTTAGATATCTTTGTTATCTCTGCTTTTGCACTCGGAAGAACATTGTCGTGTGTTGATCAAAACTTTGAACGAGGCATATGTCTCAGAAAAGACAACGGTGAATCAGCTAGAAAAAATGGCTGAAACATTCTTTGAGGTGAACAAAATTTCTTTCAGCGATGATGATTTGCCTGAGGAAGGGGCTGGGCACAATAAAGCTTTGCATCTTATGGTCAAATGTGAAGGGCATTACGTAAAAGGAGTCATGATTGATGGAGGCTCAAGTGTAGATGTATGCCCTCTTTCTACTCTACAACAGCTGAACGTTGACACTAACAGAATTCAGATAGTAATGTCAGCATCAGAGCTTTTGATGGTTCAAGAAGAGACACTATTGGGGAAATCGAACTCACCATGACAACCGGCCAGGTTGATTTTAACATTGTCTTTCAAGTGTTGGATATGAAAACTTCCTATAATTTTCTTTTAGGAAGGCCGTAGATCCATATGCCAGAGTTGTACCATCCACCCTACATCAAATGGTCAAATTCGAGTATGACAGGCAAGAAATTATTGTTCATGGGAAGAATGACTCATCCGTATATAATGACCCGTCCATCCCTTATATCGAGGTCAAGGAAGGATGTGAATCCATTATATATCAAGCATTTGAGGTGATTGAGGTGGACCAAATGGAAGAAGGAAAACCAATTCTGCATCCCCGTCTTTCAGCCACATTTATGATGGTAGCTTCGCTGATGTTGAGGAACGGCTATGAACTAGGAAAGGGATTAGGATCCTCCTTGCAGGGAATTGTGTACCCCATTGCTCCCTTTTCGAAGAAAGATACATTTGGCTCGGGTTTTAAACCAACATCAGCTGACATAAACAGAGCCAAGGCCCGCAAGAAGAATGGTTGGTAATTGTCCAAATCAATCCCTCACATTGCCTACTCTTTTGTCAAGCCACAATTTGAAGAAGTCTAAAATCCTTCTACTCAGGATGACATTGATGAAGTTTGTCAGGGTCTCAAGGAGATGTTCTATGCATCAATATGGTTCAAGTTGGTGAGGCCCTAGCCGTGGAAGTGTTCAACTGATTGGTCCAGATACCTCGCTCAACAACTGGGAAGCAACTCCTCTTCCCATCAGGAAGGAGTCTTGTTTCGTTAATGCTGGCTTTAAAAACATGACATGCACGCGAAATTCATGCCCTGATCTTAAAAAGTTGTCTAATCTCAAAATAATGAATCAAGAAGTTGAGTATGATGAAGATGACGCTCTTATGGAAATAAAAAGGGAATTGGATCAATTTGAGAATAAGCCTAAGCCTAACTTAAATGAAACAGATGCAATTAACCTGGGAAGTCCTGAAGAAACCAGAGAAACAAAAATAAGCATCCATACTGAACAAAAAGACAAGAGATGCCATAATTCAAGTTTTGTTTGAGTAGAGAGATGTATTTGCTTGGTCGTATGATGACATGCCGGGTTTGAGTGCCGATTTAGTGGTCCATAAGCTTCCCACATATCCTAATCTTCCACTAATCCAGCAAAAATAAAGGAAGTTTAAGACAGACACGAGTGATAAGATTAAAGAAGAAATCACGAAGCAACTAAGTGCAATGTGATCAGGGTCGTTCGATATACTACATGGTTAGCAAATGTTGTGCCAGTGCCAAATAAGGACGGAAAAATTAGAGTTTGTGTTGACTATAGGTATTTAAACAAAGCAAGTCCAAAGGACAACTTTCCCTTACCTAACATTTATATATCACCAAATTCGGATGGATGAAGAAGATGCAGAAAAGACCGCCTTCACCACTCCATGGGGAACTTATTGTTATATAGTCATGCCATTTGGTTTGAAGAAGCAAGGGCAACTTACATGAGGGTCGTGACTACCATATTCCATGACATGATTCACAAAGAGATCGAAGTGTACGTTGATGATGTGATCGTTAAGTCCAGAACACAAGATCACCATGTGCAAGACTTGAAAAAGTTCTTTGAAAGGCTACGAAGGTACAATCTCAAACTCAATCCAGCCAAATGTGCATTTTGAGTTCATTGTGGGAAGCTTTTGGGTTTTATAGTTAGTCGAAGAGGCATTGAGTTAGATCCCTCCAACACAAAGACCATTCGAGAGCTGCCTCCCCTGAAGAATAAAAAAGAAGTCATGAGTTTACTCGGGAGGTTGAACTACATCAGCAGGTTCATCGCGCAGCTTACAACCACATGTGAGCTTATTTTCAAGTTGTTGAAAAAGAATGCCGCTATCAAGTGGACAGATGAGTGACAAGAAGCTTTTGATAAGATCAAGGAATATTTGTCAAATCCCCCTGTTTTGGTCCCGCCGGAACCTGGTAGGCCTTTGTTTTTATATCTGTCAGTAATGGATAGTTCCTTTGGTTGTGTTCTGGGTCAACATGATGCCACAGGAAAAAAGGAACAAGCAATATATTATTTGAGCAAAAAGTTCGCCACTTATGAGGCCAAATACACTCTTTTGGAAAGGACATGTTGTGCCTTAACCTGGGTCGCTCAGAAGCTTAGGCATTATTTTTTGGCCTATACAACTTACCTCATTTCCCGAATGGATCCCCTGAAGTACATCTTTCAGAAGTCGAGCCAACTGGCAGATTGGCAAAATGGCAAATCTTGCTCATAGAGTTTGATATTGTTTATGTCACTCGCACTGCCACGAAGGCACAAGCTTTGGCTGATCATCTGGCAGAAAACCTGGTTGATGATGAATATGAATCATTGAACACATACTTCCCAGATGAAGAGGTTAATTTAGTTGAAGAAGCAATCCAAGATGATAGTCAAGTTTGGAAACTATACATTGATGGGGCTATCAACATCAAATGCATAGAGATTGGGGCAATTCTTGTATCACCTAACGGGCAACATTATCCTGCCAAGGCGCGGCTTCGTTTCCTCTGTACAAAAAACACATCAGAATATGAAGCTTGCATCATGGGTCTAAACATGGAAATAAACCTAAATGTGCATGAACTGTTGGTGATGGGAGATTCAGATTTGCTTATTCGGCAGGCTCAAGGTGATTGGGAGACTCGAGACATCAAGCTCATTCCATATAGACAATGTGTGGAAGATCTTAGCAAGAGGTTCAAGTCCATCGAGTTCAGGTACATTCCCAGGTTTCACAATGAATTAGCGGATGCCTTGGCCACCCTGGCCTCAATGCTTCCATATCCGGGTAATACTCACATTGACCCATTAGAAATTCAAATTCGAGATCAACATGGTTATTGCAAAATACAATTGAAGCAGAACTAGATGGTGAACCATGGTACCGTGATATCAAACGGTGTATGAAAACAAGAGAATATCCAAAACATGCTAATAGGGATCAAAAGAGAACTATTAGGCGACTCTCTAATGGTTTCTTTTTGAGTGGGGAAATCCTATACAAAAGAACTCCGAATTTGAATTTGTTGAGATGTGTGGATGCCAAAGAAGCTGAAATGATTATGAATGAGGTGCATTCGGGAGTTTGTGGTCCGCACATGAATTGATATGTTCTAGCAAAGAAAATCCTTCGGGCAGGATATTATTGGCTTACCCTGGAACGAGATTGCTTTCATTTTGTTCGCAAGTGCCACCAGTGTCAGATTCACAGTGATTTGATTCACTCGCCTCCTTCAGAGTTATATCCTATGTCGGCTCCTTGGCCTTTTGTTGCTTGGGGAATGGATGTCATTGGGCCCATCAAGCCAAAAGCTTCAAATGGGCACAGATTCATCTTGGTTGCAATTGATTACTTTACCAAATGGGTGGAAGCTATTACATTGAAAGCAGTTACCAAGAAAGCAGTAGTAGACTTTGTTCACTCCAACATCATCTGTCGTTTCGGTATTCCAAAAACCAGTATTACCGATAATGCTGCTAATTTGAATAGTCATCTGATGAAGGAAGTATGCGAGCTATTTAAAATTGAGCATCGCAATTCTACTCCTTACGGCCCAAAGCTAATAGAGCTGTTGAAGCTGCGAATAAGAACATCAAGAAGATTCTTAGGAAGATGGTCTAAGGGTCTAGGCAATGGCACGAGAAACTGCCTTTTACTCTTTTGGGATACCGGACAACTGTCCGTACATCAGTCGATGCGATGCCCTACTTGTTGGTTTATGGCACTGAAGCGGTCATACCTGCTGAAGTTGAGATTCCCTCTCTCCAAATAATTGTTGAAGCAGGGATTGAGGACACTGAATGGGTGAAGTCTCGATTGGAATAATTGAGTTTGATTGATGAAAAGCGTTTGGCGGCAGTTTGTTTTGGTCAGCTATACCAACAAAGAATGGCACGTGCTTACAATAAGAAAGTGCGCCCAAGAAAATTTGAGGTAGGACAGCTTGTTTTGAAACACATCTTTCCGCACAAGGAAGAAGCAAAAGGAAAGTTCGCCCCAAATTGGCAAGGTCCTTACCTTATCAAAAAAGTATTGTCAAAGGAGCTCTACACTTGACAAATATAGAAGGAAAGGTGACAGATATATCCGTCAACGCAGATGCGGTCAAGAGATACTATGTCTGACACGCTTCTGCTGGGGCATTTTTTTTTATATACTTAGCATTCTTAGGCTAGGATGACGAAAGGCTATCATTCTCGTTACCCAAACATTGGTCAACCCTAGTTAGCCCTTTGAAGCCTTGTTTATATTTCTTTGTGTTTCCCCTCTGTTGGAACCAATGTACTCAATCAAAGAAAAAAAAAGTAAAGCAAAAAAAGAAAAAGAAAAAGAAAAGTCAAATAAAAAAATCATCAAAACAAGTTCATGTTAATTGAACTACGTTTGACCCGATTCCAAAAGGATACCTAGGCAGCCTTACTCTGGGGTTCGGTCACACCAAACAAAAATCCACATTCCTCCAATATTCAAAGAAACCGGGACATGATTTTATTTTATTTTCGATGGTTGGTCCATCAAAATGGTTCCAAAAGTTGTAATTCAGTTGAGTAGTTCTTTTTACCTTTCCCTGCTAAGACCTTCTGATCAACTTTCGAGAATTCTAAGTCAGTATACTACGGGTGATGCCTCAGCCATCGCTAAGAGAGAAAAATAAATGAGAGAGTCTTCTTGGAGAAAACTCTCACGGGCACTATAAGGAAATAATGAGTTGAGAGAAAGGCAAATGAGAGAGGTCAATTGGTGAAAACCCACAAAGGGCATCGTTGATCGATTTAGGCCCTCATATATCCCGGCACAAGCATGGTTAAGACAAAGAACTCAGTTTCAAAGTGAAGTTTACAACAAATTTTGAGAATTAGACGGTTCAAACGGATCGGGCATCCAGTCCAAAGTGCATGTCATGTTCATTGAAGTCAGCATATTCCTCCAGATAAGTCCTTTCTTATCCCCCCTCCCCCCCTGAAAGGGACGCTTCTTGATTAAGTTGTAATACTTGTTATTTCACCTTCTTGTTTTCGTTCGCATTACCTTTTGAGTCCCTTTCAATCTAATTTTGTCAAAGCAAATCAAAGAAAAAGTACGCAAAATTGGTTACAGTTTCCCTATTATATGAAGCAAAATTTGTGGGCATAAACAGTATGGGCAAAGGCATAAAGCCAACTTTGATATTCCCTGACGAGCAAAAGGCTTGAAGGACTGAACAATATTTCAAGGGTCAACAAAAGTTACTCAGTTAAAGTTGTTTTGGGGAGCAAGGTTGTTTGCACCATAAACACAAATGGTGATAGGTGCAAAATAGTCAGGTGTTGATGTTGTGAAAGAAGATCTTCAGAAAGTAAAGCCAGAATCTCCCGGCAATTTGTACGATCATCGAAAGAGTCAGTTTTTCTAACAAGTGTAATGGACGCAAGGTCAAGTCACCCAAGAAATCAAGGCCACAAACTGACCACCATTTTAAAACTAAAGAATTTTTCTGTATTCAGAACAGGAAGAAGACAATTTTAGGAAACAGTTTGTGAAAAGACGAACACCACCAAGTGAAGTTCTCGAATCCTTAGTTTTCTTCCAATATACATGTAATCATGTTATTCTTAGTTTCATTATAGGGAATCAATACCCTATCTTCAACACAAGGTACCACTTCCCCTGGTCACATTATTTTCTTCCTACATAGGGTACGACATTCCCTAGCATAATCTTAGAGAGCCAAGATCCTCACCTTATTGCTAACATAAGGTACTACATCCATTGGTTGCACTTCTTATTACTTGTTGCAAACATAGGGTAAAACATTCCCTAGTAGCATCCTAGAGTGCCACGAGCCTCGTCTTATTGCCAACACAGGGTACTACATCCCCTGGCTGCATTTAGGGGTGGGCACAGTTTGGGCAAACCCGAAATCCAAAGCGAAATCTGAATCTTTTGGATTTTTAGTTTGGATTTTCGAATTACGGATTGGATTTTGGATTTAAGTTTTTAAAATTTTGGATTTCGGATTGGATAGTGGCTTTGGTACTTCGAATTTTTGGATATCCAAAAATCCGAAATTTTTATACTTTATATTTAGTCTATTATCCATGTGCCAGTAGAAAATAAGTTTGATACCCTACCCATTAGAAATTATCTCATATATTCACTATTTATTACTAAGTTACTGTCAGAGTATTTTTTATTTTGAATATGGTTTTACTATTGCTACTTCTTATCAGGCGTATTAATGTCTTTGTTGTATTGTCTTGATAATAATTTCATTACTTGAATATTTTATTTGGATGATTGCGGTGAGAATGAGTAACTTTTTAGGTAATTTAACATGAGTACTTCATTTGGATATTCATTTTTGTAAAAAGAAGAAACATCTCAACTTGTAAGTTCAAAACCGAAAATCCAAAATATCCAAACCGATTAATCCAAAACCGAATTTAAAAAATCCGATCCAATCCCAACTTATTTGGATTGGATTTGGATTGTCATTTCTTCAATCCGAAAATTGAAAATCCAAACCGAAATTTAAATTCAATCCGAACTGCCCGAACGCCCACTCCTAGCTCCATTACTTATTGCCAACATAGGGTACGCCATTCCCTAGTAGCATCTCAAAGCGCCACAAGCCTCATTTTATGAAACATAGGGTACGACATTCCCTATTAACCTCCCAGAGTACCACGAGCCTCATCTTATTGCCAACACAGGGTACTAAATCCCCTTACTGCATTACTTTCTACCTACATAGGGTACGACATTCCCTAGTAGCATCTCAGAGTGCCACGAGCCTCATCTTATTGCCGACGCATGGTACTACATCCCCTGGTCGCATTACCTTCTACATACATAGGGTTCGTGTCACGACCCAAAGTCCACTAAGGGTCATGATGGCGTCGGACACCATTGTCAGGCAAGCCAACACTAAATAACTAGTAACTTCTTGTTTTAGATATTTCTGAATTTACTTCTTTTATATGTAAGCAATAAAGAATAAATTCCACTGAATAAATAATAATATCCTTAACAATGTCAATATACTGAATAATCTCATAGACATCCCAGAACCCGGTGTCACAAGTGCATGAGCAATTGCTAAGAGAATCGAATAAAGTACAATAACTGTCCGGAATACAAATTGGACAGAAGTAAATACAACACGCTAAAAGAGACTATATTGGCTGCGGGTCGCCTCGAGAAATGCAGCTCACCTAGTCTCCGTATCATCCATGCTGCTACGCCCAGTAGGCCACTAGAAATAGCTGTGCCTGTGCAACAAAAATGCACAGCAAGTGTAGCACGAGTACAAAAACAATGTGTACTCAGTAAGTATCCCGTCTAATCTCGAAGAAGTAGAGACGAGAGCTCGACTTTGACACTTACTAGTGGTCCAATAATGGTACACAATAATATAATAAATCGAGGATTTTTATAAACATGGTTGTATTTCAATAGAGTGAAGCGAGTAAACAATCCTTTCTTTTATAGGAAATTCCCAAATGTCCTTTTTCATCATTTATACATGTATTCTCAAACCGAGAAGAAACAATATCAACTTAAATAAAATTTCAAGGAAAGCATGCGCAAATCATGCCGAGGTCGTACGGGCCGATCCAACAATATTTAAATTGTGCACTGCCAGAGGGTCGAATGGTGCGAACCATAGATGCATCTATTACCCCGCTCGCGAATCATACATGCGACGCGGTCAAATATAAATAAACAATCACCATGCTCGCGAATCATACATGCGACGCGGGTACACATAGAAACACATATTCAAACAGTCAATCAAGACATTCATCATGGAAACAATTATTCAAGGAAGTGTAAATTTCCCTTTTTACAAGTCATGAAAATGAAGTTTAACTCTTTTGGAAAATCATTTGCCACTTCGATATGATTTAAGCAAATTAAACTATCAATAAGGTTGCATTTATTACAAGTAAGAATGCTTTTGGGTCCTAGATTACCCGGACATAAGCATAATAGTAGCTATGCACGGACTCTCGTCACCTCGTGCGTACGTAGCCTCCACAATTAGCAGCGAATATTCAATTAATTCACCTACGGGGACAATTCCCTCTTACAAGGTTAGAAAGGAGACTCACCTCGCTCCGAAGCCTATATACCAATTCAAGAACGCGCTCAAACCTCCAAATTGGAGCCGAACGATCCAAAACTATTCTAATGGGGTAAGAACTAGTCACATGCTCAAACGTTCATGTTCTAATTATTAAACCAATTTTCCAACCCTAAATGCAAGGTTCCTAAAATTCATCCCCGGGCCCACGTGACCGGATTCCGGGAATTTTTGAAGAAAGTTGTTACCCATAACCTAAGGATCAATAATATATAATTTCTACTTCATTCCATCACAAATTTCGTGGTTAAATCTTGTTTTTATCAAACTCTATGTTTTTTATCTAAACCCTTGATTTTCCATAATTTTAACATGTTAATCTACCCATAATCTATGTATTTAACTCATGTTGTGTAGAAATTACTTACCTCAAAGTGCTAGGTGAGAATCCTCTTCCAAAAGCTCCAAAATCGCCCAAGAGATGAAAGGAAATGAGGTAAATGGTCTAAGTCTTGAAATTAATAGCTGGACACAGCCCTCTGATGTCGCATTTGCGACACCGGTTCACAAATGCGAAGCCTGGGCTTATGTTGTTGTCGTCGCAAATGCGACCCAGGAGTCGCAATTGCGACTTCTGATGGGATCGCAAATGCGACATTGCGACAGATATATCGCAAATGCGAACTCTGCCTAGGTCCGGCTTCTTCTCAATTGCGAAGCCCTCCTTCTCGCAAATGCGATGGTCGCATTTGCGACTAAAACATTGCAAATGCGGCCATACCATTACCAGCAATCCCATTTCTTAGTAAATTACTCCGAAGCTATCCCGAATCTCACCCGAGCCCCCGGGGCTCCAAACCAAACACCCGTACAAGTCTAAAAACATAACACGGACTTGCTCGAAGCCTCAAATCACATCAAACAATGCAAAAACCATGAATCGTACTCCAATTCAAGCTTAATGAACTTTAAGATTTCAAACTTCTACTTTTAATGTTTAAACCTATCAAATCACGCCCGATTGACCTTAAATTTTGCACACAAGTCATATTCGACATTACGGACCTACTCCAACTTTCGGAATCGGAATCCGACCCCGATATGAAAAAGTCAACTCTCGGTCAAACTTCCCAAAAACCTTCAAATTTCTATCTTTAGCCAAATGACCCACGGACCTCCGAATTCGCTTCCGATAGCGCTCCCAATATTAGAATCACCACAGGGAGCTATTCCCAGACTCAGAATCCCAAACGGACTTCGATAACACTGAAATGCACTTCAACCCAAACTTATGAAATTCTTCCAAAAATGCTAACTTTCACAATAAGCGCCGAAACATTCCCGGGTCTTCCAAAACCCAGTCCGGATATACGCCCAAGTCCGAAATCATCATACGAACCTGCTGGAACCTTCGAATCCCGATTTCGAGGTTGTTCACTCAAAAATCCAATCTTAGTCAATTCTTTCAACTTAAAGCTTTCAAAATGAGAATCGTCTCTCCAAATCAACTACGAACTTCCCCGAATTCAATTCCGACCACGCGTACAAGTCATAATACCTGAAGTGAAGCTACTTAGGGCTTCAAACCGCTAAACGACGCGCTAGAGATCAAAATGACCGGTCGGGTCGTTACATTCTCTCCCACTTAAACATATTTTCGTCCTTGAACGTGCTGAGAACCGCACCGGAGTTGTCCGAAATCACTGTTTAACACCTTGAGCACATACCCGTGCTACCACAACTCCGTTGAGCACAATAATTCGATCAAATCGGAAGATACTCTCTTTTATTCAAACAAATAAGCTTAGAACCCAATTCCAACATCCAGAATTCTCCGTTAGGCCTGTTTCCAATATATGAACACCGTATCAATCACTTCACAAGGTACCAGAACATGACTGCATACCTTTGATGAATTCACACCATGCACAATGTCATTCACAAGACCATAGTAACATTCTCTGATCATAACAACCGACATTGCCCGAATTTGGTGCTCACAATGCACCGCATGACATGTATAAGTCTTGTCCCAATTCTTAGAATATTGCCATGACGGAGGAGACACGTGGAAATTCATAACCAACTGTCAAGTCAACAAATCATTGAGGCTACACTCCTGACAAGAACATTACCTTATTCTGAACCAAATAATGATCTTTGCTCTTTAATATACTTCATACAATCTGATTGCACTAATCGTAAATCCAATAACCTTATCTCACCCAGTACGAACTGCTCAGGCAACAAGCCACCCCAGACATGACCAAAAGTCTCGTATGATGCTAGAATGTGCCAATAGGCTACCAACTCGAACGTGATACATAAGAAAGACGAGCTCTGGAAGGGACTACTCCACTCACGCAGCTAATATGAACTTTCCTTAGAAAATGGAAACAAAACACAAAGAATAGAATATAAGGGACTGTAATCCTCATCACACTGTTGCAGCGTGTAACCCGATCCAAACAACATACCCATGGCGGCGTGCCACCTGATCCACACATAAAATTCACATATGGAGATACACATCAAGCTAAATTGCTCATTACAACACAATACCAAATATCGGTCACAAGCACGCTAAGTGCATAATACCATCCCTGAGGGGATATATAGCGCCATAAGCTAACAAACTCAAGCACAACTGAGGTGCGATAAATGTTCTGAAACTAAAGAGCCATCCTGTTGTCACGACCCCAGTTCACCCAGTCGTGATGACGCCTAGTATCTACAGCTAGGTAAGCCTAACACTGCAGAAACATAACTAGCTTGCGGAATAATAACAAAACCGAACAATTTAAAGGAGAAACAATATATAAAATGTCGCTCGGCATATACAACTCCACATCACAGCATCCGACATTACTATACCAAAACCCGGAAACTCACGGGAACACAAGCTAAAAGGAATTCAGATAAGTGCTCTAAATCTCCAGAAACGTCTACATCAATAGTACGATAGAAGGGCTAACACTATAGATAGAGTAAAGAAGGAGACTCTTCGATCTGCGGACGCGGCAGATGTACTTCGAAATCTCCGAAATGCTCCCTGCCTCAAGGATGATACGCCTGGGTAGAAGTACCTGGATCTGCACATGAAAAACATGCGCAGAAAGGGCATGAGTACACCACAGCGGTACTCAGTAAGTGCCAAGCCTAACCTCGGTTGGGTAGTGACGAGGAAGGTCAGGGCCCTAATGATATATATATATATATATATATATATATATATATATATATAATGTAATGACAGGGCAATAAGCGGTAAAACTGAGAATCGACAATAAAGATCTACACAGTATAATAATAGTGCAATAACGGAAACAGAGATAAAAACAACTACAAGGAAATACCCCTCACAGCAAGATAAATAATCGGGATCTCTTGGTATCCTCAATATACACTCTAGGGATCTCTTGGTATCCCGAGGATCTCTTGGTATCCTCAATACATAAGTTAGGGATCTCTTGGTATCCCGAGGATCTCTTGATATCCTCAATACACGTGCCAGGGATCTCTTGGTATCCCGCACCTCAATCCAGACCATAATTACGCACAGGGGATCTCCTGGGATGCCGTCCCGTAGTCCCAATTTAAAACACACAACAACAGCTCAAGGACATCAAAATAAATACTAAGTCCGTAATGAGTAAAGAGTAAATTCTAGCCTAACATGCTTCACGTAATGCAATTAAGGCAGTTTAAGCAAATAGGCAATTAATTCAACTAATCATACTCTTCTAAACTAACACAGGCTATATTTGCATATAGAATAAAGCAAGTAAGAAAAGAACTCAGTTTAAGTACTTAAAGTAAAATCATATTTTCAACAATTAGCTCAAGTACGCGCTGTCACCTCACGTACAAGGAATTCAATTACCAAATATCATATCCTAAGGGGAGAGGGTCCCCCACACAAGGTTAGACAAGCCACTTACCTCGAACCGGCTCCAAAATCAACTCGAAATCACACTTTTGCCACAAGTATCCGACTCCAAATGGCCCAAATCTATTCAATACAATTACATATCGTAAATAACATCTCAAACAACCGATTCTACTATTTAATTCAAAGCTAAGACGCGAAATTAGGTAAAATAACCAAAATGCCCCTCAGGCCAACATCTCAGAGTCGGATGAAATTAATATTTTCAGAACACTCTCACGAGTCCACCCATATATAAATCTCTCAAATTGGAGTTCAAGCATCCACTCAAAACTCAAAAATTCGGTCTATGAAGTTTTATAAATTTTTCATCTAAAATCCGAAATTAAAAGGAGAATTCGTGATTATTAGTGGGTTTTGAGCAAAAAGGTGTTTAGAATCGTTACCCAATCAATGCCTCTGAAAAACCCTCGAAATCTCCCTTAAATCCGAGCTCTCTAGCTTGAGTTTTGGTAAAAATGGCTAAACCCTCGTTTTGAAATGTTTATATCTGCCCAGTTGTTTAATGAATTGCGAACGCGGAGGAAGTCACGCGTTCGCGAAGAAGGAAAAATTGAAGGCTGTCAAATTCCCCTTCTCGAACGCGATGAGCAGTACGCGAATACGACGGCCTAGGATGACAAGGCTACGCGAACGCGACACCGGTAGTGCGAACGCGATGAATAAAATAGGCTCAACCCTCAGAGCCACATAGAACTACGCGAACGCGATGAATTAGCTGCGAACGCGAAGGAGGAAAAAGATGAAGCTTCGCGAACGCGGAAGGCTTCATGCGAACGCGATGAAGAAAATTGGTCTACACTGCTGAAAGATTTTCTGCAATTTTTCACAACTCCAAAATGCTCCGTTGAGCATCCGAAACACACCCGAGGCCCCCGGGACCTCAACCAAACCTACGGACATACCCCATAACATCATTCAAACTTGTACCAATCCTTAAACCACCTAAAACAACGTCGGAAACTCGAATTAATCAATGATTTAAGCCTAAGAACTTCAAATTCTCTCAAAACACGCTTTCGATCAAAAACCTAACCAAACCACGTCCGAATGACCGGAAATTTTACACACACATACGGAACTACTGCAACTTCCGGAATTCCATTACGACCCTCAGATCAAAATCTCACTATCGAACCGGAAACTTCAAAAATTCAAACTTCGGCATTTCAAGCCTAAATTAGCTACGAACCTCCAAAACACATTCCGAACACGCTCCCAACCCCGAAATCACCTAAAGAAGCTAACAGAACCATCGAATTTCCGTTCCGAGGCCATCTTCACACTGTTCTGACTATGGTCAGTTTTCCAACACTTAAGCTCTCATTTAGGGACTAAGTGTCCCAGAACTCAACGAAACTCAAAACCGAACATCCCGGCAAATCAAAATAGCAGAAATAAACTTGGGGAAAGCAGTTAATAGGAGATCGGGGCGTAAATTCCAAAAATGACTGGCCGGGTCATTACACTTGTTCACATAACACCATCGCTACGCGGAACCTCAACACATAAGAAATTTACCAAGCCGTTTCGCAAATCACACGGCACAATATAACATTACATGAAATAGCCGATTACAAAATAACATCCAACGTCCGAATACTCCTCCATAAGGAGAGCTATGCTGAAATGAACACATTCGGCCTGATATAGAGCCCATATTCATATTTAAATCCATCCACAGACCTCAAGCCGATTCTGATCGTACCGAACTAGGCCAATAATCTTTTCCGGGTCCATAATAACCCCTTTTTCCCATAACATACAAGAACAACCATCATAACCGAAGTAATCCTCCACAGTCCACAACCCAATAAACCAAGTGCCTTCCCGTGGGACACGCTCCCACGACCTTCCATAACAGATAACAAGTCTGCACATCCATACCACCGGCCGCACTAACGCTGAAAGCGATCAAGAATCCATAACCAGGATGCAAAGCCTCTTTCACAAAACACCGATCCCAGGTGATGCTGAAGACAATGCCAGCTTACTCTGAACATTCAAATCCCTCTCATGCTCATCCGAGCTCGTGACATCCTTGTAAATACCAAACCGCAACCTCGTTCCTCACCTTCAAATTCCACAACACTCACGATACCTAACATGCCAACATGCGATAGTATAAGAATTTCATCACAACTCTTGAACCACTAACATGGTAAACAATTCCTCACATGGAAACTTTTTTTTTACTTAACTCATTCCAAGAGAACCATAGCAACACACGAGTGAATTCTCGCAACCGCAGAAGATGCAATTCTTCAAGTAGTGGCCTAAGCCACCATAGCTCTTTCCGGGATCCGCCTACACATAGCAGGCCACAATACTAGAATACTTCCGAATAAAGTCAATTACGGTGGCCGACAAGCCTCACATGTACCATCACAAATCACTTGCATAACTTAATCACGTTGTAGGAACTGATCACTGCCACCAGCATGCCAATTCCACCATGGCTAACCAATCCAACCTCTTCCAATTTATCCTTAATTGTCTTAGAATAATAATAACTTCATTCAACACATAATGCACTCAACCCGAGTGGCCTTGTAACACGAGACCATGCTGTCTCGAATCCCACGAACCACCTCATACCTTCCTTGTGCGCATATTCGCATCTCGACTGGTATATCCATTCTGATAATTCCTCTACTAATCTGAAGTCCTTTTTCTCCCTTTCCTCCCAATGCTACACTGCAAGTCAACACATCATAGAACATTCTTAGCCTCTCATCATAAGCTGCTTCACAAGCTCAATTCTTAAACATACTGCGGGATTGAATCCTTAGGCACCGCATTTTTAACCCTTGAATTCACTAGGACCGTTATTGAGAGTCACCCACTCTGACATGGTTCCGAATATAATCAACTGCAAGGCTACGCTAGCCCATGACCACCCTTCCAAAGAAGCACCCGGCCAAATCACCTTCCTTGCAACTCACTTCTACGCGAAGCAAAATTCCTGAGTCTTCCCAAAGCCTGAATGCGAATCGATGATGCCAATTATAGAACACATTCTTCTATTCCTTTGCTCAAATTACTACTGATGTTCTCTTTCCTTAGCCGAAACAACTTACCAATACGCCGATAACCAAAACCTCACAAGAATATAATCATACAACCCAATCGTAGGCGGTGGGACTCTCCCACTTAGCTTGAGGCCAGCATTACGCAATGCTGGAATTCGACAAGATTCTTTCTTTATTGTTGACATGATCTAGCACAACCAACCCGCCAAGCTCCTCGAAATCTTTCTGTAAACCATTTATGAATACTCTGGATCATTAACCACATTCACATGTTCGACCTCCTTACCAGATGGCCAGTAGGATTCTTCGCAGAAGCTTCGCCAACCACGCGACCGCTCATCTGCTCACATGAGATAGCCCACCTGTGGAGATTACACGCCGACATCTTTCAACGCTACTGCACGAGGCACAATCACTATGTCATTCATAACCCATCATGAACCCGTGCTCATCCACCAATTGTACTAGTCCGTTCACTTCTTAGGGACATCAACTAAATGTGCGACAATATCTTCCAATTCTAAGTTATGTTGTATCCTTCTTCATATCAAGCATCTCCTTTCCGCATCAAATCTCCCGCCGCTATGCTAGCCAATATTTCAAATTAAGCTCGACCTAATCACCGTCCACTAAAATTCCCAAATCACTCCAAACTTTCCTCAAGGGTGTAGTTATCCTGCCACAGCATCCACGTGTTGCTCTGCCACTCTCCCACTTTGTCCAAACCCTCTTCTTTAAGCAACTATTTGACTTTCGCGTATTATACTTGGCCTTCTAGAAATTTAACCACCGCCTGACACTTCCCACATGTCCTTCATCATCATTCGCCGCTCAGCTGATGCCTTAGATAAAAAATCTAACTTAGTAGCTCTTGAACCAATTGGCCGCTACTAACTTTAAACCTTCCCGAAGATCATCTCTTCTCGAGCCATCGACATTAGAAACATCGATTAAATCCTGAACCACCGCACCCCGCGATCTCTGACAGCCGCTTCTCCATTGCTATCTCACAATATCCTACCCCAAAGGCGAATTGTAGAAGATAATAACACCGACAAACTTAGCACATTCAACAAGGTAAACAGCACCTTATCATAGATGAGAATTCCACCACGCTCGGAAATACCAAGTCTCGTTACTCCATCAACCCAAATCTAAACATTCTTATCCTGATTGTCTTTCCACCGCCGGGAATAAAATACCGTATCTCTGAATCATGCACTGAGTAAACCTCCCTTCAAGTCATTCGCTGCCCTGACACGTAGGCAAGCATCCTACCATCATATCAATACTGTGGGACAACCATTCATAAGAATCATTGCAACTTTTGCCTAGCGTCAGAGCTCTTAGAAGTATAGCTATTGTGCTGAAACGACAGAACATCCTTCCACAAGGCGACGATAATAGTTCAAATGACCACGCAGGGAGAAACACCCCGCACCACATTCGTAGTACCATTACAATTACTCACTCGCCGATTCATGACCAGCGCTTCGCGTCGCATAAGATCAATTAGGAAGGAAACAAGGCGTAAGCCTCAAAGGAATCAAATCGCACGATGAGGAAATCAAGAAGGGAAGTGCTCCTAACAGCCCTGTAGCCTCCCGAAGATAAGTACACACGTCTCCGTACCGATCCGCGAGACTCTACTAGACTTGTTCATGACTCGTGAGACCTAAGGGAACCTAGTGCTCTGATACCATGTTGTCACGACCCAAAATCCACTAAGGGTCGTGATGGCGCCGGACACCATTGTCAGGCAAGCCAACACTAAATAACTAGTAACTTCTTATTTTAGATATTTCTGAATTACTTCTTTTCCATATTTAAACAATAAAGAATAAGTTCCACTTAATAAATAATAATATCCTTAACAATGTCAATATACTGAATAATCCCATAGACATCCCAGAACCTGGTGTCACAAGTGCACGAGCAATTACTAAGAGAATTGAACAAAGTACAATAACTGTCTGGAATACAAATTGTACAGAAGTAAATACAATACGCTGAAAGAGACTATACTAGCTGCGGGTCGCCTCGAAAAATGTAGCTCACCTAGTCTCCGTATCATCCATGCTACTACGCCCAGTAGGCCACTAGAAATACCCGTGTCTATGCAACAAAAATGCATGGCAAGTGTAGCACGAGTACGAAAATAACGTGTACTCAGTAAGTATCCCGTCTAATCTCGAAGAAGTAGAGAAATCGGAATTTTTGTGTCAATGGTATAGAGTCAAACCCGAGAAATTAGAATTTTTGTGTCAATGGTATATTTGATTAAACCTAACCCCGTGTCTGGATAAACAGGTACACCATGAGTGGGGAAAGAGGTAAGTCTGAAAAGAGGACCAGGTCAGAAGGGATACTAGATTTTCTTATTATTGATCAGATACCACAATTGTTGTGGGACTGGAAGAGAGATTTTAAGGAATATGAGCGAAACCAAATAAAGAAGTACTTGGGTGTGGTCAAAAATTAGTTGTTCACAGCATGCCCCTCTTTGCTTTGAAATAATGGAGAGTTTTCAGGCAAATAAAATGAACAAGGTGACTGATTTTTGACCTCACAATTATTTGAAGATGAGAAGAAGATAAAAGAAAAAGATGTGACCGAGCCTTGGTTTTAGGCAGCCTACATATCCCGGGTTATAAGGGAATCAGGTCACGTGTAGTTCAGGTAGAAGAAGAATAATGGAGTATGCTTAGATGGAGAGCCGAGCGAAGTTCCGTCGAGGTTATGATCCGCGGTTCCTACTATTAGATCAAAATGAAAAGAAAATTACATACTCTTGAAATCTAAGAGTTACAAAATTCCTATCTAAATGCCATTTGGAGTCTTTTCTTGATTCATGACTTGCTTCTCCCATTGATAAAATTCTCTTGTTCCTGTTCTGGATAAAGAAAAATTCGTTAGTTTTGAAATGGTGGTAAGTTTGTGGCCTTGATTTCTTGGGCGACTTGACCTTGCGTCCATTACACTTGTTAGAAAAACTGACTCTTTCGATGATCGTACAAATTGCCGGGAGATTTTGGCTTTACTTTCTGAATATCTTCTTTCTCAATATCAACAGCTGACTATTTTGCGCCTATCACCATTTGTGTTTATGGTACAAACAACCTTGCTCCCCAAAACAACTTTAACTGAGTAACTTTTGTTGACCCTTGAAATATTGTTCAGTCCTTCAAGCCTTTTGCTCGTCGGGGAATATCAAAGTTGGCTTTATGCCTTTGCCCATACTGTTTATGCCCAGAAATTTTGCTTCATATAATAAGGAAACTGTAACCAATTTTGCGACCTTTTCTTTGCTTTGCTTTGACAAAATTAGACTGAAAGGGACTCAAAAAGTAATGCGAAAGAAAATAAGAAGGTGAAATAATAAGTATTACAACTTAATCAAGAAGCGTCCCTTTTAGAGGGGAAAAATAAGAAAGGACTTATCTGGAGGAATATGCTGACTTCAATGAACATGACATGCACTTTGGACTGGATGCCCGATCCGTCTGAACCGTTTAATTCTCAAAATTCATTGTAAACTTCACTTTGAAACTGAGTTCTTTGTCTTAACCATGCTTGACGGATATATCTGTCACCTTTCCTTCTATATCTGTCAAGTGTAGAGCTCCTTTTGACAATACTTTTTTGATAAAGTAAGGACCTTGCCAATTTGGGGTAAACTTTCCTTTTGCTTCTTCCTGGTGTGGAAAGATGCGTTTCAAAACAAGCTGTCCTACCTCAAAATTTCTTGGGCGCACTTTCTTATTGTAAGCGCGTGCCATTCTTTGTTGGTATAACTGACCAAAACAAACTGCCGCCAAACGTTTTTCATCAATCAAACTCAAATGTTCCAATCGGGACTTCACCCATTCAGTGTCCTCAATCCCTGCTTCAACAATTATACGGAGAGAGGGAATCTCAACTTCAGCAGGTATGACCGCTTCGGTGCTATAAACCAACAAGTAGGGCATTGCGCCGACTGATGTACGGACAGTTGTTCGGTATCCCAAAAGAGCAAAAGGCAGTTTCTCGTGCCACTATCTAGACCCTTGGATTATCTTCCTAAGAATCTTCTTGATGTTCTTATTCGCAGCTTCAACAGCTCCATTAGCTTTGGGCCGGTAAGGAGTAGAATTGTGATGCTCAATTTTAAATTGTTCGCACACCTCCTTCATCAGATGACTATTCAAATTAGCAGCAGTATCTGTAATAATGGTTTTTGGAATACCGAAACGACAGATGATGTTGGAGTGAACAAAGTCTACTATTGCTTTCTTGGTAACTGCTTTCAATGTAATAGCTTCCACCCATTTGGTGAAGTAATCAATTGCAACCAAGATTAATCTATGCCCATTTGAAGCTTTTGGATCGATTGGCCCAATGACATCCATTCCCCTAGCAACAAAAGGCCAAGGAGCCGACATAGGATATAACTCTGAAGGAGGCGAGTGAATCAAATCCCTGTGAATTTGACACTGATGGCAACAAAATGAAAGCAATATCGTTCCATGGTAAGCCAATAATATCCTGCCCGAAGGATTTTCTTTGCTAGAACATATCCATTCATGTGCGGACCACAAACTCCCGAATGCACCTCATTCATAATCAATTCAGCTTCTTTGGCATCCACACATCTCAACAAATTCAAATATGGAGTTCTTTTGTAAAGGATTCCCCCACTCAAAAAGAAACCATTAGAGAGTCGCCTAATAGTTCTCTTTTGATCCCTATTAGCATGTTCCGGATATTTTCTTGTTTTCAGATATTGTTTGATATCACGGTACCATGGTTCACCATCTAGTTCTGCTTCAATTGTATTGCAATAACCATGTTGATCTCGAATTTGAATTTCTAATGGGTCAATGTGAGTATTACCCGGATATGGAAGCATTGAGGCCAGGGTGGCCAAGGCATCAGCTAATTCATTATGAAACCTGGGAATGTACCTGAACTCGATGGACTTGAACCTCTTGCTAAGATCTTCCACACATTGTCAATTTGGAATGAGCTTGAGGTCTTGAGTCTCCCAATCACCTTGAGCCTGCCGAATAAGCAAATCTGAATCTCCCATCACCAACAGTTCATGCACATTTAGGTTTATTGCCATGTTTAGACCCATGATGCAACCTTTATATTCTATTGTGTTGTTTGTAGAGAAGAAACGAAGCCGCACCGCGGCAAGGTAATGTTGCCCAGTAGGTGATACAAGAATTTGCCCTTGGAGTACCAAATCTTGTAAAGATGTTCTTCTTCAAAAATTCCACCACACTTTTAGATTCATTGTTGGGCAAAACAACAGCCTCAACCCATTTAGACACATAATCAATCGCGACTAGAATGTAGGTGTTCCCACAAGAGCTAACAAACGGTCCCATGAAATCAATACCCCACACATCAAAAATATCTATCTCTAAAATGGTGGTGAGAGGCATTTTGTTATTCTTTGACATTCCACCGGCCCTTTGGAATTCATCACAATGCTTGACAAGCTCACTAGCATCCTTGTAGAATACACAACTAAAAGCTTTTGCCGCCGTTCTTGCTCTACCATGGTGACCATTATACGGTGAAGAGTGGCAAGCCTCAAGAATTCCCACTTGTTCCTCCTCCGGCACACATCGCCGAATCATACTATCGGTACGAATCCGAAAGAGGTATGACTCATCCCAATAATATTCAAGGCAATCCCGTTTTGAGCTTCTTCCTTTGGTTTGAAGAGAACTCATTCGCTACAATACCACTCACAAGATAATTGGCTAAGTCGGTGAACCATGGCATCTCGGTCACTGAAATGGCTAGGAGTTGCTCACGGGAAATGAATAATTTATCTCAAGACCGTCATGTGGCTTCCCATCCTCCTCCAAACGAGACAAGTGGTCTGCCACTTGGTTTTCACTACCCTTACGGTCTTGAATCTCTAAATTAAACTCTTGCAATAGAAGCACCCACCACATTAATCTTGCTTTAGAATCTTTCTTGCTCATCAAATATCGAAGCGCCGCATGGTCGTGTGAACAATCACCTTTGTATCCATCAAGTACGGACATAACTTCTCCATAGCAAAAACAATAGCAAGGAGATCTTTTTCGGTCACTGTGTAGTTGACCTGAGCATCATTCATATAGTAGACCGGATGGAAGATTTTTTTGATACGTTGCCCCAATGCTGCTCCAACCGCTACATCACTTGCGTCACACATGAGCTCAAAAGGCAAGCTCCAATCATGTGCGGTAATAATAGGAGTAGTAGTCAACTTGAACTTAAGCAATTTGAATGCCTTCATGCAATCTTCGTTGAAATGGAACTTGGCATCTTTCTCCAAAAGTTTGCACAAGGGTTTCACCACTTTGGAAAAATCCTTGGCGAATCGGCAATAGAACCCCGCATAACCCAAGAAGCTCCTCACTCCCTTCACGGATGTAGGGGGTGGGAGTTTAGAAATCACCTATATTTTGGCCTTGTCACCTCAATACCATTCTTTAAAATTTTATGGCCAAGGACAATGCCTTCCTCGAACATGAAGTGACATTTCTCCCAATTCAATACCAAGTTCTATTCTTCACAACTTGCCAAGACCTTATCCAAATTTTTCAAGCAATCATCAAAAGAATTCCCGACCACGAAAAAATCATCCATGAAGACCTCAAGAAAATCCTCCAGCATGTCAGTGAAGATAACCATCATACACCGTCGAAAAATCGTTGGTGCATTACACAACCCAAATGGCATCCGTGAGAATGCGAAAGTACCATAGGGACAAGTGAAAGTGGTCTTTTCTTGATCCTCTGGAGCAATAAGAATTTGATTGTAGCTGGAATACGCATTGAGGAAACAATAGAAAGCACGACTGGCCAACCTATCAAACATTTGATCATGGAATGGAAGTGGGGAATGATCTTTCCTTGTGACTTTGTTGAGCTTGCAATAGTCCATACACACTCTCACCCGGTCATCGTTCTTGTAGGAATCAACTCGTTCTTCATTGGTAACCACAGTCATGCCCCCTTTCTTTGGGACACATTGCACCGGAGAAGTCCATGCACTATCGGAAATGGGGTAAACAACCCTCGCATCCAACCACTTTATGATGTTCTTTTTGACCACCTCTTGCATTGCTTCATTTAGCCTCCTTTGATGTTCAAAAGAGGGTTTGGCACCCTCCTCCAAAATAATCTTGTGCATGCAAAAGGCGGGGCTTATGCCCGATTATCCGCCAATGTCCATCCTATAGATTTCTTCCTCTTTTGTAGCACCGCCAATGTGGAGTCTACCTGCACGTTAGTCAAAAAAGAGGAAAGAATAACCGGTAAAGTGGAACAAGGTCCGAGGAGTTCATACTTGAGATGTGGAGGCAATAGCTTCAACTCCAAGGTGGGAGGCTCCTCGATTGAGGGCTTTATTGGAGGAGTTTTCCAGTTTTCAAGATCCAAGGATAACTTGTGGGGTTCATAAGTGTACGATTCCATTCCTTGCAAAGAATTCACACATTACACATAGCCATCCTTCTCCTCATCATCATTAAGGTTGAGCAAAACGGCCTCCAAAGTATCCTCAATATTAATTGTGGCACCAGCATCATCAATAATCACATCGTTCACCAAGTCCACGAACGAACAAACTTCATTGCTATTTGGTTGCCTCATAGATTTTCACACATGGAAGACCACCTCTTTATTACCCACCCAGAAGGTGAGCTCACCGGCTTCCACATCAACAAGAGCCTTCCCCGTAGCAAAGAAAGGTCTACCGAAAATAATAGGCACCTCATAGTCTACTTCATAATCAAGAATCACAAAGTCCGCCGGGAGGATGAACTTGTCAACACGAACCAACACATCATCAATAATACCCAATGATCTCTTATAGTACGATCCACCATTTGTAACCTCATGGATGTGGGTCTTGGTTGCCCAATTGTCAAAGTTTTGAACACCGAATAGGGCATCAAGTTGATACTTGCCCCAAGATCACATAAAGCTTTGGCAAAGTCGACGCTTCCAATGGTACAAGGGATTGTGAAAGCGCCCGGATCTTCCAATTTAGGAGCCATTGAGTGCACAATTGCACTCACTTGATGTGTCGTCTTTATAGTCTCATAATTCATCGACCTCTTCTTGGTCACCAAGTCCTTCATGAACTTTGCATAACCCGACATTTGCTCCAATGCCTCAATCAATGGTACACTAATAGACAAACTCTTCATCATGTCAATAAACTTTTTGAATTGGTTCTTGCTATTTTGTTGGCAAGCCTTTGAGGGTGTTGATACCCAATTTTTCCCTATATTTTTTATATGCATAAATACCTTCAAAATAGCATATACATGCATATATAAGCATACACAAAGGTTTTACAATTCTTCCCATGATTTTAGGAATTTAAGTTGATTTATTTTCTTCCCTTTTATTCATAAAATCCCAATAATTATTTCCCAAATTATTGTTATGATGATTTAGTCATTTAATTTCTATATTTATGCCAAAATATGGTTAGTATATTTTTATGCATTTTTATAATTGCATTTGGTATTTTTAAGCTAAAATTGCATATAATTGCAATAATAGCCCATTTAATGTATAATTACATCCTATATGTGTAAAATTGGTCCCTATATTTTTAAAATGATAAATATATATTTTAAATCATTTTGGTACATAAAATTATTTTCCAGAAATTGTTTATTATTTATTATAAATTAAATAGGAGAAAATTAGCTATTGAAAATATAGCCAGATTGACATTTCAATTTTAGCCTAAATTGAACCCAACCCCATCCCAATTTCTTATTAAATTACTTGACCCAGACCCTATACACACTTACCCGACCTAGAACCTGTTAGATCATGGCCGTTGATTTGAGAGATCAACGGCCCATATCGTTTATTTCCCTTTTTAATCTTAAACGACCCCTAACCCTAATCACTCTCTACACACCGCCGCCTCTGTATCCTCTCCTCTCCTCTCCTCTCTCAACCTAACCCTAACCCCCTTTCAACTGCTGCCCCTTCTCCGGTCATCTCCGGTGACTACCTTTCAACTCCTAAGCCTCCAATGGCCCCTCCATTGCCGTGCTCATCTTCTCTGAGGCCTTCAAGGGCCCTGGGCCACGCTGACTTGTATATAGGGTTTGCTGTTTTGTATGTTCATGGCTACTCTGTGTGATTTCGAGCAAAATCACACTGTATTTGTTACGATCTTTGAGTTTCTAAACAGGTTCTTCCATCTCTACTTGGGTTTCTTCTGAAACCCTAATTTTGTTTGCATCTCTTAGATCTGTGTTTTTTTTAAAACGATTTGAGTCTGTTCCTTTTATGTTTTACACTGTTCTTGAACCTCTTTTGCAAAAATCGTCGATTTCAAGTTGTTATTTTTTTACTTTCTTCTAAAGTTAGGGGTTTTTCAGAACTTCTTCTATGATCTGATTAAATCGATTTTTTTATATGTTTTAACTTCTATCCTTTGCATATCTCGACTGACTCTATGTTTTACTGCTTTTTCAACTCGCTTATGTTAAAAGCCCTAATTTTTTAAGGTTCTTCGTTTGGTTTCTGTGTAATAGCATGACGGACCGGTTCTCATTTTTGAGTTCTTGTGATTTCTTGTGACTGCCTCGCCTTGATATGCTTCTACCGAGTTCCTCAGCCTAAACTTACACTGATTATATGTGTTTGTGTTCATCTTGACTATTCACATCAAGACTTACATCTTTCTCACTGATTCGACATTGTTTAACTTTCATATTTGCTAGAGTTGTGTGCCAATTCTTGACTATCCATGTCTTACTCTATTTATATGTCAAACATGCTGACTCTTTTTTCATGACCTTCTCTTTGATTAGTTCAGCGTTCCCTGTTTCCTAGTTTGATTTGAACACTTCCCTTTAAACCCCCCCCCTCCCGATTCCTACCTTTCCACTTAATTTGATTAATTTGCTTGCCTAAATTAATTTTCCCTTGCCTTGTCTGCATTATTACTTGATTCTCGCCGATTATTTCCTTAATTTAAAACTTTCTGGAGCTAGCCTTAATGACTTGTTCTATACTTGTACTATTTTGAAATCTTTCCTTATTTGTTGTACTCCAACTATGTACGCTTTCTTTCCTTATTTATCACTTGTTCTTACCGTTGAGTTAACTCCTCAATTAAAGGGAGTACTTGCCTTGATTGCTTTACTGATTGATTCTGAGTTCCATAACTACTGGTGAACTTTGATTTTTACCTTATTTGCTACTAGTTCTCAACCTATAAATACCTTAGTCTTTCATTAACACAAGACACGAACTCTTGGTTCAAAAAACTCTCTCACACACACTTAAAACTTCCTGCTCTCTTTTGTGCTACTTGTCGCTGCTCTAAGTTAGTCGGCTGCAAGCCAAGGCTAACCATTGTGTTTTCATGCTCTTTCACTTTGCTTACTGTCTTCTTTACCGGTATGTTCTAGTTTCAATTTAAAGTTTCAACAACAACATGATCCTTTTGTTGCTTCAGTTCATTCTGTTTCTAGTTTGCTTCTATTGTGGTTTTGCTGTGAAATCTGTAGTTAATATGTTTACATTATTAGCATGTTATGAAATTCCCTTCTTTAGAATCAGTGTATTACCCCCTCTGTTTGTTTCTGAGCATTTCTAGACCTTTGCTTGATTATGTGTTGGCAATTAAGTGTCCCATGAATCCCAAACCCCCCTGACCCCTGTTTGTGATTACTGGATTTACTTTGGTTCTATGACCACTGGCTATGTCTATGAACCTCTCTTAAAGGTGTTATGTTTGGATTTTTGTTCACTACCCCAATCTCTTTTCAAACTGCCTCTGGGGTTTTACTAAAATTACTTTCGAACAAACTTCCTTTTTACAGTCTTTCACTAAAACCTTTCAACTTGTGTCAAGCACTTTCACTTTACTCCTAGATTAATAAGTTCTGCCCCCTCCAGTATGTGTACTGCCTTGGGATCCTCTAGAGAACCCTCTGAACTCTGGCATGCTGAGGCTGGCCCTTCCACACTGCACTTGTTCAATCTTTGGTTACTAAGTCTAAGTGTAAGCACTGCCCGGGATCCTTGAGATCCTTAGGGAACTTTGATGCACCTAGACTCTGACTTTGTCTATGGAATCGAGGCATTTGAGGCCATTGGAGGCTTTGGGCAATCTAGGCCTAATCGGAGGCTCCCTATAGAATAGCTTCTTGATTTTTTATTTACTTATGTAATTCATTCATTGGTCTGTAATAACTTGTAAACAGATATTGGGGTATTTTAGTGAAAAGGGTGGGTAGATACATGTTTTATGGGGTAATTCGGGTAGAAATCATGCTCATAGGACTTTACTTTTAAATCTGTTTGCTCTACTAAGTAGAAATCATGCTCCTAGGACTTCATGTTTAAATCTGATTGTTTTTCCAATAGAAATCATGCTCCTAGGCCTTCATGCTTAAATTCGATTGCCTCACCAAGTAGAAATCATGTTTATAAGGTTTTACATTATGTCATGTTTAGAAACCATGCCTATCGGTTCTAAATAATCATGCCTTCAATCAGATTAACTGATAGATGTCATGCCTATAGAAATTAATCCAAATTATGTTATGGCAAGTGTTTATGTCTGCATGTCTTAAAATCAGAGTAACAAACATAGACATCATGCCTATAGGGAACCATATTTGAAATTCTGCCTGTCAATCCAATTAGTCTAAATAAATCAACTTAGTCCACGCCTAGTCCATTTCTGAATTGGTTTTATTAAGTATTTCATATTTCTTGAAACAAGTTCTTTCAAACTGCCTCAATCTCATTAGATATCATGCCTATAGGTATTAACGAAATCTGTTTTAAAACCGGCTTTGTTTCTATACAAATGTGCTAATCAATACTCCGCGTATAGGCAAGCCCTTAGGGCGTTTTCAAAAAATGCATCTCTGAAACTGTTTCTATTGCTTAATGTTTTCTGATCCTAACAGGCTTTAAAAAATCCATAGGCAATTGCTAGGTTTATAACTTCTGAGTCTAAAAGAGGTTGTTTGTTTTTTGCACATTCACCTAGATGTCCTGCCTTAGGACATTGTCAAATAAAAGACCTTAACTGTGCTTGAGTCGTGCTGCTTATGTGTTTGTTTGGGGAGGAAACTCTGAGCCGCTAATTGCCCCTTTTACATGCTGAAAGTCCTAAGTATTTTGATTGTCGCCTTAGAATTTTAACCTTTTAAAACCTTAGGGGTACGTCTAGAACCACCTATAGGTAGAGGTCCTAATTCCCTCCAGGACCGTTAAGAAGGGACGGGTAGCAGCACGCAATAGAAATCGCTGACCAAACACTCGCTTTGCATGGCCAATAAAGGGATGGGAAGGGTAGATATGGATATGATGACCAGTGCTCTAATGCCACGCGTAGCCCCTTTCCGAGGAGTGATTACCGGGCATTGTACTGATGTGATACTTATAGGCTAACCAACCTAGGACCTCCCTCTTCCCAAATTCTCTTTACCTGAAGCTTTACTTTCCCTTTTTATGCACATAACCTGTTTAAATCCTTGTTTTATTGTTTGAGTTATACAATGCCCAACATGCTCTACTTGCAATTATTTGCTTAAATTATTTATTTTGTTAATGGACTAATTCGTGAATGTAAGTTCGGCCGGGACCCACAGTTGTGGACCAAGAGGGGTGCCTAACACCTTCCCCTCGAGGTTATTTCGAGCCCTTACCCTAATCTCTGGCAATGCAAACCAATCTAAGAGTTAACCGCTCTAGGTGCCCTAACGCAACTTAAAAATCTTTAGGTGGCAACTCTTCAAATACCCACTTCCCAAAAGGAAATGAGTTATCACCACCCATGAATGTCGAAACCCGGACTTCTCCCCCCGCGAGGGAAGGGGAAAAAAGGGGGCGCGACAGCACGTCGACTCTGTTGGGGATACCCTTTAGGCTCTTACCATGACGAACTTGCTCTTATAAATTAGTCCAAGCATGCTTTATCCCGTACCCTCTTCCCTTATTTTAATTTTTTTTACTATCTGTTTTTTTCCTAAGCATTTACTGCTCTTTATTCTTGAAACTGACTAGTCGGTTTGTTTCCTTTTTGTAACTGTCTTTCAATTGTTTAAATACTGTATTTATTTTTCCTTACGTGAAAATACTTGACTATTAACTGCTGTATAAATCATGCTCCACATCATATTCCACTCGTGCGTATCAAACCCTATAGCAACGCTTTAATGAGTGGTTGCGCTCTTCCTATTTACTACCCTTAAATTCGGAAAGGCTTATTTGCGGTAAAACCAGTCGATCAGCGGTGCAGTCGATGGTCCGTGCCTTCTCCCTCGAGTTTTCCGCTCGAGGGTACCGGTCTAAAACCCCATAGAAACCTTACTCTGGTTAAAATTGTGCATGCATCATGGTCAAATCTAGTCGGATCAGTTATGTTGTCCGCATAATGATCATTTAAGATAAGCCTTATCCAAAGTCCATCGGGTTTTCCATAATTCCAATGGACACAACCACGTTCTGTGCATTAATTTGGAGAACTAAATGCTGATATGTTGATCACAAATGTATAAATAGTCGAGTCTGGTGGGGGAGAAGGGCCTAACCCTTTTTGTTTTGCAGAAAATGAGGCACGAGGTCCCCAGCTTCGATATGGTTAGCACACCCTCACTCTTGCTAGACTAGTGGAGAAATCTTCCATCAGATGACCAAATCAATGAATGGAAAGAGAGGGCCGCCAAATCTAGCGAGAAGCTTGAATATCTGGAATACAGCCTGTTGGAATTGGAAGGAAAAGCGAGGAAGAGAGTCACCGACTGACGCTGAGGGAAACGAAGAAGGGCATTTGGCAAAGGCATTCCTGCTAATGAGCCTATGCGAACTGGGGGATTTGATCGACAAGAGCATTCAGCCTGAAGAAAGTCCTTCCGAGACCAAATAGATTAGGTTTACTTGCTTTTCAAATGTAATAAGGCCAAGTGCCAGTAGTAATTTGTCTTTTTCTATTATCTTGGTATTGTTTTGGGATTCGTCTATTTTGAAATTATGAAATGAAGCATTTATTGGCATTAAAAGTTCTCCAAATCTACTTGTCGCTAGGCCTACCTCGGGTACAACGAGGCTCCCAAATTAGGATGCAAATTTATATTTCCGCATATTTGTTTAGATCCTGCAAACATTTCAGGACCCTCACTGACTTGTTACCTTTTGTTTTTGCTTATTTCTTATTATTATTCCCATCCCCTAGGTTGGTTCAATCATACTGGCCTCATCAGCATGTCACACCAGATCCAGAGGCCCTTCACCTCCTCCTCATCCAAGCAACACAAAGGGCAAAGGAAAGGCAAAGACGGATGATTTAAGTGGTATCCGAAAGGAAAATATTGAGAATGCAGAAACCTCTGATGGTCGTAGCACTATGGCCCCAAATGATCTGGTTTTAAGGCTAGAGCAAAAGATATTGGAACTGCAAGGAGAACGTGAGCAAGTTCGCAACCCGGCAAACCTGTCGCTTACCCTGAATGTCCCTGACATCAACCAACAGAACGCCAAGAACCCAGCACCTCCTCAAAGCACACAAAATCCTCCCGCACCAAATCAATACGCAACTCCACCCCAGAATCCCAACCCATTGCCAGCTCCGCTGCAACAACACCATCAACCAATTCATTACCCACCAGCTACCACTTACCACACTCCCCAAAATACACCACCACTCATTCCTGATCCACAGAACTCCACCAATGACCACCACCACACCCACCAAAGCAACCCCATCTATGTGGAAACCACACCTCATCCTACCCAACCAATCTCCTGTACACTGGAAACTTCTGAAAAGGATTTGCTCATCAAAACATGGATGAAGAACACAAGAAGTTGACTAGCCGGGTTCAAGGTGTTGAGGGCGACAGAGGAATAGAGGGTTTGAACTATGAGGACTTGTGCATACAGCCGGATGTCGAACTGCCAGAGGGGTACAAACCTCCCAAGTTCGAAATGTTCGATGGTACAGGTGATCCCAGGGTTCATCTCAGAATTTATTGTGACAAACTTGTCGGGGTCGGGAAAGATGAAAAGATCCGAATGAAGCTCTTTATGAGGAGCCTTACCGGGGACGCTTTGTCCTGGTATATCATCCAAAATCCCAAGAAGTGGTCTAATTGGGTAAGCATGGCATCAGATTTCATGGTCCGGTTCAGGTTCAACACAGAGAACGCACCGGATGTCTTCTACTTTCAGAATCTTAGAAGAAACCTACTGAGATGTTTCGTGAATATGCTACTCGTTGGAGGTCGAAAGCGGCCAAGGTCAGGCCATCCTTAGACGAAGAACATATGAATAAATTCTTCGTCAGGGCACAGGACCCGCAATATTATGAGAGGCTGATGGTTATCGAAAATCACAAATTCTCTGACATCATCAAACTCAGAAAAAGGATAGAAGAAGGGATCAAAAGCGGAATAGTAACAAACTTTGAGGCTTCGCAGGCCACGAATAAAGCACTACAGTCAGGTGGCATATCGAAGAAGAGAGATGTTGGGGCAGTAATGGTAGCCCAGGGCCCAAAATCCCCGCTTGTCTACCAAACACCTCCACCCACATACCAAATACCTCCACCCACGTACCAAGCATCACCGCCCATATATCAACCTTCATCTCCCAGATACTCCCAACCAGCCTCTGTCCATCACACCTATAACTCCCAACCATCCTACTTCCAATCACCGCCAGCCCGTCAAAATTATCCGAGACCACGACCCAACTTTGAACGCAAGCCACCCAGACAGTATACCCCCATTGCTGAGCCCATTGACCAATTATATGAAAGGTTGAAAGCCACCGGTTATGTCACTCCTGTTCCCGCTGTGGCGTTAGAAAATCCATCCCAGTGGGTCAGCCCGAACAAGACTTGTGCGTACCATTCCGACATGAAAGGGCACACCACTGCTGAGTGCCGAACATTGAAGGATAAGATAAACGCTAATTGACAACAAGGTCATACAAGCAAAGGAGGCCGCACCTAATATCCGCAACAATCCCCTCCCTGATCACAGAGGTGATGATATACATGTGATAGAGACAAATGAAGAATGGGACCCTGAGGGGTCGATCGAGCTTATTCGGGAAGGCGATGACTCTAAGGTCGCAATCACACTCACCCCTATTGTGGTTTAGACACAGGCACCAATCGAGGTTGAGGTAACTGCATCATATCCATTCGAGGTAGAAGTAGCGCCGCCCGCAGCCACCCCCGCTCCATTTGAAGTAGAAGTGGTCACGCCCTTCACTGTGATAGTATCCACCACACCTCGATTCAACTCAAAAGCAATACCCTAGGATTATGTCGCTGAGGCTCGGCGGAAAGGGAAGGCCAAGGTAGAGGAATCTGACTTGGCACAGGGAATGAATAGGACCGGAAGAGTCTATACACCTGAACACCTAGGAGGTTCAAGTAAGGAGGCCACTACTAGGCAACCTATCATTGATACTGGGCCAGATGACCTGTGGAGGAAAGTACAGGCAAAGGAGTATTCTATTGTTGACCACCTGAACAAAGTCCCTGCTCCGATATCTATCCTATCACTAATTCACTGTTGCAGAATTCTGAGGCACACAAGAACGCCTTGATGAAAGTGTTGAGTGAGGCCTATGTACCCAATAACATCACCGGCGTAGAAATGTCCAACATGGTTGGGCAAATACTAGAAAGCCATAAGATCATCTTCCACGAGGATGAGCTACCACCCGAGGGGCGGAATCACAATCGAGCATTGCATATTACGGTGCAATTTGAAGACAAGTTCATTGCCAGGGTCTTGGTTGATGGAGTTTCAAGCCTAAACATCTGTCCATTGGACACTGTGAAGAGGTTGGACAAAGGTTTCCACGAGATAAGGGTAGGAAACATGAATGTGAAAGCTTTCGATGGGTCCTAGAGGGCCACGAGCGGGGAAATCAGCCTTTGCTTGCAGATGGGGCCAACTTGGTTCGATGTTGAATTCCAAGTACTTGACATACCAGCCTCATACAACCTTCTGTTGGGCCGACTATGGATCCATGCTGCGGGAGTCGTGCCTTCCACGCTACATCAAGCCGTGAATTTTGAATGGAACCACCAAGAGGTAATCATTCACGGAGATGGAAGTAACTCCATCTACACTAGTCAGACCATCCCGGCCATTGGACATAGAAGAAGGCTAGGAGGGGAAACCTACCATCACATCGAACGGGTCAATGCTGTCGAAAAGGACAAGTGGTGGAGTAACAAGATAGAAAGCATATTAGCATGGTCTAGATATGAACCCGTCAAAGGATCGGGAAAGAACCTCCAAGGTATCACCAAACCAATACAGCTGAAGAATCATGGTACTACCTTTGGGCTCGGATACCAGTACACATGGAAAGAGTACAGAAACTGGTCGCCTCCATGGCGTGGGCCATATTACCCACTTGAGCAGCCAGTGCCACGTCTGGAACAAGCTTTTCACCAAGCTGACACAATGTGGGGAACCGCGGAAGAAGAAACGCTAGCAGGATTGAGGAATTTGTTCTTGGAGGATGAAGACATGGATTGCAGTGCCATAATTGAGGAGATGGAGGGCCTCATTATTCAAACTATGGAGAAGGGAGCCGTTCTCATGAATTGGACCTCCACACCATCCCGAGCCCGCCGGGTCCCTGGGTAGCTTGGCAAAATTTACTTCTATAAGCCATTCTAGGCATTTAGGATTTCCCGTAATTTTGTTTTAAGTTTTATTTGTTTTCCAAAATGAATGCTCGATTCATCAAGCAGTACTTTGTCTGGATAATTTTTCAAGTTTTAATCAAATGAATTTGCTCTTTATTATTCACTACTATCTTTACATTTTTTCTTTTCTACAGCATTATTATTATTTTTCCTGATGAACCAGTGACTGTGACATGTAATGAGGCAACGCAACATGAGAATAGTGAATCAGAGGAAGATGAGATACCTGAGGAAATTGGCAGAGAGGTTGAAAATTTTGAGAACAAGCCTAAGTCCAATCTGGACGAGACTGAAGCAGTAAATTTGGGAGACGCCGAGACCGTCAAGGAGACCCGCATCAGCATTCACTTGTCACCAACAGAGAAAGAAGAATAAATCCGGTTCCTAAGAGAGTATGAGGACATTTTTGCATGGTCATATGATGACATGACCGGTTTGAGCACGTCCATAGTGGCTCACAAGTTGCCCACTAATCCCATGTGTCTGCCAGTCAAGCAGAAACTCAGAAATTTCAAACCCGGCATGAGTTTGAAAATCAAGGAGGAAGTTACCAAGCAGATTAAAGACAAAGTTCTCAGGGTGGTTGAGTACCCAACTTGGTTAGCTAACATTGTGCCAGTTCCGAAGAAGGATGGGAAGGTCAGAGTATGTGTCGACTACCGGGATCTAAATAGAGCAAGTCCCAAGGATGACTTCCCACTACCAAATATACACATCCTGATCGATAATTGCGCCAAACATGAACTCCAATCCTTTGTAGATTGCTTCGCAGGTTATCACCAGATTTGGATGGATGAAGAAGATGCAGAGAAGACACCTTTTATTACACCATGGGGTGTATATTGCTACAAGATGATGCCATTCGGTTTGAAGAACGTTGGGGCCACTTACATGAGAGCCATGACAACCATCTTCCATGATATGATACACAAAGAAATAGAAGTGTATGTGGACGATTTCATTATCAAATCCAAGAGGGCCGCAGATCACATAGCAGACTTGAGAAAGTTCTTCGACATGCTAAGGAGGTACAACTTGAAACTGAACCCCGCCAAGTGTGCATTCGGGGTTCCCGCAGGAAAGTTATTGGGATTCATTGTCAGCCGTCGAGGGATCGAGCTAGATCCGTCTAAGGTCAAGGCTATTCAGGAGTTACCGCCGCCTAGGAGCAAAAAGGACGTGATGAGCTTCCTAGGACGTCTCAATTATATCAGTCGCTTCATAGCGCAGTCCACAGTCATATGTGAACCCATCTTCAAAATGATGAGGAAGGATGCCAAGACAAGCTGGACCGAATATTGTCAGAAAGCCTTTGACAGAATCAAGGAATACCTGTCTACACCACCAGTGCTTGTCCCGCCAGAACCGGGACGACCTTTGCAACTCTATCTATCTGTACTAGATGGAGCCTTCGGATGTGTTTTGGGACAACATGACGAGACAGGAAGGAAGGAGCAGGCCATATACTACTTGAGCAAGAAGTTCACACCTTACGAAGTACGGTACTCTCTGCTTGAACGCACTTGCTGTGCTTTGACCTGGATAGCTCAGGCATTACTTTTGTTTCTACACTACATACCTCATATCCAGGATGGATCCTCTGAAGTACATATTCCAGAAACCCATGCCAACTGGAAAGTTGGCCAAATGGCAGATACTATTAAGTGAGTTCGATATCGTCTACGTAACTCAAAAAGCGGTCAAAGGACAAGCATTAGCAGATCACCTTGCTGAGAATCCGGTGGGAGGAGAATATGAACCTTTGAAAACGTATTTTCCCGACGAAGAAGTGTCATTTGTAGGAGAGGACATTACTGAAGCATACGACGGTTGGAGGATGTTCTTTGACGGAGCTGCAAATTTCAAAGGAGTAGGCATTAGAGCAGTTTCGGTATCAGAAACAGGTCAACATTATCCGGTATCTGCTAAACTCAGATTTCCATGCACCAACAACATGGCGGAATATGAAGCTTGTATACTAGGGCTCAATATGGCAGTCGACATGAACATTCAGGAGTTGCTGGTGATCGGTGATTCAGACTTGCTTGTGCACCAGGTACAAGGAGAGTGGGCCACCAAGAATTCCAAGATATTGCCATATCTGCACTATACGCAGGAATTGAGAAAGAGGTTTACGAAGATAGAGCTCCGACATGTGCCCAGAATTCAGAATGAGTTTGCCGACGCATTGGCCACTTTGTCATCCATGATACAACATCCAGATAAGAATTATATTGATCCCATTCCGGTGGAGATCCACAATCAGCCGGCATATTGAGCTTATGTCGAGGAAGAAGCATATGGAAAGCCTTGGCTCCACGACATCAAAGAATATTTATCAAAAGGAGAATCCCCGGAGCATGCAAATCACACTCAGAAACGCACATTCCGGAGACTATCGAATCACTTCTTCCACATCGGAGGGAACCTGTATAGAAGAACTCCTGATTTGGGTCTACTGAGATATGTTGACGCAAAGGAAGCTGCTAAGTTACTTGGGGATGTGCATGCTGGGACCTGTGGTCCACACATGAATGGTTTCGTCTTGGCTAAGAAGATACTCAGGGCAGGTTCTTTTGGATGACCATGGAGACGGAATGCATTCAGTATGTCCGCAAATGCTATCAATGTCAAGTGCTCACCGACATGATAAAAGTACCGCCAAACGAGCTCAACGCGACAGGCTCACCTTGGCCATTCGTCGCCTGGGGAATGGATGTTATTGGTCCAATTGAGCCCAGTGATTCAAACGGACACAGGTTTATTCTGGTCGCCATCGATTACTTCACAAAATAGGTCGAAGCTGCGTCTTACAAAGTAGTAACCGAGAAGGTCGTCATAGATTTTGTCAAGGATCGTATTGTGTGCCGATTCGGAGTTCCCGAGTCCATTATTACTGACAACGCAGCCAATATCAACAGTGATCTGATGAAGGCTATATGTGAAGCTTTCAAAATCAGGCACAAGAATTCCACAGCCTATAGACCTCAGATGAACGGAGCCGTAGAAGCCGCCAACAAAAAACATCAAGAAGATACTAAGGAAAATGGTAGAGAACCACAAACAATGGCACGAGAAGTTACCCTTTGCCCTGTTGGAGTACCGTAACCACGGTTTGCACATCAACCGGGGCAACTCCCTACATGTTGGTTTATGGTACCGAGGCTGTCATCCCAGCCGAGGTGGAGATTCCTTCTTTGAGAATCATACAGAGAAGCCGAACTCAGCGATGCAGAGTGGATTAGAAGTCGCTATGAGCAATTGGCCCTTATCGATGGAAAGAGGATGAATGCATTATGTCACGGCCAGCTTTATCAGAACACAATGGCCAGAGCTTTCAACAAAAGGGTCAAACCAAGACAGTTTGCACCAGGATAGCTGGTATTGAAGAAAACATTCCCTCATCAAGACGAGGCCAAAGGGAAATTCTCTCCCAACTGGCAAGGTCCGTACATGGTCCATAGGGTGCTGACAGGCGGAGCACTTATACTTGCTGAAATGGATGGAGAAATCTGGTCAAAACCAATCAATTCAGACGTAGTCAAAAGATACTATGCTTAGATTATTTTGCATTTCTTCATCTGATGAAATTGAACTACGCTTGACCTGATTCCCGTTTAAGAGGGGATACATAGGCACCCTTATGGGTTCGGTCATATCATAATAAAATTTTCATTTCCCCCAAGATAAAAAACTGGGGCAGAATTTTGAGGAGGACCTTCAAAATTCTGGAGCAAGTCCTGCCAGCGCCAGCATATATTAGACAGTCAGAAATCAGTTAGGAAACTGGGCAGAATTTTGAGAAGGATTCTCAAAATTCCGAAAGGAGTCCGGCAAGGCCTATTGTCTGCAAACGGTCGAAGATCATCTACCAAACTGGGGCAGAATTTTGAGGAGGACCCTCAAAATTCCAATATGAGAGAGTTGCAATGCCTCTAAAATGTGTCACAGTCGCTAGTTCATCTAAAATAATGTGATATTTCACCGTGTTTTAAATAATAACTCTATTTTTCAAGAATTGCATATTTTCGAAAAACTCTATTTCCGTTACAGTTAGGTATCACCCAGGGGAAATCAAAAGGCTTTCAGAACGGAGCAAAGAAAAGCCAGCCAACAGAAGCACGAACCAACCTTCCCCCCACAAAACTTACAATTTTTCTTTGAACGCAGGCACATCTGATGTAACGATAACATCCATGTAGCAAGATCGCTATCAATCACCGAACACATCTCCAGCTAAGACATATGCTGCCCTTGTTTGCTTCTTGCTTTTTGCATTGGACTAATCCCTGTCCTGTATATTTGCATGAGGCTAATCCATGCCTCCCCATTTGCATGAGTCTAATCCTTGACTCCCTGTTTGCATGAGTCTAATCCTTGCCTCCCCATTTGCATGAGTCTAATCCTTGACTCCATGAGGCTAATCCTTGCCTCCATACTTGCATGAGTCTAATCCCTGACTCCCTGTTTGCATGAGTCTAATCCTTGACTCCATGAGGCTAATCCTTGCCTCCATATTTGCATGAGGCTAATCCCTGTCTCCATATTTGCATAAGGCTAATCCCTGCCTCCCATTTGCATGAGTCTAATCCTTGACTACCTGTTTGCACGAGTCTAATCCTTGACTCCATAAGGCTAATCCCTGCCTCCATACTTGCATGAGGCTAATCCTTGCCTCCCCATTTGCATGAGTCTAATCCTTGACTCCCCGTTTGCATGAGTTTAATCCTTGACTCCATACCTACATGAGGCTAATCCTTGCATCCCTGCTTGCATGAGTCTAATCCCTGACTCCATAAGGCTAATCCTTGCCTCCCCATCTGCACGAGGCTAATCCTTGCCTCCCCATTTGCATGAGTCTAATCCTTGACTCCCCGTTTGCATGAGTTTAATCCTTGACTCCATACCTACATGAGGCTAATCCTTGCATCCCTGTTTGCATGAGTCTAATGCTTGACTCCATGAGGCTAATCCCTGCCTCCATACTTGCATGAGTCTAATCCCTGACTCCATGAGGCTAATCCCTTCCTCCATACTTGCATGAGGCTAATCCTTTCCTCCCCATCTGCATGGGACTAAGCAATGTCCCTCTTTGCACAAATATTGCTCTATTTTAGTACTATTCATTTGCTTTTCGATCGGGCTAAGCTCTGCCCTCCATTTCACAAGACTAAGCCTTGTCTTGTTAACATCATAATATTGCATATCATGGGCTGGAATATCGCCAATCTATCCAAAGGCGTCATAGTCTAAAGGCATCATCCTCATAGCCGGAAGACACCATGCCATGGCCTGAGGATCTCTCAAAATTGCATATCATTATTCAAAGGCGTCATGGTTCGGAGGCACCATTTTCATGGCCCGAGAACATCATTTCATGGCCAGCGAGTCCCTCACTAAATAATTCATGGCCCAGGACATCATGGTCTAAGGATGCCATCTCTAACCGTCCGAAGACAACTCTCATGGTCCAATGGGAGCTTGCATCATGTTTAAATTAATGCATAGTATACGCTTGTATTGCTTCTATTTGCAGGTAACCCGGCAAGCAACGACTATCCCAGCAGGAGCGATCCCGCTCCAGTCCTCCCGACCATATCAAACCTAACCTCTTCCATAAAACCGTTCAACTATCCAGCCCTAGATGTTGCGTCCGTCCTTGAAATGACTTCATCGGTATACTTCGCCGACGAATCCGGAACTACACATGGCCTGATTCATGTAAAACCAGGGATATGTAGGCAGCTCAGAAGCCAGGGTGCGGCCCAATCTCTTGAACCGTTTTGCTCGGTCAAAATTGGCCATCACTTCTTTACCCGAAAACTCTTTCATCCTTCCCGGGTAAAGAGGGGCAGCTGTTGATACCCAATTTTTCCCTATATTTTTATATGCATAAATACCTTCAAAATAGCATATACATGCATATATAAGCATCCACAAGGGTTTTACAATTTTTCCCATGATTTTAGGAATTTAAGTTGATTTGTTTTCTTCCCTTTTATTCATAAAATCCCAATAATTATTTTCCAAATTATTGTTACGATGATTTAGTCATTTAGTTTCTACATTTACGCCTATGGTTAATATATTTTTTATGCATTTTTATAATTGCATTTGGTATTTTTAAGCTAAAATTGCATATAATTGCAATATTAGCCCATTTAATTGCCTTAGGGGTACGTCTAGAACCACCTATAGGTAGAGGTCCTAATTCTCTCCAGGACCGTTAAGAAGGGACGGGTAGCAGCACGCAATTGAAATCGCTGACCAAACACTCGGTTTGCATGACCAATAAGGGGATGGGAAGGGTAGATATGGATATGATGACCAGTGCGCTAATGCCATGCGTAGCCCCTTTCCGAGGAGTGATTACCGGGCATTGTACTGATGTGATCCTATAGGCTAACCAACCTAGGACCTCCCTCTTCCCAAATTCTCTTTACCCTGAAGCTTTACTTTCCCTTTTTATGCACATAACCTGTTTAAATCCTTGTTTTATTGTTTGAGTTATACAATGCCCAACATGCTCTGCTTGCAGTTACTTGCTTAAATTGTTTATTTTGTTAATGGACTAATTCGTGAATGTAAGTTCGGCCGGGACCCATAGTTGTGGACCAAGAGGGGTGCCTAACACCTTCCCCTCGCGGTTATTTTGAGCCCTTACCCTAATCTCTGGTAATGCAAACCAATCTAAGAGTTAACCGCTCTAGGTGCCCTAACGCACCTTGAAAATCGTTAGGTGGCGAATCTTCAAATACCCAATTCCCAAAAGGAAATGAGTTATCACCACCCATGAATGTCGAAACCCGGTCTTCTCCCCCCGCGAGGGAAGGGGAAAAAAGGAGGCGCGACAGAGGTATGGAGGAGGAGGCATTGGCATTGGAGCCTTAGCCTTTGGCACTACCGGTTCCGGTATATCAACAATGTGCTCCCTAGACGGGTTCACTTCTTCTTGAGTCTCCTCCACGTTGTCTTCAATGTCAGTTCTCACCTCATCATTTGCTTGCAGTTCATTGCTTGTCATCTCATCTTCTTGTACCAAATGCTCCTCATTCACAATTTTCCATCTCCACCTTTTCCACTCCTTGTAGTCAAAGCCATGGCATATCCCGTTTTGTTCCCACCCTTTGGGTTCACCATCATATCACTTGGTAGTGCCCCCTTAGGACGTCTATTAAAAGCTTGCGAGATTTGGCCCAATTGAACTTCTAAATTGTGAATAGAAGTGTTGTGAGAGGCTAGTTAAGTATCGGAGTCGGCATTCTTCTCCATCATTTGTTTAAACATGTTCTTGATTCGTCCCACCTCATTGTTGGAAGAGCTCAGACCTTGAGAACGATAATGAGGCGGGTTTCTCAGTTGTTGGAACATCGGGGGCCTTTGAGAACCCGACCCCCGGTTGTTGTTGTTATTCCAACCTCCTTGGTTATTACCTCCCCAATAGCCTTGATTATTGCCACTCCAATTACCTTGGTTATTTTGACCATTCCAATTTCCTTGATTGCCTTGATTGTTCCAATTCCCTTGGTTGTTTTGATTGTTCCAACCACCTTGATTGCTTGAATTCCAATTTCCTCGATTTCCTTGTGGTCGGCATTGTTGTTGACTTGGGCCTTGACTGTTGTTTCTTTGCCCTTGGAAGTTGTTCACATATTGTACTTCCTCTTCTTGCTCATTGTATTATCCATATTGATCAAATCCACTATCATCTTGCTCATAATTTGCAATCCGATTTTGCACTTGAGTACCCTTTTGCCTTCTCTTGTTTACCATCATATTAACTCCCTCCATTGCATTACTTGCTTGGGACCTTGCACTTGTTGAAGTTGAGCTTTGGCTAGTTGATTCATTGTGGTGGTCAACTCGGCAATTGCTTGCCCATGATCATGTAAGTCTTTATGCAAGTGAATCACATTTAGATCACCTTGAGGAATGTTTGCTCTACTTTTCCATGCCGATGAAGTATCCACCATTTCATCTAAGATCTCACAAGTTTCCGCATATGGCATTGTCATGAAATTTCCACCGGCAATTTGGTTGACCACGCATTGATTGGTGGTGTTGATCCCCCTATAGAAGTTTGTTGAATCATAGCCTCCGTCATGTTATTATTGGGGTATTCTTTGACCATTGTTCGATATCTCTCCCATATCTCATGCAAAGTCTCATTAGGTTCTTGTTTGAAAGCTAGAATCTCATCCCTAAGATTTGCCATGCCCAGGAGAAAAGAACTTGGAAATAAAATTCTCGGCCAATTCATCCCATGTATGGATCTAATGATTTGGCAACCTTTCTAACCAATCCAAGGCCTTCCCCCGTAGAGAGAAAGGGAATAGCCTCAACCGTAAAGCATCCTCAGAGACGTTAGTATGTTTACTCCCCCAGCAAGTGTCAACAAACCCTTTCAAGTGCTTGTATGCATTTTGACTCGGAACCTCTGTGAAGAATCTCTGTTGTTCCAATAGTGTAAGCATAACATTTGTGATTTGAAAGTTTTTCGCCCTAATGCGGGATGGGACTATGTCACTTGCGTATCCTTTATTCGGCAACACTCGGTGTGTCGTCGCTCTTGGAGGAGGTGGGGGTAGAACGAGAACATTGTCATGAGGTGTGCAACCTCGTCTATTTGCTTAGGGTTCAAGAGGAACCTCATCAACTTGGTCATCATCCACGTCCTCCCCCAATGGCACATTTCCAGGAGGATCATCGTTGTTGTATCACCTACAATTGTTTCACAAAGAGATTAGTAACCGGAACCGGAAGGAAAATAATACAACTCACACACAAAACCAAATATATATAGCTAAATCTATTTTTAGCTCCCCGGCAACAGCGCCAAAAAATGATGTCGCCCAAGTTCACTCCACTAATTGGGATTGTGAAGCGGTCGATGCAATGATAATTACCCAACGTGAGTCGGGATCGATTCCACAGAGAGCTTATATTGGATTAGGTATATATCTAGACTAAGTGTATGATGTGCCCAAAATGCACTTCCACATGATTGGTTGTTTCTTTCTACTTCTAATGATTATGATAATGCTTGCAAATGAAAAACTAGAGAACGATATTTTTGGTGTTGTTGTTTTTTAACTTTTTAAAAGATTTAGGGTTGTCACTTCCACCTAGGTGGTTACCTAAAGTATTGTAGGCTTTAGGGCAAATTTGATTGGTCGGGGTTGTAATATAGCAATCACACGCAGTTACCCACTCGATACCTCTCGGTAGTTAGAGTGATTTTGCCCGATTTGGCTTTCTCAAGTCCAAATGGGTATTGCAAAAAACAAGTGATAAATGCTCAAGTCGGGTCTTACTGTCTCTAGATTAAACCTTTTAATTGGGGCTATCAATTTCTTGAGTTCACCCCAATTCCTTGTTAGTCAAGTTTTCATAGACTTAGTCTCTTTTTCTCAAGTAGAAACTAAGTCAATTAGGCATGATTCAATATTTGCAACCATTAATTCTTAAATTCAAGCAAGAACTAGGCTAAATATCACAAACCCAGTTACAAAAAAGCCCCAAATCAAACACCCATTAGATACTCACACTAGGGTTGTGTCACAACCTTAGCTAGAAATTTAGCTACTCATAGCGAAAATTGAAGAAACTAAAGAAGAAAAATAAGATTAAACTCATAATAAATGATAAAGGGAAGAAAATCCAATGTTAAAATGCTAAACTATTACAAAGTTACCCAAAGCAGTAAAGGAAAAACGACTATCTACGTTCAGGTGTTCAAACTTAACCTAAAAATGACAAGAAGATCTATTTATACCCAGCTAAAATTATCGGAAAAATTTTCCCCTACGGAGGTTGTGCGGCCGCACAATTATGTGTGCGGTCCGCACATTGAGACTTGGCTTGACAGGTTGGACTTCTGCGGCCGCACAATTCTGGGTTGCGGCCGCACTTCTTCAGCTTATGCGGACCGCACATTTTTGGGTCCTCCACACTCTTGATTCTGCGGCCGCACAATAATGGTGCGGTCCGCACTTCTTGACCTTGAGATTTGGCATGGGGAACTTCTGAGGACCGCACATTTCTGAGTGCGACCGCTCTCTTGATTATGTGGTCGCACAATGATGGTGTGGTCCGCATTTTGCATGGGGATTCTGTCAGAGGCTGCCTCATGTTCTGCGGCCGCACTCAATATTGTGCGGTCCGCATTTTGCCCTTTTAGCCTTGTTTTGGTCCTTGTCCAAAACTACTCCTTCTCGAGTTGATTTTCATATCTATAGCTCATGTTCCAATACTCCTGCAAGAAAGCACATTTCATTAGTTTTCAGGAATACCTTTAAGCAATTTTGAGCTAAAACGAACGTAAAAGAGTGCAAATAAGTAGTCAAAATCCCTACTTATCGTCTATGTTCTTGATTTTCCATGTGTACTATTATTATATCAGTTGCTCATGGGTCTCAGAAAATACGTAAGTTGACAAAGTTTATGTCATGATATTAATCGAAGGTATATTGATCTTATGACATTCCGAGAGATCTTAGTGTCTTACTTCATTATGCATTGTATTCATTTATAGAAGTACATTGACCCATGACCAGATGACATTATATACGCATATATTATATTTATATGGGATATGGGAAAATGTTACAACTTTATATACACACCACCACCTGAATAGCTGGTATACATTGATGATTTTGCCCACAGTGGCCGAGATGATATGATGGGATGCCCTTAGAGGCTTGATGATGTTATGTACGCATATACCTATGCATCATATGACATTTATACACATATGCATGACATTATAGATATTTCATGATTTACAGAGCTATCCAGACTTACAAGTTGAGTCCCTTACTCCATATTTCTTTCACATTCTTTATATAATAATTTACATGCCTTACATACTCGGTACATTATTCGTACTGACGTCCTTTTGTTGTGGACGCTGCATTCATGCCTGCAGGTATAGATAATCAATTTGACGAACCCTCATAGTAGACGAGGTTAACATTCATCGAATGATCGGTAAAACTCCATTTCATTCGGAGTGCAGCCGAGTCTGTAAGTCATCGTGTCAGAATTTTGCTACAGACTTATGGGTAGGCCGGGTCCCTGTCCTGACCATGTTTTGATGTCAAATACTCTTAGGCTTTGTAGACACATGTTCATTATGTACAGTATGTCAGAGGCCGTGACGGCCCATATGTATTCATATGTTAAGTACGATGGTTTGCTGATACAGTGTTTGCCCACTTACAGTTGTACATTATGAGTTGTGGCCATGTTGGCCCATGATAGTTACAAAAGGAATGGGTTCAGCAAACTCGACCTATGTATGTTCTAGTTTTAGTCGAACGATCATGAGTTACAGAGTGGTTCGCTCAGGCTAGCACGACACCGGGTGCCAACCATGCCTCCCTAGATTTGGGGCGTGACATGTTTTACCCGTATACACCTTCTAACTCGAATTTTTAAAAAAGTCATGTTATCCATAGGTAAGTACAATAAAGTGGAATAACTAGAAGACAAATTAAAATTACAAATAACAATTTTTGATTTTTTAACTTTATGAAATTTAAGAAATAGAGTTAATATTTTTATTCATACATGTAATAGAAAAATAGAATAAATATTTTCTGACACATGTGTTTTCCGAACTCTAAAAAAGGAAATGTCCACAATTTACTTTATAAGACATTATCAACAATTAACAATTTTCTTGCATTTTGAAACATATAAGCTACTTGTATTGTTTAAGAATATAATATATAATTTATAAAAACCCTTTTTTTTATTATTTTGCTTCAAATAATAAATTTCGTTACTTAAATGAAAGTTCTTTATGTAAGATTTTATTTTTTATTATATAGGGAATTTAAGTATTTGATTATGAAAATATGGATAGCACCGTTATAATTGTCTTCGATTTTCATTATATAAGGGGGGTGACAATGTAGCAAAATGGGTATTAGATGCAGCTGAGTCACATTACAGGAGTGGAAATGAATGTCATTTTTAAGCATGCTGTTTAAAATTTATTCACAATTTATAATGCATTTATAGATTATTCAATTTGCTCAAACTTCAGGACACGACGTCGCGAAGTTTGAACCTCTCAAAAAAGTTGAATTTTATGTCCTAAATTTTAAATTAGCAGTTAAGAAATTCAAGACAATAGTCTTGATTTTTAAATTAGCAGTTCAAAAATTTAGGATATAAAAATTCAACATATTAGTCATGAAGTTTTAAATATATTTTAAATTATAGATATATTTCAAAAGTAAATAACAGAATTAAAGGTAGCTACCAGTATACATTGAGTAATTTAAGATCTTAAATAATTAGATTTTCTTTGTCTGCAACTCCCTCCAAATTATTTCTCTCCCTTTTGTGGCCTAAATCACAACCTTTTTCCTTATTCAGAGAGACTAGACATTAGAGGAGAAATTTAAGCCCAAAGCTGAAGATATATAGTCCCAAATCCCAATTCCAAAACTTTAGATCTCTTTTTGGCTCTTCATCACTATCAGGTAGGTCTCTTCTTCTACATTTCTTTTTTGGATGATTTACGTGTAGCGTACTGATCTCTACAATAGGTCTTGTGGTTTTGAAGCTGTTGTATACTGTGGATTTATTATGATTTGTTTGCTTTGAGATGCATCTGTTCTACATTATCAGAAACAAGACTTCTGTTTTCTGTTCTTATATTTTTATGTTAAACGGGATCGTTTCATAATGTTAAAGGGGGTTAGCCTTGCTTGGATAAAGGTGGTGCTTTGAATTGTCCGACTTTCAAAAGGATACTGTGGAGGGAAGATTGAAATGACAAACAACAAAGACAAGTAAATTAGAGAGAGAGCGAGTGTATGATTTTCTTAGAACTCCATATCCATGATCGTACAAGGCTTCTTTTGAATAGCCTAGGATCAAATTAATTCTAGAAAGCTTAATTATAAAGAAAATGTCAGAAAATACAAAAGTATAATGATAAAGTCTGGTTGTCTTGTGAGAGTGGATAGTTCGTAACTGGAAGTCCCTCCTTCGTTCGAGAGCCATCCTACTTATAGGACCTTGGTCTCTTGGACTCCAAATCCAATTTGAGTCTCATTGAGGAATGAGGAGAAGTGGGTTGCTAATTGAGGAGTCGGCAGGACACTCAACCTTATCCCCATGACTCGATCAGTGGGGTTAAATGGGCGTTATCGTGGGTTGGACACGTGGAAATTGTGCCCCACGCCGCAGAAGGTCGTTTATGCCTCGTCTGGAAACGGTTGTGTGATCGTGGAGTTCGATGGTTTGTGACGTTCCTATTAGGTCGCTTGTTCCAGGAGTTGGTCGTCCAAAGATGGACCGTATAGGGAGTCAGAGACGGGCGTCAATTCTCGTGATGGAAACATGTAGTTCGGGGCAGTGAGTGTAGCACATGTTATTTTTGGCAACTACAAGTACTGTCTTAATGCATATACAATTCCTCCATGATCATGCCATTCCAGAGCAAGAGTCTGGGGGTTATTGGCCTAAATCAATAGTACTAATTATGAGCCTTAGGGCTCGTTTGGTATGAAGGATAAGGGATAATTAATGTCGGGATTAAATTTGAAATGAGTTTATCCCACGTTTGATTGGGATTAAATCACGGTATAACTAATCCCGGGATTGTAGTGTTATTTTTACCTGGCATAACATTTCCAGGATAACTAATCCCGGGATAATTAATCCTAGGATAACTTTTTTCCCAACCACACTACCCCTTAGGTCCTTTCTAGAAAGATATATCTTGAGGAATGCATGTACTTAAAATTAGTAATTTTCTTAATGTAGCTTATTTGTATCTTCACCCCCGCAACAGAAAAATTGCTTTTGCTGCTCAAAGCACTTTTCCCTTTTTCACCACACACCTCAAATTCCAAAAAGGTGCCCTTATTTTTATTTAAGAAAAGTGCTTTTGGCTTCCCAAAAGCTTGGCCAAACAAGCTATTAGTTATCAATGAGGATGTGGTTATGATGCCTTTTGTATTTAAATGAATATTAATAGGGTCTTAGTGCTCTATGTTTAATTATTAATTTTGATATGGGATCCTGAATTTGTTAGATATTTTAGTTGGTTTGCATGTGCTTATCTAATATTAATGATTTTGCTGATTCTGTACATAGCAGTACTAGTTGGAATCACCTAAATGGCAAATATCTCTCTCTCCATGACTTATGCAACTTTAGTCTCAGTCCATTTGGAACACCAAGCTGTAGTTTGGTGGACAACTTGGAAAGAAAACAACACTCGGAGATTGAGAACTTCAAAGATAATTTTGTCATTATTATGTTTATATGTATATCTTTGCTTAGATTTTGGTATGACATGGCTAATGATGATGTGAATGATACCATCCCCATTGTTGGTTTTGTTAGCTCGTTACACTCTGTAATGTTGTGTTCAGGATGTAACTTTTGAAGCAGCATATCTTTCTGGCTGGCTATCTTCTATAAAATTTCACATTACTTATCAAAAGAAATGTTCTCTAATCTCTATTTACATCAGTAATATTTAACCCCATGAGATTTACACCTAATATATTTTTGTTACCTAGCACCAAATAACCAAATAATTTCTTGCTGCAAAGTGCATTATGCAAGTTGCTATAAGTTTTCAATAAAAAATATATTAACTATCCATTCTAACACGCTTAGTTTATTTTGGGTAAGTTGAATGTATGTATACAAGACAGATCAATAATAATTTATTATTATTATTTCCTTCTCAAAAAAATAATTTATTATTATTATTATTATTTATTATTAATATTATTTTTATTATTACCCTGAATTGATGAATTGTATTCCAGGGTGTTGTTGACAAAATCACCTGTTTAACATTCAATATATTTGTAGTGCATGCAGTAAAGCTTGTATCCTTTCTGGCCATAAGGAAGTCGGAACATAGTCGTTGAACTCTAAAGACCATCCCTAGATTATTACCAAGACAGCATCACAAAGCAGGTTTTAGAGAATCTTCTTGTTGTGTGGTTCAATTCGTAATATAGAAATGCTTGATCCTTATTTAAAAAAGGTAATAATATAGAAATGCTTGATCTGGCTCACTCTTAGATAGCTGTACGCTGTAAAAAGTTGTTGGTTTGCTCAAGTTGCTATGGCGGAGGTGGCTGGCAACACATCGGTAAACACTTGTTTTTCTCATTTCCCAGAAAGTTTCATGTTTTAGTTTGTGCACATTTTCATATCCTTCCTTGTGTTGCCTTACATCTGTGAATTTAGGCCAATGCGAATAATGGGCAGAAATCTTTCTTTGATTTGGGATCCTTTGTTGGCGATTTGAATATTGAGGATGAAACTGCCAGGTGTGGTTTCATTTCCTGGCCTCATTTTGCTAATTGTGCTATAATGCTTGTTTGTTTTTCATTCTCGATCTTCTATATATGAAGAAATTCAGGACCTTTCTCTTCTTTCTTTCCAGCGCTGATATATCCCTTGAGGGGCTTGAGGAAGAGTTACAGGAATGTAAAACTGATGATGTAAGGATATCGTATTTATTTCACTATACTCATAGTAACAGCTGAATATATTTCAATTAAAGATCGATATTTGTTACAATTTGGTCCAGTTTTATCCCCTTTGAGGGACACTAATGATGAGTCTAAATTTGGCTTATTTCAATACAAAGGTTGTCGCAAACATACTTTCTAAAGGTACAACGCTGCGGGAATACACTAAAGGCGTTGAAAACAATTTGCGGCAAGTTGAATTGGATTCTATCCAGGTTTGCTGTACTAATTCATTATCATTGTTCTGTCTGTATTGGTAACTTGGGATTTCGAGTTGTTCCAGCTTTTGATATTTAGGTATATCATGCATTTTGCTTTCTGAATCTTTATTTATTTTCTAATTTTTGAAAGAAAGGTAAGATATTTTCATTCAACTTAGTACCCAGTGAGTGCTAATAACAAAAGTATTTACAAATACGAAGGCTTCCTTGTTTAGCTGTGTAGTGAATCAATAAATCTAGTTACTTCTCTGGTTATTTGCGGTACACACCCCAAAGACAAAAAGTATATGCAGCTGGATCTGAACTGAGATGTCACAACTTTACTCTGTTTGACTTGAAGCATCTCCTATTTCTTTCTTTTCACATCACTCAAATAAATCAGAAAGGAATTGAATACCAAAGCTTTCTTTTACTCTTCTGCACACTCTCCAACAGCATAGCACCTCCTTCACATTACCATGAGTTGGCCAAGGATGTTGAATAGACTCAGAAACATGCTGCATATCTCCCATGCCAGTGGACAATGTAGAAATAAATGGCAGCCACTTTCCTGTTTCTTTGACGGGAATAGTATCTATTGCATAGCACAAAACATCTTTTTAATAAATTTTCTTGGGTTAGGCATGCATCATTTCACTGCAATCCATTCAAAGCATACAACTCTAGGTGGTACTTTGTTCTGTACCCTGATTTCACAGAGCATATGCCTCTTCTATCGTGTAACCAAAATGGAGAACTATTTCTGTCTCTCAACCATTCCTTTTCTTCGCAATTACTAAGCTGATTCAATAGACTGCTTATTTTCCAATCATAACAATTCTTCCTTAATGTCCGTGCACTACAGTTTAGAGTTTTCTGTATATCCTTAGTCAAAAGTTATATTTCTTTCAGAAAACGAGGCAATAAATCTAGTTGTCACAACACAAAATCATGTGAAGCCTAATGAACTTGGGTTATAATGATGATCGATTATTTCATACTTATGTGCTAGTTTTCTTTAAGTGCCTTGTAAACTTGGTTATGATGACATTATTATGATATGTGCTCTTTCGTAAAATTAATAGGATTACATAAAGGAAAGTGATAATCTAGTCTCACTTCATGATCAAATTCGTGATTGCGACTTGATTCTTACCCAAATGGAGACTCTTCTCAGTGGATTTCAGGTACTTTCCGTCAATATCATGTTAAAGTGGGTGACAATTTTTGCCAGTGTCACCTTTAGTAATATTTTCTATAATATCATTCATGTTCACATGCTGGGATTTTCGGTTTAGTTTTGAGGCAAAACCTCTAACAGGATTTCTTTGTCTCTGACTTCACTCACCAAACAAAGAAGAAAATGGAAGAAATTAAAGGAAAACGACATAACATCTTAAAGGTCTAGTTGCCTATATCTTTTGTCATTAAACTTGATATTCACTGTTTTATCTGCCAGGGAGAGATAGGTTCTATAAGTTCAGATATCAAAATTCTCCAAGAGAAGTCTATGGATATGGGACTGAGGCTGAAGAATCGCAAGGTATTATTGTTAAAGGATGGAGCTTCTTTTACTGTTTACAGTCTAGGCTTGAGCTTCCTTTATTTGGTTAAATGTAAGTTACATCTGTAGATAATGCTATCTTCTGATTCAGAAGCAATGTTCATACTAAGCAATGTTCATACTGACGACTGTTATTGAAATGTATTTTAATGTTCGTATGTGAAGAAATTATCAGTATAAATGAATAAAGTGTGTACTAACTGTGTTTCATGTGTGAAGAAGTTATTATCTGGTCTGAACGTGTATGAGAATGCACGGGAGAAAAATCTATGATTGATATTATTCTCTTGTGTAAAACACGATACAATGAGCCCTATATATATATATACATAACATGTTCTACTCCTAATACATATGGGATTAGGGTTATTTACTTTTATTTACATAACTATTCTAACAGTATTGACCATTTCATTTATCTGCTTTACTTTTTACATTACTTTCTGTAAAAGACCTCATGAGTAATGGGTCATGGATGGTTGTGCTCTTTTACTAACATAGACGATATGGAAAAAGAGGAACAGAAACGTATTTGAAGGAGCTGAAATCTCCTATGTAGAAATCAGAAGAATATTTTTATTTTGATACATTTCTGGAGCATATGTAATATTCCAACAGGTGTGGATGATTGAATACTCTTTATGGAGAATCACATTTCTTTGTAGGTTTTGCTACTTACTGTATACATCTTGTATGTTGGTCTTTACCAAACAGTAGAAATGCTGTTTTGCAAGTTGCATGAGTAGTTGCACTTTTGTTTCTCCTTATTCTGCTTGCAGAGTAAACTGGATTTTTCAGGATAATCCTATCGATTTGCCCGAAAGATTTAATGACCAAAAGTTGTGTTTCAGTGTATAAAAGCTACAATATTTACGTGCTATAGTAGTAATGCCAGAGTAAAGAAATCATCCTAAGTTAGTCCTTGGTTTTAATGTCCTTTTAGCTGTTAGGGATGGCAATGTCCGTCTATTTATTTTTTCCATTTCTGTCTATATATATTTTCTCAAAAGGCATCAACACCCCCAAGGAAACAGAAAAACCTTGGTTGATCATCCTTATATAGATTAATAGAATTCTCATATCTTCTAGTACTTTTTGGCAATGATCGTTACCCCCTGGAGGTGCCTAGTTTAAGGACAATGAATAGATGAAAGCATAAATTCTTGCTGTTGCTGTTGTCGTCTTCGTAGGCGTTGTTATTGTTAGTGTTTGGATCATCGCATGTGTCCTTCGTTTATTTTGTTGAATGCCATTGCCTATTTTACTGTTGTCTATTTTATTGCATGAGCTTCTGAAAGACTCTAAAATTAGTTCACAGTTATGTTGACAATAATTTACTGCGAGTTTCAGCCTTAAGAATAGAACCATCCTTTTGTTAGATTTTTGGTGCAGACATTCTTTTGTAAAAGATATGGATGATATCATTGATCTGATCAGTGCCTTGCACTGTTTGTAAAGCTTCTTCAGCACAGCCGTAGCGCAATTGGTAGTTCCAATAAAATGTTTTAAAGTTACTTATCAAAAAAGTATTTCAATTTAATCTCTCAGAAACTTCACTTCTTCCTTATGTTTCCTCATGATATACCTCTTCTTAGACTTATCAGATGGATGCTAGTGCAAATTAGTCATGCTGTGGTGTCCAGTATACTTGATATGACAACCATATCTGAGTCCTAGTGTTTGATACTTTCTGATGTTTGTAGTGTACTTGCTAAATGGTTATGTTGTTTTGCAGGTGGCAGAGTCAAAGCTAGCAAAGTTTGTCGAGGATATTATTGTTCCTCCAAGGATGATAGGCATAATTGTTGATGGAGAGGTACTTTTGGTTCTTTAATTTGTTCGTCTATTTATTCTGACATTGTATCCAATAGTGAGTCAATGATGTGACATGTTGGGGCAACAGACAGTGTAGTAGCTTGGTTTATTATTATTTTTTCTTTCTCAAAGTGATTATTATATCTAATTTTTTATGGTTTATAGCTAATGAATTTATCGAGTTACATTAGAAAACTCTTCTTTTCTGTTGTAGACTGTTAATGCTGGACTTTGCTTCTCCCTTCTTTTCATCATTTCTCCCTCCTGGCGTACGAATCTTACAATAAAACACTCTCCTTTTTTGGTAGTTGACTGTTAACACTGGACAGGCTTTCTCCTTCTCCCTTCTTTTGCTATTTTCCCCCCTCATTTCATTTTTGGTCTTGGCTCTGCTGGTACTACATTTGATTATGGGGCTTTATTTGGAAAGTTTCTTCTAGTTATTCACCAGCTCTTCTCTTCTGAACCAGGGCAATTATTATGCATTATCTCTTTTTCCCTTCTCTTACCAAGCATTGACCTTTCGCTATTGGATAGCATGTAGACATAATTCTGTCAGATGTTTAATTTTCAAATATTTCATATTTAAATGCCTTGTTCACTCTTGACTTCTAACCTGCCATGCAACACTGATGTTTATAGGTTAATGAGGAATACATGAGGACCCTAGAGATTTTGAGTAAAAAGCTGAAGTACTCAGATGCAGATCTCATGGTTAAAACATCAAAGGCTCTGAAAGATGTTCGGCCTGAACTAGAAAGACTTAGGCAGAAAGCGGTCTCCAAGGTATGTATATGCCGAATAGTCTAAGCACGTTTAGGTTTGACTTTACCATTTGATTGGAGCATTTGGGTTCAAACACAAACCTTGTAGATAGCTTAACCAACACATGAATGTCTGTGGTATTGCTCAATGCAGTGCTCGAACACTCTTGTGATTTCATTATCCTGACTTTTGTCTGTGGAAACCATGTCAAGTGGATTTTGAGATGGTTTAGGATGCAATAGTGATTCCTGTTATTCGACAATGTTCCTAAATTCAACAATGTTATTTAAGTAGGGATGAGACAGATGAATTGGGATGCCTACCTAGCACATCATTTGGAATAAGCAGGCTATGTCCAGTCGTGTTAGAAACAATACAATTTGGGATGAAACAATGAAATTGGGATGCAAACCTAGCATCTGTTCCAACCTACATATCAGGCTGTGTCCACTGCTACTAGAAATATATGCTTGCTTTAACATTGCCTTTCATTGGGTGGTTGGGATGGCTTGTGTTGGTGTTGAAATTAACACTGCCTTTCACTGTTGAATGAGTAACCCCCAGTTTAATTCTACAGACTCTTACTTGTATCAAGATTTGAGACATTTTTCCATCATGTTCTGAATTTTGTATCAGCCTTAGCTGTGTGTAATTTTCGTTGCTGCCTTCTGTTTATGTGAACCTCCTTGTCTGGCTTAGTCTCTCAAGCACGTTTCTCCACTTTTCCTAACTGTTACACCTCTGTTGCATTTCAGTTATGTCTCATCTAATCCACTTTCCCGTTCCTCTTCTAGGTGTTTGATTTCATGGTTCAGAAGCTATACTCTTTAAGGAAACCCAAAACTAATATTCAGATCCTTCAGCAGAGTGTCCTTCTAAAATATAAGTGAGTTGCGTCTTCTTCTGGTTTCTATCATATACTGCATCGCTCATTACTCTCTTCCTGACTACTGAAAACTAGCTTATTTGTTTGTTCACAACACATTTGCTTCTCTACAATTCACTTGAATGACTGCATCCATGAAGAACCCTCGATATAACCTTTTGTGTTAAACATAACATAGATAGCAGCATTTTTTGCTTGGTCTTTCGTGCTCCTAACTGCAGTTCTGTTTTGTTTAGCTACTATTTTCTTGTCAGCTGTCAGGACATTAGAGAATCTCCGAACAAATTTACTTTAACCTTACAATGACATCGAAATTTTGGCACTTGGGAAACCTCTTTCGTTTTTTTTCTTAGCCGTCTTTTTGGAAAAGAAATTGTAGAAAAAGTATGTGCAAGAAGAAGACATGGTTGAAGAGTTGTGGTTTTGTGAGTGCTGAAAATCTGTAAATGTTTTGTACGTGGAAGAAGAATTCTTTAAGGGAAGATGCTTCATTGTTATTCTTCACAGAAAATTTATTTGGAAGAACTTGAAAAAGCTGTTTGGGAGAAAACTTAAACAAAGAGGTTTTTCTTTTTTAAAGACAAGGCAGGTTCTTCAAAAACTTAGAAAAAATCTAAAAACTATGTACAAACGAAAGCCAAATTTATGGCAATCTTGGAGTTTTGGGGGTAATACCTTTTATTGCTATTTTGTTCCACCTAAATGATTTCAAGCAGGATGAGTTCTTCTTAAGAGGTCCCTAACTTAAAATTTTGATTATCATCAGCCTCAAAGCTTCTTTCCAATTTCCTTTTCACCTTTGAATTTCCTGGATTTAAAAGTTATCTTTGCAATTACTTTCACAGGTATATCCTTTCCTTTCTCAAGGAGCATGGCAAGGAGGTGTATCTTGAGGTTCGAGCTGCATACACTGACACAATGAACAAGGTTAAGTTTTACATTATTAATTCACTTTGGATAATTTTGCCAGCTTAGTTGATTGATGAATCAAAAGTCAATGCTTTTAATTTCCTAGGTGTCTAACTCATGAGATCAATGTGGTAGCTCTTGACTTGCAAGTTCAGAAAGAGATTTAATATCCTTAAGGTCCATGAGTGCTTAAATTGACTATTCCTTTGGCGCCCATCCTTGAAGGCATTAAATGTTTTGTTTATGAGTTGTAATTGTTTCTCCATGGTGTAAGGAAGAGGGTACAACACCTGATGTCTCTCGAGAGTTGCTCTAATATATTGTTATATTTAAAACCGGAGCTTCCTTTATCCTTCTCAAAAAAAAAACCGGAGCTTCCTTTTCATCCTCTAAGCTCTAGAGAATGTTATCAATCACAGTTATCACATGTACAAGTGATAAGAGACATAATATGCTTTTTGGTTAACAAGAGGTTGTGTTCTTTCATGAATACTAAAGCGAATTTTTTTATCACAGGTTCTGAGTGCACAGTTCCGCGCTTATATTCAAGCTTTAGAAAAGCTTCAGTTGGATATAGCAACATCTAATGATCTGATAGGTGTTGAGACCAGAAGCACAGGTCTTTTCTTGAGAGGAAGAGAACCATTGAAGAACAGGTCTGCAGTTTTTGCTCTTGGAAAAAGGATAAACATTCTCAAGGTCTTATCTTCTTTCTTAGAGCCTTGATCTTATGACCAAAAAATTTTGTCACTTTAGAATTCTGCGGAGTGCTGGGATTGTGAATCGAATGTTAGTGTGCTTTAGCTTGTTCAGTTATAAAGGTATCTGCAAATTTCACTTTGATAGAATTACTTTTTAGTTTGAAGATAACTTTGAATTAGTGCGTTTAGAGGATGGACTGCCTGATAGTGGAGTGAATATATATATGTCTGCTGACCAATTCATCAATGTTAGCTTCAGACCCGTATGGTCTTAGCTCCTTTTATATAGCGGATACGTAATGGAGATAATGTGAATCTCGTGTAAGTGAAGGAACCTATCTAATGACTGCTGAAAATCATATATTCTATGCTGCTTTGGTTCTTGGGATTTTTCTGTAGAATGCCATCTTTTATTTATTTTGCTTATGAAAAAAATCATATTTTAAGTATTAGTTTTTCTTGTTAGGGAGGAAGTTCTCTTTCAAATGTTCTATGAATACTAGGGAAAATTAAGCTCCAAGAACCATATGAGTTGCATCTAGGTTCATTACTTGGTACCATTCTATACAAAGTTTTGCCTGGGTAAAACCTGTTTAGATTAAGATCATCCAAGACCTGCATCTATGATCCATTTTGAATCTATTGGTCCAAGTTTCAAGGCGATTGAATATATGCAACATATTACTAGAAGAACTTGCTCTATACTTCCATAAACACCTGGTGATATGTGGAAACAAATAAAGTATCCTTCAGTACCACACTATAATCAAAAGGTACAAAGCCTGAGCTACTAGATTTCAATAGATTAGTCATGGAGCCATTCTAAGGGGTAAGGACAGCCCGGTGCACTAAGCTCCCGCTATGCGCGGGGTCCGGGGAAGGGCCGAACCACAAGGTCTATCGTACGCAGCCTTACCCTGCATCCACGGAGCCATTCTAAAAAAGGAAAATTCAGCACTATTTGGTGAAATTGGTTCTTTTAGTATCAAATTGAAGCCATCTGCTAGAGGTTGTGAACAGTCCAAATAATCCCATTATACCAAGGCTTTTTGGGTGTTGCACAAAGGCTGCTACTTATGTTCAGCTAGCACTGAAAAGACAACTGCAAGTAAAAGTGGTAGAATTATCTATTGTAATAATCAACTATGTACATATTCAGTTTTCTATTAACTCTTGATTTGGTCCAGTCCACCCCATTGGTAGGATTGTTCATGATGATTAGATGAAGTATTTACGGTATATACTTTCCACTTCAGGAGATTGAAGAGCCTCCATTAATTCCACATATCGCTGAAGCCAGCTCAAAAAAATATCCGTATGAGGTCCTTTTCAGGAGTTTGCACAAGCTGCTCATGGATACTGCTTCTTCGGAGTACTCTACAATATTCTCTATTTGAATTCCAAGCTTCTGATTTGTAACTCACTTTGAAACAGTATAACTTTCCTACTGATAAAAGAGTGGTAGCATTCCTTTTAAATATGTTTAACTTGCTTTTTTGTTTTATTTGATTAGGTACCTTTTCTGTGATGATTTCTTTGGAGAGCAGACCATGTTTTATGATATATTTGCTGGTACGGGAGGTAGTGAGTTAGAGTAAACATATCCTTGTCATGCACCTTGCTGCAGATAATATCAGTTGTGCTTCTTAGAGAATTATATGTAAAATAAAACTCAGATTTCAAAAGTTTCTTCTCAACTCCAGATCAGCCTGTTTAGCAGTAGCTGTATATGCAGTTCTTCGGATTATCAATTATATCTCATGTTACCTTTAATCTGTTACATTAAGTTGAGATCTCCCTCTCTCAGTCTGTATTATAATAATTCTCAAAGACCTTCAGTACATGCTGAAATCTGCACTTGCTAACTTGATAGGAATAATGCAAATTCTTGGATTTTCAACGAGATTAATGATAAACATTTGTATGATATCAGGCCCATTTTCAGTAATTGATGAGCATTTCGGTACAATCCTTCCCAATAGTTTTGATGCAATTGGCTTAATGCTCATGATTCGCATCATATACCACCACCAGGTATATTCCTAAGCTTCTATTCTGGTATTACTTTTCAGAATAAATGCAGCTAGTATTAAAATCCTATAATGCATCAGAGGAATTGAAATCATCTAAAGGGGAAATTTGTGTCTGGTGAAGTTCCAAGATTCTCTTGATCATTGTGTTTTGATGTCCTTTGGAAGACAAACAAACAACTGTTCTGTCATTGTGTGTAGCCAATTGGAGTGCAATGTACTCAAGCTTAATCACCAGGTGTCTGTGTATCTTCAAGACAGAATACATGGAGTGCAAGTTCAGTGCCGAGTCGAGGGAAGTGGGCATGGACGTGAGGCTTGGATCACAGGTCATCCCCGAGAGAGGCAGTTTCAAGTACATTGGGTCGGTTATTTAGGAGGACGGAGAGATCGACGAGGACGTCACACACCGTATAGGGGTGGGACGGATGAAATGGAGGTTAGCATCTGGTGTCTTGTGTGACAAGAAAGTGCCATTAATACTCAAAGGTAAGTTTTATAGAGCGGTGGTTAGACTGGCCATGTTTTATGGGGTGCCGGTTAAGAACTCACATATACAGAAGACGAGAGTAGCAGAAATGAGGATGTTGAGGTGGATGTGTGGGCACACTAGGCTGGATAAGATTAGGAATGAAGATATTCGGGAGAAGGTGGGCGTGGCTCCTATAGATGACAAGATGCGGGAAGCGAGGCTCAGATGGTTCGGGCATGTGCTGAGGAGAAGCCTTGATGCCCTGGTAAGGTGTGAGCGGTTGACTTTGGCGGGTACGAGAAGAGGTAGCGAGCGGCCTAAGAAGTATTGGGGAGAGGTGATCAGGCAGGACATGACGCGCCTTTAAATTTCCGAGGTCATGGCCCTTGATAGGAAGGTGTGGAGGTCGAGCATTAGGGTTGTGGGTTAGGAGGTAGTTGAGCATTTTTCTTCTTGTATCGGGTGTAAGGCTAGTCTGATAGGGTTTGTCTTAGGCTGTTAGGGCTTAATGTTGTGTTCACACTATCCGTCCGTTTTTCATAGCACCGGGCCTTATTTACTGGTTATTATTATTGTGTTTCATCTATTTTCTGGTTCTTAACTTCTTATGATGATGTTATTATTTCTATGGTTTCTGTTGACGGTACTGATATATTGTCTCTTTTTGTCTTGTTCGTCTTGTTCGTTTTCTTGAGCCGAGGGCCTATCGGAAACAACCTCTCTATTCCATCGGGGTAGGGGTAAGGTCTGCGTATACACTACCCTCCCCAGACCCCTCACCTGTGGGATTTTACTGGGTTGTTGTTGTTGTTGTTGTTGTTGTTGTCTGTCTATCTTCAATAATTGGCACCAGAATCTAACACCTCCTGGCTTTTCACTGTAAAGTTGTCCTTACTACAAACAAATTAACATTATTGAATAATCATTTAAAAGCTTATCACTGAAATATGTGGGCTTAAGTTCGAAAATTGGTTTTCTCATATGATAACTAAACAATGACTGTTACTGATGAAATTGATTTATCAGAGATACTAATTGCATGCGGTGAAATAATCCATTATATAGAGGCCCTTACTTTTTAAAACTTCCTTTCCTACGTTTTAAATGCATTTGATGATAGCAGAAATCCTGCTTTTGTGTTTTTAATGCATTTGCTTAGTAGGAATCATTCTAAGCGTGTATTGTATAATCCTCTTTCTGGAAATTCTATGTTTAAATAGACTGTGGAAGCAGAGATATCTACTTTCTGAATCGTACAATGTGAATTCTCCCAAAATCTTTAGTTGGGAATTTCAAATATCATTCGTGATGGGCTATACATTGGACCTTTTGATGACCGATCTTTCACAATTTAGCAATAAGCACCAATTTTACCTCAGTCCTCTTCTATTACATTTTTCTCTTTCTTTTTTTCTTTTTGATAAAAAGCAAATGAAATATGTCAGATATTCTTTTTTACATTTTTCCGTTTATTTAAAGCTTATAGAAATATTTGTCTCATTAGAAAATTCATTGAGGAATCTTGTGCTTAATGCACGTGTATGATGGTCCTATAGCATGCCAAATCGTGTTTATGAACTTGAAAGCAAATGTGTGTCCTTTTTGGCTCTTAATTATTGCTGGAATCTTTTCTTATCAAAGGACTGCTTTTATTTTCCAGCTTGTAATGTCCAGACGCCGAATTCCATGCCTGGATTCATACTTAGACAAGGTATGTATCATCTAATTCCCTTTACCACCTAAGTCACCAGCATCAATGCTGATTACACATGCATGTGGGATACTTGTGTCTAAACAAACTTTTTGGCAGTTGTTAATTTCATCAGGTACTTATTTTTCACCTGTTGCCTTCTGTTGGGGTGATGTTTGTCCTTGTGTTGTTTCCCATTTGTTATTACCGTGATGTGGAAAAAGAATAATTGCACAAGCATAGCTGGGACATGCAGGATTTCATGTGCTGAAAGTATATAATATTATGAATTTGGGGTATAAAGTCTCATCTTGGGACTCATGGTGTTTGGCAGGACTACATAGCATCAGTAAAACGAGAAAATTAAACAGCTTACTGATAGAATATGGTCAGGTGGACCATTTTAAAACGAGGAAGAAGGAATTAGGATTCATAATTCTAGAAAGGTTAAAAAAGGTGAATATAAATGTACCACAACTCCTTAAGGTCTTTTAGAAAGTTTAACATGATGTTGGGACCAAAAGAAAATTAAAGATAAAATGTTTTCTCGTAGTTATCTTGCCTTTACAATGGACTGCTTTCCACTTGTTTCTTAATGAATCTGGGCAGGTCAATATTGCTTTATGGCCACGTTTCAAGATGGTCTTTGACTTGCACCTCAACAGCCTGCGAAATGCCAATATCAGGACTCTCTGGGAAGATGATGTTCACCCACATTATGTCATAAGGCGCTATGCTGAGTTTACTGCCTCCCTTATTCACCTTAACATAGAATATGGAGATGGGCAGGTTGGAGAACATGAAGGTCCACTTTTTACCTCATGGTTTACTTGCTTGCACCAAACTGGCTTTCATGCTGGCTGCTAATTTTTGTAGCTTGAACTGAATCTGGAGAGACTCAGAATGGCTGTTGATGACTTGCTTGTCAAGCTAGCACAAATGTTCGCTAAACATAAGCAGCAAACCGTATTCCTTATAAACAACTATGACATGATAATATCGGTTCTGAAGGTAAGAAGTTGCTATATTTTCCTTTTCTTTGATCAACAGGAAATGAGTCATGAAAAGTGCAAGTCATTGTCGTGAATTTATATGGGTAATGCTCATGTATTAGTTGGATAAATTTTCAATGAAAAGAAAGATGAATTGTAAAGGAAAATGGGGGTCTATCAGACCGTTTCCCTGGCCTCCTTGTCTGTCAAATGAAAAGAGATATCAAAGTCATGATTCCTGTTCTTATTACATTGCAAATCTGGATAGTGGCATGTCAGTGGCACTAATTCCTTTACTCTGAAATTTTGCAAACCATCAAATTGTAACTGCAACAGTATTGACTAATTGCTATCTGAACATTTGATACCATTGTTAGTAGATTTTACATAATTTAGAAGTCTAATTTATAAATTTTATACTAATTTACTGCTAAAGACTTAAAACACCAAGCAAGCTTCATTTGCTTTCAGGAAGCTGGTCCAGATGGGGGGAAGATCCAGCAGCACTTTGAAGAGCTTTTAAAGAATAACACATCCATATTCGTGGTGAGCACACACTTCAATTCTTGCAATCCAAGAATGTTTGAATTAGTTGTAGTTATATTTCTCTGATGATGATATCAGTTGAGCTTAAAGAAAGAAGTGAGGATTCATATCGCTGACCCCAACTTTGTTTGGGACTGAGGCGCAGTATATTTCTCTGAGAAAAATGAACCTCACTTCTATTATTGCTTTGACTATCAGTTAGGTGCTAAAGTAGACTTAGTGATATGTTGAAAAAAATTTCATTATGTCCTTCCAGAAAATATCAGCTTTGAAATAGATTGAACCAGTAACACAGTTCATCTATATTTGCTGTTGGATACTTGATTTACGAGAAATATTTGTTCTTGATTGCAATCACGAACAGTGGATACCTTTTCCTAGATGAGTTTTCTTATTGCGGATGGCATAAGTAGGATTTCTAATTAACGTTAAGAGCAACATATGTAGGAGATTTCTTGAACAATTTTCATGTCAAACCTGTTTTACCTGATTCTACAATTGATATTCGAGCATTTTACAATCATAAACTTCAGTTGAAGGGTTTGTTCTTATGTTTGATTTTATTGCAGGAAGAATTGCTATTGGAGCATTTTAGCGATCTTATCAAGTTTGTAAAGGCGAGAGGGTGTAAGTGTTAACTATGCATATCAATTTATCCCCACATTCTCAGATGCCCTGAATATTATCTTATTGCAGCTGAGGATCCAAGTATTGGCACTGAAAGGCCTATAACTATTGCTGAAGTCGAGCCGATTGTAAAGGACTTTGCAAGCAGATGGAAAGCTGCAGTTGAACTTATGCACAATGATGTCATTACTTCTTTCAGCAATTTCCTGTGTGGAATGGACATTCTAAGAGCTGCATTAACTCAACTTCTTCTTTATTATACGAGGCTTTCAGATTGTATAAAGAGGATAAATGGTGGGTCTAACTTGAACAAAGATCTTGTTTCAATTTCATCGATAATGTATGAGATCAGAAAATACTCAAGGACTTTCTAGGACATTTTTCTATTTTCGTGTTCGTTTTACAGTCTTTTGCTTTTTTTTCTTGTTCTTTTTAGAGTCTCTTGAATCTCTGTATTTGCGTGTAAAGAGTTTCAGTTGATCATTACATTGTTATTCAACTGACATTTTGTAAGATCTTATGTGTTTCAATGACATCTTCTAAATATATGTAATCCTCATGATAATCTTGATTTTGTGTTCCGTGGAATTTTTATTTTGTGCCTCACACCACTGACATTAGGCTTTGTTTTATCTCACAAGAAAATTGTCTCACACAACTAGTGTCAGTTGTGTGATATTCCCGTTTTCCATTCTCTTTTCTGTTCGTTAAAGCCGATGCTTTATTGGAAACAATCTCTCCATCTCTGTGAGGTAGAAGTAAGGTCTGCTTACACACTACCCTCCCCAAACCCCATTTATGAGACCAAATTGGGTTTGTTGTTCAGAACAATCTTGTTCTTGTTATTGTTTTCTGTTCGTTAAAAAGTTATATGTCCTGTATTTCCTTTTAGATATAGTTCAGGTCCATAGTCCAAACTTCATCTTTTCTGACTCAACTACTGATTTTGACAAAAGAATCTCTTACTCTAAGCTTTTTCACCAATAAAACGAAAATAGAAAAGATTAAAAAGTAAATTATTGCTTGAGGTGTGTAAGGTTATGAATTAGCAGTAATTTTTTTACTACTAGTCAGCTAAACCTTATATCTTAAGGGGTAAATTGATATGATGTATATGTAGATATAGTGGTGGTATAAAATTTAACACTACCTTAATATTTTGTTTGGTTAGTAAGCCTGGTATAAGTTATTCCAGGATTAAAATTAGTACCGGGATATCTTATACTTTGTAGTGGGTGGGGTAATTAGTGCCGGGATAACTTATACCTTCTTCTTAGAAATTATGCAATTGTTATTTTTAATACAGTGATAAAAAATAATAGCAGGATAACTAATTCCGGCATAATAAACCGTATTATAACCAAACGATCCTAAAAGATGTATAAAGTTCGATCATTACTGGTATCTTTAAAAGTTGCAATTGAAAAAATTCCTTTAGATAGTTTCACGGACCAGAAAAAGGAGTTACTCCCATTAGAAGTTTGGACCCATTTTGGAGCAGAATTATTTACGTAGTTAAGAAAAAAGGTGTTTTCAGTTATTTGTGTCAGCCCCTTCTATCCAAAAGGGAAAGCTCGTTTGAGCCATTTCTATACTCTCAAATGGCAGTCTCATCCATAGCCAATCTCTTCTCCTTCTTCACTACCTCAAAACCACCCACCCCCAAAACTACTCTCCTCCAATTCTCCGCCGATTCCCTCTCTTCTTCTTCTTCTTCTTCTTCTTCTTCAAGCCCCAACCAGGAGGGTAATTTATTACCTCTTATCTCAACCAACGACCATAATAACCACACGAACCCTTTACCATTATCATCATCATCGTCTTCAAATTCTGATATTACTTCCGTAGTTTGCCCATCTCTTGCCTACGCGAGCACCCTTTTCTTCAGATCGGCTTACAATGTTCAGGTAATTGTGGATGATAATGAGCACGAAGAGAAGCTTATTGGTCGCTTTCGAAGGGAGGTGATGAGAGCTGGAGTTATTCAGGAATGTAAGCGAAGGAGGTTTTTTGAGAACACACAAGACAAAGATAAGCGCAAGACCCGTGAGGCTGCTAAGCGTAATCGTCGAAGGTAATTAATGATTATCTCCTCTCCCTTTTTTACTCTCTGTTTTGTGAGCGTTTTTACGTTTTTTACTTCGCTTAAAATTCGTTAGTAGAGTAGTGACGTAGTGTAGTTTTGGTAGAAGGATTTAAGTTATATACACTGATAGCAGGTCAATTAATTACTACCAGTTGATGTTTATGAAAAGATTTAACTGTGATTACCTATTAAATGACATAATTGTTTGTAGATATATTTTACTACAATACAAGCAGAGGAAATTGAACTTGTTTGGGCTCCTGTGTATTATTTGAATGCGTAGATAGATGCAATTTAACTCTGTCAAAGCGCGATTGGTAAAGTATAGTCAGTCCACGTCTGGATTAAGGATGATGATTAGGTAGGTTGATGGCCATTGCAATAGTCTAACTATGATGAATCTTCTGATACTGACATAGAGCAAAATGGATACAGAGGATTCATACAGCTTCAGTTAATTTGACAATGATAATTGATTGACCGTAGATAGGTGGAATTCTAGTTAAGCTGCATTGTGCTCGATCTAATTATCGTATCATTAGCTTGAAGGAGGTGGCTAAATATGCACCACAAGTGATTTTGAAAGATTCAAAGTTGAAATCTTTGCCACTGTAAAGACAACCTTTACACTATGTGCTCTATGTTTCTTGCGCTTCTGACATTAGAGTTTAGTTCTACTAGCCTGTGTTTCTTGCCAAAGATTATGCTCATTTAATCTTGAAAGGAAAAAGCTATGTAGATTGTGGATCATTTATGCACTGTAGCGTTTGCTTGATTTGCGATGTATGAGATCCAAAGGTTACTAATCTGTGAGCTTTGTGGAAGTTGCTCTTTCGAGTGCATTATCTGCTAATTCAAATCTTATGAAACCAACTTACACTAAGATGCGAAACAGATGTTTTGAATTTACTAATTTTTGTGCATATTTATCAACCTCACGTCCTTCACTGGAACAGACGTGGGCTACCACCATCAAGAAATTTTGGACAGGATAAGCAAGAGACATCCAAGAACAAGAGGAATGACGATGATGGAGATAATTGGGAACTTCCTGATGGAGGTATCCCCAATTAACTGCTATTTTCAGCTCTTTTTTCTTTTAGGCTCTTGGTAGGTTGTGGCTCATTTTCAATCCTGGAGAGGCTTTCTACCCATATAATATCCTGTGGGGATTTTTTCCTTACTGTATTCTACCGGTTTCGTTTGTTGCAACTTACTAATGGAAACATAATTATTGACTGCCTTGCTGTTGCATGGTTTTGATCTCACAGCTGCTGCCTGCTAGTAGAATACCCGAGTAGAATCACATATTAAGTGTGATGCAGTGCTAATCCCTTTAAGAATCATGGATGTTTTTTGTATGTTCTTGATAAAAAAGCAACAGGTTTAATTGATGAAAAATATTTTAGATGCTCAAAGTGCAAGGATAGTGGCATGGTAGATATTGGTCATTTGCCCCTAGGCTTTTGTTCACCGGCAAAGGTAATACATCGGGCGATATACTATATGGAATTGACGTACATTACAAGTTAATGTTTGCTCTCTACTCTTTCTTTTTTTACTTTTCTTTTCTTTTGGATTGGGGGAGGCTGTGTGACTTATCTGTGTTTTTGGTTATTAGGTATTTTATTAGCAGGATAAGAATTTGGACGGTTGAATTAGTATCATACAATAAAGAAATGATTGCTTGATCACGTCTGTTAAAAACTCTCTTTGCTGTTGCAACGCAAAGTATTGATTTTGGAAGAAAAAAAAGGTGTATCTTAAAATTAAACTACATATAAATAGGTTTTCTAATGTTTGACATGTTTCATGCCCCAGGAGTCAGCATCTTATCTTACTTTAAATTGAATAGAAGTAGGAATACTAATGTTTAACATGTTACATGCCCCAGGATCCTTGGAGATTAGCTGACTAAAACATCATTTTACATCAATAAATGACACTTTTTTGTGTGTGTATTAATAGTACAAACTTCGGTAGTATAGTGGTAATAACCTATGAATTCACCCGAGAAACAATCTCAATCAATCGTTTTCTGGTGAAAACGTGTAGATCGAGGAAAATATAATTCTATTGCTTCTATCAATTTAACTTATATAAAATGGCTATAATATCTGAGTTTTTATATGTAATCATCTAACATGTATTACTAAATTGATATATTTAAGACGAATCTAGTTACTCGTTAAAATATCATGGTATAGCCAGTTTTCACACTGGTCAATGAAAAATAGCCAGCGTGTCACGACCCGGATTTCCCACCATCAGAGTCGTGATGGCGCCTACTCGTGGTAGCTAGGCAAGCCAACTTAATTACCTTTCCATCACTAGCAATTATCTTTAACAGTTTATAACATCAATATAGAACATAAAGTCTAATAAGAACAATAGCATAAGTCTGTCTTAAAATGATGAATTTAAAACGCGGAATAGTCAAAAACAACCTCTACCCAAGATTTGGTGTCACATTACTCACGAACCACTAAGAATAAACTAAATACAAAGGTCTGAAAGAAATATAACAGCTGTCTGTCTCGAAACAAGGAGGCAACAGTCTAAAAGAAAACAATGAGAAGAGACGCCGGGCCTGCGGACGCCTGCAAAGCTACCTCAGTCTCGTGAATATGAATCGCCTGCTTCCGAACTACTGCTGCTGCTGTTCCTCAAAACCTGGACCTGTGCAAAAATGCACAGAAGTGTAGCATCAGCACAACCGACCCCATGTGCTGGTAAGTGTCTAGCCTAACCCCGGCGAAGTAGTGACGAGGCTAGACTGGACACCACATAAACCTGTGCAGTTATAGATATACAACGGAAATCGAATACAAAGCAATTACCAACATGGGAGGGGAAACATGCTATGGGGAGTTACAATAATAACAATAATCCAGAGTAACAACTAAAGCAACTTAGGTTCACAGTGAACAAGGAATCAATACTCAAATGTAAACACATAGCCTCAATAATTGTTGCGGCGTGCAACCCGCTCCATAATTACCATTGTTGCGGCGTGCAACCCGCTCCACAATATCATTGTTGCGGCGTGCAACCCGACCCATATCACTTATCATATATCATTGTTGCGGCGCGCAACCCGATCCTCATATATTATTGTTGCGGCGCGCAACCCGATCCTCAACATCATTGTTGCGGCGCGCAACCCGATCCTCAACATCATTTAACAGTCTGACTTCCCAAACAACAGTCACAATTAAGGGGCATAAAATAAGCAAATATTTGACAACCATCCCGGCAAGGGAAAGAATCCAACAAGTTCAACCAAACGTCCCGACAAGGGAATGATCAACAACGCTTTCTCTTTCTTACTTTCCTTATCTTATAATTCACTTTACTATTTTGAGCCAACGCTCCAAAGAATCAAGTCATTTCGTATACTTTCAATATTCGTATCACAATTCGAGCCAATGCTCCTAGGAATCAAATTATCATATCATCATTCACATGTAGTTCACAACATATAGAAATACTCCAATAAACATGGAGTTCACAATCAGTTCATGATAATCGCATTTTAAGACTCACGGTCATGCTAGACACCAATGTATAGATACTCGTCACCATGCCTATACATCGTACTCGATCACATAGCAATTAGCAACAAGACTCAACTCCTATTCCCTCAAGCTAGGGTTAAACCAAACACTTACCTCGGTGCCTTGAAATCACTTAACCTCAACTATCGCTTTTCCTCTGATTCGACTCCGATACAGTGATATCTAGGCATGATTAATTCAATAATATCAATAAAGACTCAATGGCAACTTCTCATAGCCTAGATATGAATTTTCTAGCATTATTCCAAAAATACCAAAATTAGACACCGGGCCCACATGGTCCAAACTCTAGGCTCGGACCAAAACCCGATCACCCATAACCCCACGAGTGCAAATATATAATTTGTTTTAAGATTCGACCCCAAATTGAGGTTGAATCACCCAAAATTCTCAAAACCCTAACTCTACCCAAAACCCATAATTTCTACCTTGATTTCATGTTTTTAGGGCTAGGAATTCACTAATTAATGAAGGAAATTGAAGGAAACAAGTTGAACAATGCTTACCCAAGAAGTTTTGATGAAAGGGAGCTTCAATGGACGCCTAAGTGCTTGGAGAAGAAAGGGTTTCGTGTGTTTTTATGAAAAATCCCGTGCTACTGTTCTGTTTTTAACTTAAAAATTCGTTGGGCAAAATTGCCCTACGCGATCGCGGAAATAGGGATGCGATCGCGAAGGGTACCACTGACTGGTCATCGCGATCGCGTGGAGGGTTACGCAATCGCGTAGAAGAACTACTGGGGGTCCAAGGATTTGGCTTACGCGATCGCGTGGTTCAAGACGCGATCGCGAAGGAAGACGACTCAGTGCTATGCGATCGCGTGGGGAAGAGCGCGATCGCGAAGAAGGAAATCCCTGTCTAAAAATTGCAGAAAATTTGATATCATCCTAAGTCCAAAACCACCCCGAACACCTCCGAAAACACTCCCGAGCCCTCGGGGCTCCTAACCAGTCACACACCCTAACTCAATAACATCTTACGAACTTACTCGAGTGATCAAATCGCCAAAATAACCTCAAAATCATTGGATCAAGCCTCAAAATCATCATTTTCCTTTCAAACTTCATAAACTTCAAACTTTAGATATTTAGGTCCGAAACACGTCAAACGACGTCCGATTTCGACCAAACTTTACAGAAAGCGCTTAACACATATTTAAGACTTGTACCGGGCGTCGGAACCAAAATACGAGCCCGATATCACAGTCTTTTAATAAATTTTCATTTCCATTTTCCTTAATAATTTCAGAAAAACAATTTCACAGAAAAATTCATTTCTCGGGCTCTAGACCTTGGAATTCGACTCCGAGCACATGCCCGAGTCCCATATTTTTCTACGGACCTTCCGGGACCGTCCAATCTCGGGTCCGGGTCCGTTTACCAAAAATGTTGACCGAAGTCAACCTTAAACATATTAATATCAAAATTCTTCAAATTTTTCACAGAATTCATATATTTCAACATAAAAGCTTTTCCGGCTACGCGCCCGGACTGCGCACGCAAATCGAGGCATGTAAAAAATGAGGTTTTCAAGGCCTCGGAAGCACAGAATGAATGAGGAAACAGGTGATGACCCTTTGGGTCGTCACACAGCGTTTATCAAGTCAATGAAAAATAGCCACTATTTTGCTGCAACAGGGACCGGTCCAGTATAATATACGGGAGTTCTGGTGCATTAGTGTACGAACTCCAGCATATTATGCTGGACCGATATACTTTGCTAACTCTTGTAAAATTTGCGGGAGACTGGAGCACCAGTGCTCCAAACTCCAGTATATTATACTGGACAATTATACTTGCTGGAACTCCCGTAAAATTGCGGGAGTTCCAGCATAATTATGCTTGAACTCCCGTAAAATTTGCGGGAGTTCCAGCATAGTTATCCTGGAACTCCCGTAAAATTTATGGGAGTTCAAGCATACTTATGCTGGAACTCCTGTAAAATTTGCGGGCGTATTTTTCCGGATTTTGAACAGTGTTTTCGCTCAGATTTAAAGTGGCTAAATTTCGATGACTTTTGAAACTTGGCTATTTTTCAATGACCAGTAGTAAATCTGGCTATTTTTGAATTTCTCCCTAGTTACTCTCCTTTATTTACCGCGAAAAATTCAAAAATGGCCAGTTTTTCGCCTGGTCAATCAAATGTAGCCACATAATCACCGGTCAACGATATTTAGCCACTAATTTAGTGCGGTAACATTTTGTTGACTAAAATACCCCTGCTTTTTGTATTAATTTACGCGACTTCACCTTAAATTCTTCTTTTAGCAAAACTTAACAAAATCTTCCGGCATTAATTTTCAAATCGAGTTATTAGGAAAATTTTCGCCGTCAATCTGTAAATCGAAATATTAGCAAAATCTTTCGGCGTTAATCGAGGTATTCGCAAAATCTTCCGGCGTTAATTTGCAAATCGAAGTGTTAGCAAAATCGTTCTGCGTCAATCTGCAAATCGAAGTTTTAGCAAAATTTCCGTCGTCAATCTGCAAATCGAAGTAAGTTCTATCTAAAATTTGTCTGATTATTTAAATTTCTTCTACGATCAAGAATTCAAACTATAAAATTCAAAGTATCAGTAAAAAAATTTAATTTTTCGAATTTTTGATTTGTTTTTAATGCTTTAATCTGTGTTATTGTCTAATTTTCTCAATGTAGAACATAGCGCCAGTATAATTTGTTGGACGTTTCTAAATTAATATCTAAAGCGAAGATTTTTCCAGCTTATTATACTGGAAATCTCATAAAAAAAGCATTATAATTCACTTGAAGTATGTTTCGTTAATGTAGATATTATGTTATAATATAATTGAGTTTTGTTTGAATCCAGTATATTTTACGGGACATCACGTGTGTGTAAGCTTTTCCTCCAATATGTTATACTGGATAAGTTCTAACACTAGAATATAATTGAGTTTTGTTTGAATCCAGAATATTTTACGGGACGTCACCTGTGTGTAAGCTTATTCTCCAGTATGTTAAACTGAATAAGTTCTAAGACAAGAATATAATTGAGTTTTGTTTTAATCCAGTATATTTTACGGGACATCTCATGTGTGTAAGCTTATTCTCCAGTATGTTATACTGGATAATTTCTAAGACTAGAATATAATTGAGTTTTGATAGAATCCAATATATTTTACGAGACATCACCTGTGCATAAGCTTATTCTCCAATAAGTTATACTGGATACGTTATAAGACTAGAATATAATTGAATTTTGTTTGAATCCAGAATATTTTACGGGACGTCACCTGTGTGTAATATTTTTTATGTTATACTGGATAAGTTCTAAGACTAGAATATAATTGAGTTTTGTTTGAATCCAGTATATTTTACGGGACATTACCTGTGTGACGACCCGACCCGTCGTCTCATGTGTTACTGCTCCGTTTTCCCCGTTTATTGCTTCTTCATGTTTCGTTATCGGTATGTGGTGTGTGAGAGTTGATTTGGATTGGTTTTGATAAGAAATGAGACACTTAGTCTCTTTAAGGAAGGCTTGTTTTGGAAAAGTCAACCGGACGTTGACTTACGAGTTAGAAGGTTCGGATGTGATTTCCGGTGATTCGGTTAGCTTCGGGAAGTGATTTGTGACATAGGAGTGTGATCGGAATTGATTTTGGAGGTCCGGTGTAGAATTAGGCTTGAATTGGCGGAGTTAGTATTTTGGCGAATTCCGGTTGATAGGCGAGATTTTGATCCGAGAGTCGGAATGGAATTCCGAGAGTTGCAGTAGCTTCGTTAGGTGATTTTGGATATGTTTGCAAATTTTCAGGTCATTCGGACGTCATTGGTTGGGTTTTTGATCGAAAGCGCATTCCGGAAGTTTTTGAAGAACTTAGGCTTGAATTCGATGTGAATTGATGATTTTAGTGTTGTTTTGTGTGTTGTGATGATTGGAACAAGTTCGCATGATGATTTGGGTTATGTTGGTGCCTTTGGTCGAGGTCCCGGGGGCCTCGGGATGATTTCAGATGGCTAACGGGGAGTTTTTGGAATTTCATACAGCTGAAGGCATGCTGTTTCTGGTATTCTCGCTTCTGCGGGTCTTGGACCGCAGAAGCGGAGCCGCTTAAGCGGAGTTGTGATCTCAGAAGCGGCGAGGAGATGGAAGGCAGGATCCGCATAAGCGAAAGAACGGACCGCAGAAGCGGTACCGTTGGTGCGAAAGTAGAACCGCAGAAGCGGGTTTTTGGAAGTTTAATGAAGACCGCAAAAGCGGAAATTTGGCCGCAGAAGCGGTCCCGCATAAGCGAAGGCGGGACCGCAGAAGCGAAAACTGGACTGTTCAGAAGGGTTTTTATTTAATATTTCATCCGCGAGCTTGGGATAATTTCCACCATTGTTGGGCGACCTTGGGAGCTTTTGGCGAGAATTTAAGGGAAATAAGTCCCCTGACTTAAATACATGCGGTTATGATAGATGTAACATGGAAATTGGTTGAAATTCATTAAAAAGGGGTAAAACTAGGGCTTGAGTTTTTGATATTCCAAATTGGGATTTGATAGGTCATTTGAGCTCGGATTTGGGAGTTCTTGGTATGTATGGACTCGTGGCGAGACGAGGAATCCGGTAATGTGAGTTTTGTAATTTTTCGAGAAGCGGGCCCGGGGCTCGGGTTTTGCTAGTTTCGAGATTTCTGTTATTTCTTGGTTGTTTTCGATTGGATATTGTTCCCTGGGCATATTGTAATGTATTCGCTCTGATTTTGGTTACATTCGACGCGCGTGGAGGCCGATTCGAGGGGCAAAGGCGTCGCGGGCTAGAGATTTCGCCGGTTCGAGGTGAGTAATGATTGTAAATGATACCCTGAGGGTTTGAAACCCCGGATTTGCACCCATAATGCTATTGAGGTGACTTGCACGCCAGGTAACAATGGCTGACCGGTCAGGTAACAATGACTGACTAGTAACGAAATTTGTGCCCGAGGGGCGAACTTTTATGTGTTCATCTTGCATACTTATTTGTATTATTACCTGCTATGCTGTGATATTTGTGCCCGAGGGGTGGATTTTCTGTGTTAATCAGCATTAACTATTTTGAACAGTTTCGTAATTATTGAAAGGACCATTTTCGAAAGAGATTTGAACTGAGTCGAAACATTTCTAAAGAATACTCTGATTTCACTGTTTTCTCGGAAATTGTACCCGGCTTCTGTACAGCCCGTTGGTTGCTTTACGTGATTTCTTGCTGCTCAATTATTATTTACTTCTATTACTCACTGAGTTGGAAGTACTCACTTTACTCCCTGCACCTCGCGTGCAGTTGCAGGTATCGTTTACCCGGTAGCGGGTTATTAGCGGATTGAAGGTATTATTATTGTAGCTGAGCAAGGTGACCGCCAGCGTTCGCGGCACCGGATGTTGTCTTTTGTTTTCCAGAAACTTTACTTGTATATATTTATTGGCCTGTAGTTGTGTTAAGGTTTTCTTTAGATGCTCGTGACTTGTGACACCCCGGTCGGGTTGTGTTGGGGTTGTACATACTGGTTATCATTGTCGTTAAGCTATATTCACCTATTCGTTTATGTTTAATAAATATTAAAGAGACGATTTGGGTTAGTTGGCTGGCCTTGTCTTCACGAGAGGCGCCATCACGATCGGGTTTGGAAATTGGGTCGTGACAACCTGTGTGTTAGCTTATTCTCCAGTATGTTATACTGGGTAAGTTCTGCATAAACTAGAATATAATTGAGTTTTATATCAATCCAGTATATTTTACAGAAAATCACCTGTGTTTAAAATTTTCTCCAGTATGTTATACTGGATGAGTTCTATTTAGAGTAGAATATAGTTGAGTTCTATTTAGACTAGAATATAATTTACTGGACGTTTCCAGCTTATTATATTGGAAATCTCATAAAAAATGCATTGTAATTCACTTGAAGTATGTTTCGTTAATGTAGATATTATGTTATAATATAGTTGAGTTTTATTTCAATCCAGAATAATTTAAAGTACGTCACCTGTGTGTAATGTTTTTCTCCAGTATGTTATACTGGACGAATTCTGTTTTCAGACTAGATTATAATTGAGTTTTGTTTTAATCCTGTATATTTTACGGGACATCGCCTGTGTCTAAGCTTTTTCTCCAGTATGTTATACTGGATAAGTTCTAAGACTAGAATATAATTGAGTTTTGTTTTAATCCAGTATATTTTACGGGACATCACCTGTATGAAAGCTTATTCTCCAGTATATTATACTGGATGAATATTATATTTTTAAACTGTATAATTTCTAGATATCTAATTATTGGGTTCATTAAATACAGGATGCATACAAATTTCTTGATTATTGCGTTCGATGGCAAATGGACAGCAGATTACAAGTACTTGGATCATAAAACGAAGCTCCTCCTGATAAATGATGGGACTTCATTTGAAGAATTCCTTAGAAATTTTTTTGAAGTTATAGAGCTTGACAACAAAAAGTTTCAAGCAAATGTATGCCTTAATACCAACCTAGGTACTTCTAAGGGAATAGAAGTGACAAAAGATGAAGATCTTATTATGTGTATGATTCTTTTAAAAAATGATCCATACTATAAAGATTCGAAATTTGTTGTTGAAATATCAGAAAAACCAGATCAACAACTAGAAGGTAATGCAATAATGGAAATTGATAATCAACAGTTATTGCACAGAAACACATATGGTCCGGAAGAGCAAGTGTTGCTGATATCTCAAGTTGAAGAAGAGCAGGAGAATTCAATTTATGATATTACAATGGAAAAAGAAATTGTAATTCCTGTGGAAGATCAGCACATTGAATCACTACAAAGTATTGAAGGAAGAAAAAGGAAAGGAAAAGGAAAGGCAAAAGAATCTCCATCAATAATATTAAAGGAAAATGCATCACTGGATGATGTAAAACTTGGTTCTGTTTTTCAAGATAAAAATGCCATGATTAGATGTTTTTGCTTAGCAGCTATAAAGGAGCATTTTGAGTTCTATGTTAACAGGTCAAGTAACACGAGATACTTGTGACGACCCGACCCGTCGTCTCATGAGTTACTACCCTGTTCTTCCCATTTTCTGCTTTCTTATGTTTCATTATCGGTATTGGGTGCGTTAGAATTGATTTGGAATGATTTTGATAAGAAATGAGACACTTAGTCTCTTTTAAGAAGGCTTAAGTTAGAAAAGTCAACCGGATGTTGACTTGTGAGTTAGAAGGCTCGAAATTGAATTCCGATGATTCGGTTAGCTCCGGGTGATGATTTAAGGCTTAAGAGCGCAATTGGGAGTAATTTTGGAGGTCCGGTGAAGAAGTTAGCCTATTTTGGCGAAGATAGTATTTTGGCGATTTCCGGTTGATAGGTGAAATTTTGATCCGGGAGTCGGAATGGAATTCCGAGAGTTGCTGTAGCTTCATTATGTCATTTTGGACTTGTGTGCAAAATTTGAAGTCAATCGCACGTGATTTGATAGGTTTCGGCATCGGAAATAGAAGTTGGAAGTTCTAAAGTTCATAAAGCTTGGATTGGAGGTTGATTCATGACTTTAGCGTTGTTTGATGTGATTTGAGGCCTCGAGCAAGTCCGTAATATATTATGGGACTTGTTAGTATACTTTGTTGGGATCCCATGAGGCTCGGATAAATTTTGGAAGAGTTTTTGAAAGATTTTTGCCGTTTTGAGCATAAATGTAATGATCTAAAGGTTCATTTTTAGTTCTAGAGATCCAAATTTGATTCCGAGACTTCCGAAATTTTGATAATGAATTATAGGACTGATCTGGAAATTTTGGTCTAATTTCATCAAGTCGCAATTGGGTTTTTGACGCGAAGCATGAGTAATTGTTTAACGAGCTAAATGGATATCGTACTGGGCAAATGAGCTCCGAATTGAGTTTCGATTGAAGGGTTGTGTTCGTATTATTATTTGTGACTCATAGGAACAAGAATCGTCTAATTCCGAGTTCGTACGAAGGAGTTAGAGCCTTTTTAGTGAAATTAAAGAGTGCTGGTGCATCAGGTCTGGTGTGGCACTTTTAGCGACCAGATTTGGGTCTTTAGCGACCAGATTTGCTTATTAAAAGCTGCTGCGTTTCTGCTCGTTTTTTTTAACTATTTTCTTGCGAAATAACACGGCTTGGGGCGATTTTGAGCAAGAAATCATGGGAAATCTTGAGTTAAGTCACTTGTGATTATTTCTACTCCATAATATTGAATTATCATCGAATAATCCGACTAGATTACATGTTTTTGAGGTGTAAATTGAGGATTTTGGACCTAGGGATTTGAAAATAAGATTTGAAGATTTGAGAGGTCATTTGAGTTCCGATTTTGGTAAACTTTATATGTACGAACTCGTGGCGAGACGAGGAATCCGTTGGTGTGATTTTTGGAATTTTTCGAGAAGTGGGCCCGGGGCTCGGGTTTTACCAACTTCGTGAATTTTAAGTACTTTTCGAGTATTTTTGATTGGGTTATGTTTCTTTAACCCATATTTATGTATTCGCTGTGATTTTGACTAGATTCGACGCGCGAGGAGGTCGATACAAAGGGAAAAGGCATTGCGGACCAGTCTACGGCCGGTTAGAGGTGAGTAGTTGGTGTATATGATGGCCTGAGGGTTTGAAACCCCGGCTTATCACATTGATCAATTGTTGACGCTATTGTAGCGGCGTGACTCGCACCCCATGCAGGTGCGGGATTAGTTATGGACTGGGGATTGAGACTTAGTGGTATCCCGAACAAGAATGTTTCTATATTGGCGACTGATACGCACCCTGTATTGAATATATCTGGGCTTATTGCCGTGTTTGGGGCCTTGTGCCGATCTGTTGCATCCTTAGAGGATGAATGTCATTGTGATAGCATGCTTTGTATAATCATTTGATCTCAGTCCTGTTGTTAATCACTGTTATTGAAATGCTAAGTCACTTTTCCTGAAGTTAAATATCTAAAAGATATATTCTCCTTTAATAAATTGGAAATTGGGAAATTAATTGAATCTGTTACGTGATTCATGATGCATATTGTGGACTGAGTATGGATCGGGGCTGCACGCCGCAGCGAATGGTATGATTATATTGCGCTTGGGCTGAAGGAGCCCCTCCGAAGTCTGCACACACCCCCTAGTGGAGCGCCGTCGACGTTAAATGGATCGGGCTACGCCGCCGTAGCGGTCATGTGCATTGCATTGCATCCTTACCAATTAGTATACTTGACTGATATATTTGAAGTTGTTTTCGCTGTGGTTCGTAGTTAGGTGTTGGACTGTTAGTTTTAGCTTTACTTTGTGGCCATTTCGTGGATTTCTTATCTCAGACATTTTATATGCTTATTACTCACTGAAGTTGGTAGTACTCACCCCCTACTCCCTGCACCTTGTGTGCAGATTCAGGTACTTCGGGAGTTTAGTTGAGCTAGGGCCGCTGGTTTCCAGAGTTCCAGGAGTGGTCGAGGTAGCTGCTATGACGTCCGAAGGACCGACTCTCCCCTTATCCCTTATTATTTCCGTACTTTAGAACATACTTATTTTGAGGATTTTTTTGACTCTTATTAGTTAGAGGCTGCTAGACTCATGACCCCAGGTCTTTGGGAGTTACAGTTTATGTCAGTATTTCGTATTGTTTTAATTGAGTATTTCAACTATGAGTTTAATATTTGATTTTAAGTATCTGATTAATTGATTTTGAGCTTTGTGCTCGGGGTTGAGAGAGTTAAATGGTCGGGCTTGCCTAGCATTAGTGTTGGGCGCCATCACGATCGGGTTTGGGGTCGTGACAATACTCTATTTGGTATGTACTGATTAAAAAGTTACTTGGACTGTTCTGGCGATGGTTCAAGAATTAAGGAACATCAACACTTGTTTAAAATAGTTTAAATTTCAGAGAACACTATTGAGTGCTCAGTTGATATTCGAAAATCAGATCAAAGGCAAGCAACTTCAAATGTGATTAGAGATTACGTGATTGACAACTTAAGAGACATAGCTACTGAGGGTAAACCTAAGTGTTGTCATTTCAGTAGATAGAAAGAGCACATGGAATTGATGTTGGTTATGGAAAAACATGGCATGCTATTCAAAGGGTTATCTTTGTTAAGAGGAACAACTGAACAGAAATATGAGCGCTGCCATCATATTTGTATATGATGGAAACAAAAAAATCCAGGATCATATACAAAATATTGTGAGAGATGAAGAAAAAGCAGAGATAATATTTATTTATGATAAAGCTTTCTCTGTAAATTATCTGGGTGAGTTCTGTTCAATCTATTGTATTTTTATTTGTCCAGTAATGAATTATACAGGATGTTAGTGGTGTGTCGTCCAATATATTTTACAGGATGTGTGTATTGTGTAAGCTTTCTTCCTGTAAATTATACAGATTGAGTAGTTCTTTTTATTTATTACTTTTTTGAGTGATTTTTTTTATCAAACTTATTCAAAATACGGGACATAGTGGTTTAACAGTATATAACTCCAGTTTAATAATACAAGGAACACAAAATATTAAAGTTATGTTTTCAATTTTATTTCATTTTTGGTCCCAGTATATTAAACAGGAAGTTAGTGGTTTGTCTTCCGGTATACTTTTATACAGGACGTTGTATTGTAAAAGCTTTCTTTCCTGTAAATTATACTGGGGTGACTTCTCTTTCAATCTATTGTATTTGATTTGTAAATATATTATACAGGATGTTAAGTGGTTGTCAATTCAGTATATTTTACAGGATATCTTATTTTATAAGCTTCTGTCCCTGTATAATATAAACTGGGGTGAGTTCTGTTCAACCTAAAATTTTGTATTTTTTAGCTTATTTTATCTAGTATTATTACTGGATGTTAAATGGAACTCGCAAAGCATTCATTACTGGAAAGAATATTATAAAAATACGTTAATTTTTGTTTGATCCCGTGAAATTTTACAGGACGTGTGGCTTGTAGAGGCTTTATCTCCAGTATATCTTATACTGTGTAAGTTAACTGAATTTTTTTACTTTCTTTTTACAGGTTTGTTTACATGTTTTTTTATGTATGGGGCATCAATTTCTGGGTGGAAGTATTTAGACCACTGATCTGCTGTTGATGGAACATTTCTAAAAAAAAAATATAGAGGTGATATGTTTGGCTGTTACCAAAGATGCAAATTAACCAGATTTTTTCCTATAGCTTTTGGAGTAGTTGGGATAAAGAGAATAATGAATCATAGGATGAATGGTATTTCTGGAATTAAGAAAAGCAATTGGGATTCGTAATATTTAATTGTGTTCTTGTCAGATCCGACACGAATGGCTATTGCAAATTGGAATTGCAAAAGGTTTTCCCTGAGTGCTTCACCATGGAATATTGCATCTATCATTTAAAAAGAAAATCTGACGCAAAGAAGAGTGGAGAAACATTGTGATATATCTCTTCAAATGCTGCAAGAGTATACCTTCAATCAGAATTTGATGACGTTCATGTCCCAAATAGCTGCTGTTGCATAAGAAAACTTTCCAAATTATTTATGGAGGAAAACTGCCCAGGTAAGGTGTGGCTCGTCACATGTCCAAGAATATTGTAACAACCAAATATTGTTAGTCAATGAATAATGTTAAGACGTTAGAGAGAATTGGCCAATTTTAACCAATATGGATTCATACAAGAAAAATTACAAACTGGTTCTATGAAAGAAGGATACTTGCAGAAGGAATATTTTCTACGTGATATATCAAATTGGCAGAAGCAACTATAGGTCCACGGGACGGGGAACGGGACGTATTTTTACACGGGACGGGACGGGACGGGACGAGATTTAGGCGGGACGGTGGCGGGACGGGACATAAACGGGACGGGAACAAACGGGACAAACGGTCGTACGTCCCGTTCCCGCAGACCAAACGTGGACGGGACGGGACCAGGTTTGTGGCCTTAAGTGTATTTTTTTTTCACAAAAAAAAATTGCTAGTTTTTTTGAAAATTACTATGTTTTAAAGTTTGCAACGGCTAGATTTTTGACTTATTTAATAAACTGTAAATATTACTGATGTAGTATGTTTAAAAAGAAAAATTAGAAAACTAAGTAAAAATATTATAAAATATTAAAACAAAGACCTTGTAATAAATAATCTATAAATATAAATTAATATAATTGAGTTTATAAAAATTTAATTTAATATAATTTCAAAGTATAACTATTAAGTAAACGAAAATCATAAAAATCCAATTCATCTCTTTAGATGCCATTTATTTTATTAATGAGATCTTTGCAAATTCAAATTAACAAATTACAATTCTTTTGAAAAGCACCTAAATCTACGCAGTCAACCTTTCTAGGGAGGGTTCTGGTTTTTGAACTAGGCCTCTTAGTAGCCACATTACAGAATTATCATACTAATATTTGTCAAGCTCCTATATAGCTTCTTTGTAACTTATCAAATAATATCTCTGGGATATTCTACTGGAATTGGCCAATGTTGATTGATGTCAATGAGCTCCATGCCATCACCGTCCCAGTGGTAAGTATTTCATTGTATTCTTTCTTCCTCCCTAGGTGGGTTAGTTTTCAAAACCAAGATTTCTTCTTTCTGAATTAATCCAATCTCTGAATACAGACGGAAATCTTCTAGACTGTCTCCGCTAATGAATGTCTATGATCCCAATTTGAAATCTTGTCCGCGCCTAAATGCACTCTCCGATGTACTATGAATGATTAATAGCCAGGATTCTCGGGCCATACATTGAAAGTGTTGAAAAGCCTTGCCGTCTCCCTTCACCATGAGACAAATTGTTCCTTGCCCGTCCTTCGTCTTTAACTATTTTTCAATCCTTGATTAAGATAAAGAATCAAAGTTCATCATCAATAGAGGAATCAAAACCTGTTATATCAATCCATATCTTCCCATAAAACTTCTGCTCCAGATTAGAAGTACGATAGGAGCAGTTCAAGTACTAGTTGTATCCATAGATTTATATTTATCAAACATTGATCTAGCATAAAAATATGTGCTAGCTTGGAGTTTTTCGAGAGATGGTTGTTCATTTCTTGAATTTCTAAATTCTCATAAATTTACGAACAAGACCCTTTGCACCTGCTTAGTTTTAAAGATGGTTAAGTAGTGTGAAATTTTAAATAAAACTTCGGGAATAGGGAAAAATACTTTTTTAAATTTAAAAAATCATCTTCTTTAATGGCGGTGCATAATTGGATTTTTTTTATACTTCCAATAAACAGGAAATTCCACAAACATAACATAATATTTGTATAATAGTAGGATAATATATACCAAGAAAATTGTTTTGAGGTAGCATAAAATATTTTCTAAAAATTTAGTAAGCTTCTCTAATTTTCATCCACAATCAGAATCAACAATTTGATCAACAGGGTAAGGCATTATGCATATTAAATACTTTCTGATGGGCACCCGATACATCATAAGCCAACTTTAAGAGCATTTCATAAGTAGAATTGCCACCTAGTACAAACATCTTTTTGAACTTTTCTAAAATGGAAGGCCAGCACTAGCACAGTTGAGCAAATTTTACGAATTCTTACTTTGTTTATGAGCACGTGAAAATATAGCCACAGTATGTTGTATTTTACTAAAGCATCAGAAAATAAATTAAAGACCATCTTTTAAACAACCAAGTTATAAAAATAGCATGGACACTTACCATGAAAAATTGTTCGATTAATTGGACAAAGTCTAGATTTAAGTCTATTGCCGCGGGTTGTGTTCAGCAGAAGCATTATCTTAAGGTGATAGTTAGAACTTTATTAATAAGCCCATTAAAATCAAGTATTTGTAGAGAACAGTAGTTGCAATATATGCTCCAGTGTGTTTAGAATCAACAAATTAATAACCAATAATAACGTTTTTTGCAAGTTCCAGATGTCAACCTATGACACGTCCACAGTTAAATAATTCCACAACCAATTAGGACTTACGGCCTATATCAGATGTGAATAGGACACTTTAACAATCCAGTGATAAAATACACAACGGAAGTATACTGAAGATATTCAGCTCTGAAATTTAAAAACATCATTTCTAACCAGCTGGTCTTGGAAAACCTTGAAAAAGCAGGGTTATAAGGTTTCTTGAATATAATGCACAAAAGCAGGGTGAGAGGAAAAGTAAAAGGTAAGCACAGACCGCCCACCATTTTTGCTTTAAGTTCTCACGATCTCTTTATCTTTTGTTATATTTTTGTAAAATATGACCGGGAAGCAGGTCAAGTTGTTGTTGAATTTGCGTTAGAAAACCAGATCCACCTAGGATGCCAGTATGATGTAGGATCTATAATTTTCCGAGTTTCTATGTTAGCCTTTTATCATAAATCTTTGTTGAGCACTTCTCAAGTGTCTTAGTTAACCCCCCTCCCCCCCCCCACCCGTCCAACCAACTCTTTAATCTGAGTGTGCAAATTGTTGCTTACGATACTTTTCAACAGATGAAGCACGATGATTGACTTTATCATCTTTAAAAAAATTCCATACAAGTGATGTTTTGGGACGTTCAACCTTAGGCTTACCCCTTACAGGGGGTAACAGGGGGGTAAAGCTCCAGATCTTGAGATTGACTCTGAGTTGGAGGCTTGTGTTGCGGAGACTAGTGGTGTTTGTCTAATTTCTTCTTCCTCAATTTCTTCAATCCTTATTTCTTCAATCCTCAAAAAAAATATCTTGCCATTGTTTTGTAAAGTTTTCATGATCTACATTGTTTCTCCGACTATGAACATCATAAAAATGTGGGGGTGAGAAAATAAAGTTTATGCACACTGAGTTCATTTCATCAATATTCGTTCGAACTCTAGGGTATAGGAGAAGGGTTTAGCGATTAGATTACTCTACTTCACCTTTACCTACTTTTTTTACCTACTTTTTTAAACATACCAAATACATTTTTAGGTTGCCATGATTTAAATACGAAACTAATTAAAAAAGACTAACACAAATATACACACAACAAATGAAATACGAAAAATATAACACGTAAAGTAAAACACAAACATTAGAGCACTAAAATGATACGCACGAAATTATATATTAAAATTAGGAGATGGAACGAGTGCACCGTGATTAATATTGAAAACTTGAAGAAATTGCCCGAAATATGTCCAAATACTTGACAAATTAATTTGAGCTTGAAAAGTTGCTCCAAAAAAAATTTGCCCAAATACTTGAAAGTTGAAAGATATCACTTGATAGTAACAATTATTGGAGAGAATTAATATAGAATATTAGGAATGTAGAGATTTGAGAGAGAAAGATGATTTCTTTGTGGGAAAAAATAAAGAGAGAATGGGGGGTATTTATAGTAGAAAATAGGGCCAAAGTGTAAATTATTAACTTAGGGGTATATTAAAAGTTTGGGGGGGATGAGGGGGGTTGGGGTGTTTTGGGGGGTGTGGGGCTTTTTTGGACCGTTGGCAAACGGCTATTTTTGTGCAATTTAAAGCCGTTGCCAGCAACGGCTTAGTTTTTAAATAAAAAAAAAAACAGGCGGGACGGACGGGACGGGCGCGGGGACGAGGGACGCGGGACGGGACGGGACAACACGGGGACAGAACCGGGCGTCCCGTCCCGTCCCGGTTCCCGCGTAACATTGGCCCATCCCGTTTAATTTTATGCGGACGGGACGGGAACCGCGTACGGGTCGCGGGCACGGGACGGCCGGCCCGTCCCGTTGGACAGCCATAGAAGCAACAATTGGAAAAGCAAAAATTTCCAACCAGCTTTTACATTTAGAGTATTGCCCATTGATAGACTAAATTCAATGTCAAAGAAGTTGGTAGGAAATTTATTGTTGATCTAGACAAAAGAACATGTGATTGTTTCTGAATTTCAGCTAGATGAGATGCCATGTGAACATTGCAATTGCTTGCAATTGAGAGTATACATAAAAAGAAATCGGCCTATTTGCTCAGTCCTATGTTTTCGAAGGACTTTTGGTTGAAAACGTATGAAAGGGCAAGTAAATTCTGTAGGTGATGCAACACAAATGGGTTATAGACCAGCACTGATTAAATTAGAATACTAAAGCCTCCAGATGCCAAAGTACTGCTAGGAAGAAGACAGAAAGAATTCGACATTGTTTCCGGTACAGAAGTTCAGAAGGAACCAAGATGTAGTCGTTGCAAAAAATATGGCACTACCAGAACAAATTGCCCAAATTCTGCTGTTAGTTCATCCCTTATTGCGCAAGAAAATATAGGAAAAAAATGATTGAATATATACAATAAAGTTGCATGCTGATGTATATCCCGAATAATATATATTTAATATTCTTGTTTTTCAAAATTAATACTGTGTATTTTTTTTTGCTTCTTGATTTGCTTACAAAAAACCAACCTATGTCGTAAAAAACATAGTGGTTTTACGACATTATAACTCCAGTGTATTAATAAAGGAAATAAAATATTAAATTATGTAATTCCACTACTTTCATTTTGTTCCAGTATATTATACTGATGTTAGTGTTATTCCTCTAAGTAAATTTTGTTTGATTCCAGTAAATTTCACGGAACATGTGCCTTGTTTTATTTAAAGGCTTTAAATTTTCGGTCCAGTATATTATACTAGGTGAGCTTCTTATTATTAGTGCGATTTTTTAGGATTTTTTCATATCCAGTTTAATACACGGGGTTTACTGCTTTCAACGAATTATTATTACCTCCAGTGTAAATACAGAAACAAAAATTGGAATGAATATAGGATAAAAAAATCTGCATTTATTCTATTCCACGTAGTAATTACAGGTATAGCTGGTTTTACAAATATAACAACTATCTCCATCAAAATTATACAGGAAACTAAAAATTAAATTTATTTAATTCCAAGCAAATTGTTCTAATTACCAATTTCAACTATTTTCCACTTCTCCATTAAATATACTAAGATCTATATTCCTCATGAGTAGCGATTTCCAAGCATGTACTATAGCAGGTATAAAAATTTGATGAGTATAGGATAAAAAAAAATTGCATTATTCATTCCAGTAGTAATTTACAAGGATATAGTGGTTTTAACAATATAAAGACTCCAGTATAATATACAGAAACGAATATTAAATTATTTAAATTTCAGTAAATTGTTCTTAATTACAAATTTCCAGTATTTTCTACTTCTCCATTATCAATATACTAGGATTAATATTCCTTCATGAGTTAGCGGATTCCAGCATATAATATACGGGTAATTCAAAAATTGGATGAATATAGGAATAAAAAAATGAGCAATATTCATTTCCAGTAACAAATTACAGGATATAGTGGTTGTACAATATAAAACTCAGTAAATTATACAGGACACTGAAATATTAAATTAATTTAATTCCAGCAAATTGTTTCTGATACCAATGTTTCCACTATTTTCCACTTCTTCATTATTATATATGCTGTATTAATATTCCTTCATGAGTAGCCAATTCCAGCATGTAAGGTCATGTACTATAAGGAGGTAAATGAAAATTGATGAATATAGGTGCACAAAAAAATCTGCATTATGTCCATTCCAGCACGATAATTACAGATATCATGGTTTTTACAATATACACTCCAGCAAATTATACAGAGGAACTAAAAATTAAATTTTTAATTCAAGCAAATTTTCTAATTATCAAAATTTTCCACTTATTTTCAACTCTTCCATTATAATATATACTAGGGATTATATTCCTTCATGAGTAGCGATTCCAGCATATACTCATATCGCAGGTTAATAAAAATTGGTCTGAATAGGATTAAAAAAATTTTTCAGCAATATTCATTTCCAGTAATAATTACAAGGATAATAGTGGTTTTACAATATAAAACTCCAGAAATTATACAGGACACTAAAATATTAAATAGCAGAATACAGATGCCTAGTTTTCCAGTATAATATACTGGACAACAAGCTTAAACACGTAGAAATTCCTGTAAAATATATCAGGAACCAACAAAACTTCAAACTCATAATAATTTCAAGCTATTTTCCACTTCTCCATTATAATATAACTGGTATTATAATTCGTTCCATATATTTTGTTTCAAATTATACTAACATCGGAAATTTTGGAGTATTCGACATCCCAGTATTAAATACAGGACATTGTGTTTTAACTAAAAATCTCCAGTGTAATGTACGGTTAATTACTAGACCACAAAATATTAAAATTATTGTAATTAACGGTTAATTTATTCTAATACCAAAATTCCACTAATCTCTCTCTTTTTT
>NC_031990.1:11283887-11284908 GCF_001879085.1 Nicotiana attenuata
AACTTGAATGATTGGGCAAGGAAGAAGTGGTAGCATCTTCATGTGTAGAACCTTTTGAAATAGTTGTTTTTATAGGAAGAACACCTATGGACTCATTAACAAACTCAGAAGTTATTTTATGAATCTGACAATCAATTTGAGTGTCAGTCATCTCAATTTCATGATCTGGAATCATCATAGATGATGATTTTTTATCAACATCTGAAGCTGGAATATCTTCATTTCTTGTTTGCTTACAAAGCTCAGCTGTTAATTTATGAGTCTCTAAATCACACATTTCCAACCATTTTTCATCATCTGGATTTCCAACATCAACAAAACCAGATGCTACATAAAAAATACATTAATATGTCAGAAAAAATATAAATAAATTTTTTTCAATATATAGCATTACGTTTCAATACCAGAAATCCCTTCCTTTATCATTGCTAAATTAAAATCTTCTAATTTTTCATGTTTTTTGATATTATTAAAATTTTCTGCATTGTCTGCATTAACTAGATTCCATATTATGTGTTTAAAATTTTGATGATTGTGTAACATAGGCTAGATCACACAGAAAATATCGTGCTTTCGCGAGTGACACTTGGCCCTATCCTTGAGCACCTGCGAAACCAAGCATTGCTTGTCATTAGTGCTTCTAATCTAAATAGAAATCGTCCAGTTTATTCTGTGAATGATTGTATTCCAGTATGTTATACTGGATAGTTATTATAATAGAGTTGAGTTTTGTATGACTCCAGTAAATTTTACGGCATGTCTGCCATGTCTAAGCCTTTTCTCCAGTTAATTATACTGGACAACATAATTTACAGGTTCATGTTATCCAATATAATTTACAGGTACGTAGTCTAGTGTGTGTTACCTTGTTGTCCTGTATGTTAATTGGGTGAGTTTTCATTCCTTCTGATTCATGTCATCCAGTTTAATTTACAGGTATTCTAGTGTGTGTTACCTTGTTGTCGTGTATGTTATACTTGATGAGTTTTCATTCTTTCTGATTCATGTCATCTAGTATAAT
>NC_031990.1:11293465-11435474 GCF_001879085.1 Nicotiana attenuata
CATTTCTTTTTTAATGCAGGGAAACTTATATACTAGTAAACGAAAGAGGAATTCTGTGGATTCGTGCCCTAATTTTAATATTTTGTCTTCAGTTCAATGTTACTATTCCAAATCTATCGCTGAACCGTACTGTGATTCGAGTCCAACCCCTGGTGAACAATCTGTTCTGCTGATATTACAAAAAAATAATAAAGTCTGATAAAAAATATTATCTTATAATTTTTTTTTTTCAAGGTTTGTGGATTGAGGCTGATCATACAAGAAAAATGATTCAGATAAAAATATTATTTTATATTCAAAGTGTGTGATGAGGGAATTTATGTTTCTCCTCTTAAAGTTGCTAAGACTGTTTCTCAACTAGATGATAGGAAGGTACAAGGTGAAAATGAAAAAGAAATTGCTTCCTGTTTAAAGGAAAAGAAGTGGCAGGAGCACAAGTACCGCAGATGCACAAAGTGCGAATGTAGAAGAAGAATTGCTTGGTAGAGAAAAAATGAAATCGTATGTTATATTGTATATTAGTTCTGTTTAGACTAGAATTTTTGTTTTATTTGCCAATTATTTTTTGAGTTCTAATTTGTCTGTTTTTTTTTAATTATGCTTCTTCAAAAAAATACTTGAGTTTTGTTTGATTTCAGTATCTTTTTTAATGGAGTGTGTTGTATTTAAGCTTTGAATTGTCCAATATGTGTTGAATGTTTATATTATAAGAGAAATCTATTTCTCAGGGAAGTGAAACAGATGCTGCACAGGAGGTTACAGATGGTTGAAGCCATTTTCAGCGATATTGAAAAAGGAAATATAATTTTGGATTCACCTGAAGTAGAACAAGGTATTCCTATAGTAAATGTGAATCAGATCTGGAGCAAAGGAAAGAGAACTGAGGACTGGTCTGCAAGTCTTTCTGAAATGTGCATCCAACAAAGTAAAGATAATGTTGAAGGAGTGCAAAGGAAGTTGAAAGAAAAAAGCACTCTTTGCTGTTCATGAAATTATTGAAAAGATTCAGCAGGTTAGTGTGCAAAGTTGTTGTTTACTAGTGTCTAAGTTTTTTCTTAGTATGTTATACTGGATTAGTTTCTTTTTAGACTAGAATTTTGTTATTTTTCAAACTCCTTTTTTGAGTTATTTAATTTATCTGTTTTTTTTTATTAGCCTTTGAAAAAAATATTTGAGTTTGTTGCTTTCCAGTATGTTTTAACTGGAATGATTATTATATTATAGTTCAGTTTGTGTGATTCCTGTATATTTTACAAGATATATACGCTGTGTAAGCTTTGTTGTCCAGTATATTATACTGGATGAGTTCTGTTTAGACTAAAATTTTCTAGTTGTTATTTATTTTTTAATTGATTAATAGTACTTTTTTTTTATTGTCCTGTGAATCTTTGCTTTCCAATATTGTATACCGGATGATTATTTATATTATGGGTGAGTTTTTGTTTGATTCCTGTATATTTTACAAGGAATCTAACGTGTTTTAAAGCTTGTTGTCCAGTATATTATACTGGAAAACTAGCATCTGTAGACATTTTATCTAGTAATTGTATTACTGGATATGTATAATTTATTTCATTTCATTATGTTTTTCAGTTCTAATAATCTCTCATTTCTTTTTGCTTTTTTTGAAGCAGGGAAAATTGTATACTAGGAAACGAAAGAGGAATTCTGTGGATTCAGGCCCTAATTAATATTTTGTCATCAGTCAAGTATTTCAAATTATCCTGAACCTACTGTTGATCGCACCCCTGCTGAACAATCTTGTTTCTTGCTGATATACAAAAAAAATGATTCTGATAAAAATATTATTTTATATTCAAGTGTGGATGAGGGAATTTATGTTTCTCCTCTTAAAGTTGCTAAGTTTGTTTCTCAACTAGATGATAAGAAGGTACAAGGTGAAATGAAAAAGAAAATTTTGCTTCCTGTAAAGGAAAAGAAGTGGCAGGAGCACAAGTACCGCAGATTGCACAAAGTGCGAATGTAGAAGAAGAATTGCTTGGTGGAGGAAAAGAAATCGTAATGCCAGTTGGCATTTAAAATCTCCATATAAGGGAACATGTAAAGGTCTGAATTGGAATCCAAAATATGTTCGAAGATGTTGCTGGCATTATCGTAAAACAATCAAACGTGCTGAGGATAATTTTGAAGCATATTTAAAGGAGAACAAGAGAAGAGGTCGTCTACCAAAGTGAGTTTTGATATTTAGTTTATTGTATTTTTATTTGATATATATGTTATTAAAATTTCACTTTTTTTTTGTTTTTCATATTTGTTTTGTCCTTGTTTTTTTAGGGATGTAACTGATATTTACAAAAAAGATCCTGTACTGCAAGAAAAGCCATATGAACTTTACAATGAGAAAGTTAAATCAAGAATGTTCTTTAAAGAGATGGTAGATGATAAGTATACATTAACTGATGCGGTATGTATATATTTTTTACGTTGTGAACTTTTGATTTTCTTTCATATTACATTTGACATATTTTTTTTTGTTTTATATTCAGCACATAGATGTTGTAATGTATTTTTTGATGAAGAAGCATATATATCACTTCAATGAGTATCCATTTGCTTCAACAACAACAGATGTGGACTTTAATGACACTTTGGAATTTGCATATAATGACTGGCATAAACGTCCAGAAAAATTTACTGAATTTTAATTTTGGAATGAAGGATTGGGATTTGGTCTTATTCAGTATGTATTGGGTGAGAATCGTAGATGTGGGATTACATGGTCATCTGTTGATAAAGTTTTCTGTCCAATTCGAGTTCCTGCACATATTGTAGATGGTGAAGTTGCCTTAGATTGTTGCACTCATTATTACCTGGCAGTGTTAGACTTGAATGAGAAGACTATAGATGTATATGATTCTGTGTACCAGGATATGATTATCAAGTTATAAAGGAGCAGATTCTTCAATATCAGGAATTTATTCCTATGGTTTTGGAGTACTGTAAATTTGGTGACTTGCATCCTACATTTGGGCATGAGTATAAACCATTTGTTCTTCACTGGAAAGAATCACCAAAACAGATAGGGAACACAAGTTGTGGTGCATTTGTTATAAGATTTGTTGATATGTTGATGCAGGGTAAAGATGTTATGTCAATTGTGCTCAATACAATCAAATATTATCGTCAGTATCTTAGTTTTAGTCTGTAGGCACAGGCAGAATGGAAACACAAATCAGGGTATGAAAGTCCTCCAGAGATGGTTGGTGATGATTATGGAAATGAAGGGAATAACTTTTGTAAATATTCTTTAAATTATGGCAGCTTTGAATTGTAAATACCCTGATAAACATAGTTTTTGAATTATATGTTAAATATTAATACTTTGTTGATATATAAGCAGATTCTGTAGTTTGAATTTTAAAATGTTTTGCTTCCTGTATATTATGTTGCAGAATCTAATATGTAAAATCATATCATCCGGTAAAGTTTATAGAATTGGCGTTCTTATATAATCCGATAAAGCATAATCTCCAGTATTATATACTGGCTGAGCACAATCAAGACTTTTCCGCGTTAAAATATCATGGTATAGCCAGTTTTTACACTGGTCAATGAAAAATAGCCAGCGTTTACCAAGTCAATGAAAAATAGCCACTATTTTGCTGCAACAGGGACCAGTCCAGTATAATATACGGGAGTTCTGGTGCATTTGTGTACGAACTCCAGCATATTAGGCTGGACCGGTATACTTTGCTAACTCCTGTAAAATTTGAGAGAGACTGGAGCACCAGTGCTCCAAACTCCAGTATATTATACTGGACAATTATACTTGCTGGAACTCCCGTAAAATTTGCAGTTGCTGTATCATCATCAGCAAGTGGAACAGAAGTTGTTAGTTTAGAACAGACTCGTTCACAAAGGGCTAAAGCACGAAATACCTCTAGATCAGCTTCGAATACCTCTGGGTCAGCTAGTATTAGAATAACGCGTTCTCAAAGTTCTAAGGAATGCGAAATTAGTGATTCCTAATTTTAATTTAGCAATGATAAAGGAAGGGATTTCTGGTATTGAAACGTAATGCTATATATTGAAAAAAATTTATTTATATTTTTTCTGACATATTAATGTATTTTTTATGTAGCATCTGGTTTTGTTGATGTTGGAAATCCAGATGATGAAAAATGGTTGGAAATGTGTGATTTAGAGACTCATAAATTAACAGTTGAGCTTTGTAAGCAAACAAGAAATGAAGATATTCCAGCTTCAGATGTTGATAAAAAATCATCATCTATGATGATTCCAGATTATGAAATTGAGATGACCGACACTCAAATTGATTGTCAGATTCATAAAATAACTTCTGAGTTTGTTAATGAGTCCATAGGTGTTCTTCCTATAAAAATAACTATTTCAAAAGGTTCTACACATGAAGATGCTACCACTTCTTCCTTGCCCAATCATTCAAGTTTTGAAGGTTTCGAAGCTTATGAGATTTTGGACAACTCTCCTGCAGAAGATGCAACAAAAATGAAAAACACTCTTGTACCTCGTGTAATTGTGAAAGGTGATAACCCTTTTAAAATATCAATTACTGAAGAAATTCCTCTATCACTTAGAGATGAATTCAGTAAGTTTGTTGAGACAAACTTGATCCTAACTAAGAGGTAAATTTACATATATTTAACATAGGTTTTGATTGAAGTTTCTTTGGAATGATAGTTTGGACTATTCTATTTATATATTTATTAAACTTTTTAGGAAGAAGGGGTATGAAGAGAAGGATGATATACAAGAGGAAGAGTTTGATCTTGGAGTTGAATTTATAGCTAATAAGACATGGTTTTTTGAACTTCATTGTAACGACCCGACCGGTCGTTTTGCATTTTTTAAACCCCGTTCCCTTAAATAAGACTTCCCGCACTTGCTTATGCTAGTTTATGACTTGCGGGGATGGGTGGTTCGGAAGTTAGAAGAGCTTTAGCAAGAATAAGTCTAGTTGCTTCTTTAAGTTTCTTTAAAAAGGCCAAGTTTGACTTCGGTCAACATTTTGGGAAAACGGACCCAGAATCGTGATTTGAAAATTTCTGAGGGTCCGTGGGAAAATATGGGACCTGGGCGTATGCCCAGAATCGAATTCCGAGGTCCCTAGCCCGAGTAATGAATTTTTATGTGAAATTGTTAAGTTAAAGTTTCAAAGGTTTAAATAAACTAAGAAATCATTGTTTTCCTAGGTATCGTGTTCGGATCTCGATTCCGAAACTTGGTACAAGTCCGAAATATCAGCTAAGACTTACCCGTAAAATTTGGTGTCAATCCGAGTAGTTTAAGGGCGTTTTGACCCGTTGGAGGAGAATTAAGAACTTGAAGTTCAATGACTTGATTCATTTGGTTTTGGGGTTGATTCCCCGATTTAGCGTTGTTTTGAGTGTTTCGAGGGTTCGAGTCGGTCCGCCTCATGATTTCAGACTTGTCGGTATGTTCGGGCGGGGCACGGGAGCCTCGAACGTCAAACGAGCGAGGCTCGAGTGAAGTTAGAATTTGGAAAATGACTGAAGCTTGCTGCTTCTGTCATAACCGCATCTGCGGTTCTTGGACCGCAGATGTGGTCAATAGTTTGCAAAGCGGAGAAGGGGTAGGCCAGGGGAAACCGCAAAAGCAGCCCAGGGACCGCAGAAGCGATTCCGCCTATGCGGCCCCCAGACCGCAGAAGTGGTCGAGCCCCAAATCCCAAAAAGCCGCAGAAGCGGCCAAATTCCGCAGAAGCGGATTTCGCTGAAGCGGAAATACTTCCGCAGATGCGAAAATAACTAGGGGCAGAAGGGTTCATTAATACGAACCCAAACTCATTTCCTCCACATTACTCTCAACACTTAGGCGATTTTGGTGATTCCAAAGAGGAGGTTTCAACATAACATTGCAAGGTAAGTAATCCCCACTCATTTTTAGTTCAAATACATAAACATTAGGTAGATTTAACACTAAAAATTTGGTAAAATCAAGGGATTTGAGCTAGACCTAGGGTTTAATGAAAACTAAGGTTTTATCACATAATTTGCCATGTAGTGAACTAGAAATCATATATTTGTTATCCTTAGGTGATAGAGAACAACTTCCTTCGAAAAATCTCGGAGTCCGGGCACGTGGGCCCGGGGTCGGAATTTAGGAAACTTGTGTAAATGGTTAGGAAATTGTTTAAATAGCTAGAATTCAACCTTGTAAGCCTTTATTTACTAGTTCTTACTTCGTTTGATTAGTTTGGGATTGTCCGGCTTCGAATTAAGGACTTGGGCTCGTTCTTGGACATTGGAAGTGCACTTTGGAGCGAGGTGAGTCTCCTTTCTAACCTCGTAAGAGGGAATTGTCCCCTTAGGATTAATGTTTGAGTGTTTGTTGCTAAATGCGGGGACTACGCACGCGTTAGGTGACGAGAGCTCGTGCGTAGCTACTACTATGATAAATGTCCGGGTAGCTTAGGACCTACAACATGCCTATTAAATATATCTCTTATGTTAAATCGTTGTTATGAACATCTAGCGTGTACTAGAGACTTAAAAGGGGATAGGAGCATACTTTTATAGTTAATTAAGTTTGATTTGGTATTCTTGACCATTTATGTACATGTGTGTGAACTTGATATTTCATCCTTATTTGTGGATCGGGCCGATCGCCTCGGTATGAATAGATGCATCTATAGGCGCGCCGTCGACCCTCGGCAAGTGCACACTTTATTTCTGTTGGATCGGGCCGTCGCCTCGGTATTATGTGCACATGTAAATTGTGGAAAAGCCTATACATGCTTTAATTTGCCATTATCTCCTATGATAAAATTATAAACTTGATGCTGTAAAGTTCTTGACTTATACCACTCGCCATAAACTGTTGATACTTGTAAATTCCATGATTTGAATACATCATACTTATATATATATATATATATATTAATTGACCTTAGTAAGTATCGAGTCGACCTCTCGTCTCTACTTCTTCGAGATTAGACGGGATACTTACTGGGTACATATTGTTTATGTACTCATGCTACACTTCTGTACTTAAATGTACAGGATTTGAGGCAGGTGGATCCGGACATCACTCTGGTGCATATCAGTGAGCGCATCTGGGACTTCTACGGTGAGCTGCACTCCCTTCTTGCCGATCCGCAGCCGAAGAAGTCTTCCTTGTATTTTTTTGTTGTTGTTTCTGTCTATCCTGATTCAAACAGTAGGATAAGGATATTATTCATTTTGTGTATATTCTACTAGTTGCCCTTAGCTTGTGACACCAGGTTTTGACACACACAGTAGTAGACGTCATTTTGGGTTGTATAACTGTCTTTACATTTTATTGATCTTTACTGGTTTATGACTTTAATTGGGGGAAAAATCTATTATAATGGTTTTTTTTGGTAAGGGTAAAATGAGAATTTAATTATACTTCCGCGTTGGCTGGCCTGACAAATGGTGTCGGGCGCCATCATGACCTATTATGGAAAATGGGCCGTGACATTCATTATACTGGTATAGGAATCAATGAAACGGTATGTGAACATACATTACTTTTTTTGTTTTGTTTTAGAATAAATATGTTTCTGTATATTCGATTGATATCTGTTTTCTTTTTGAAGCATATTGATGTTATATTCTATTACCTCCGGAAGAAAGCAAAATATGAAAACATAAGGATGACAACTACAGACAATTATTTCAGTACTATCATCAAGAAGTGTACAGTAAATCGAATATGCATGACATAAAGGTACAAAATGAGATTTTTGATTTGACAAAGAAGTTAAGAGAGTATGTTCTTGGGTTTTACATTCTTGGTAACACCCCCTGGGTTTTCGTGGATTATGTTCTTATGCCACTCAATGTAAAAGAGGCATGGCATTGGGTGTTGGGTGTTCTATCTTTGCATACTGGGTGCATATACATATATGACTCAATAAGATCCTCAAGACATGATGCTGTAGTTCATAAAGCTTTGAACTCATTTGCTGTAATGATACCATTGTTGCTCAACACTACTACTTTTTATTAGCAAAGAAGTGACATTACAATGGATAAACCACATTTTTTGGAAAAAGAGGAGCTAAGTAATCCATTTGCTATTATTTCAGTGGATAACTTGCCTCAACAGGAAAAAGCGTAAGTGTTTTGCTATGTTTATCTTGCTTCTTTATATTACTTCAGTTATTTATCGTTTATTGTTTTATCTTATTCTTTCTTAATATGTGTTTTATTGTAGTGATTGTGGTATATATTGTTCTGCATTTGCGGAGTATTTCATTGAAGGCAAGGAGTTACCAGATGACAAGAACATGTTTGATCCTACACGTCTTCGATTAAGATATGCAGCATTACTATACATTTATGGTAAAAAGAAGCAGTTGGAATCTCTTGTTCGTGAAGATGAGTCTACAGGAAGACTAGATAAACCTTCTGTTTCAGAAAGGCACAAGATTAAGAACAAGAAATAATTTTTTGTTCTTTTCAGTAATTGACTACATACTTTTGATTGAAATGCAGATTATTATGCTATATATTATGATAGAATTAAAGACTATAATATTTTTGAAGTTTTTTTTTATGAAGGGATACAAACCATTATATTATAATGAAGAAGTGTAAAATAGTGGAAATTTGGTATCTAGAATAGTTAACCGTAATTACATAATTTAATATTTTGTGTCTAGTAATTAACCGTAATTACACTGGAGATTTTTAGTGCCAATGTTATTAATTTTATATTAATATAATATCTTTTTATTTCCTGTATATTTTACTTGATGCTTATATTGCTAAACCACTATGTCATGGAGTAATTATTTACTGCATTGTTGATAATAATAAGAAAAGAAGACAAATAACCTTTCAAAAAAAGTAATGACATAAAACAAAGTTCTAGGTTAAACAGAACTCACCCAGTATAATATACTGGAGAAAAAGCTTACACAAGGCAGATATCCCATAAAATATACTGGACAATATGTAATTAAATGGAATTAAATAATTTAATTTTTTGTTTTCTGTATGTTATACTGGAGTAATATATTGTTAAAGCAGTAAACCCCGTATTTAATACTGGATATGAAAAATCACTAAAAAAAATGACTAATAGTAAAAAGTCACCTAGTATAATATACTGGAGATAAAGCTTATACAAGGCACATGTCCCGTAAATTTTACTGGAATGAAACAAAATTTACTAGAGGACAACCACTAACATCAAGTATAATATACTGGACAAAATAAAAGTAAGTGGAATTACATAATTTAATATTTTATATTAATATAATATCTTTTTATTTTCTGTATATTTTACTTGATGCTTATATTGTTAAACCACTATGTCCTGGAGTAATTATTTACTGCATTGTTGATAATAATAAGAAAAGAAGACAAATAACCATTCAAAAAAGTAATGACATAAAACAAAGTTCTAGGTTAAACAGAACTCACCCAGTATAATATACTGGAGAAAAAGCTTACACAAGGCAGATGTCCCGTAAAATATACTGGACAATATGTAAATAAATGGAATTAAATAATTTAATTTTTTGTTTCATGTATGTTACACTGGAGTAATATATTGTTAAAGCAGTAAACCCCGTATTTAATACTGGATATGAAAAATCACTAAAAAAATGACTAATAATAAAGAACTCACCTAGTATAATATACTGGAGATAAAGCTTATACAAAGCACATGTTCCATGAAATTTACTGGAATCAAACAAAATTTACTAGAGGATAACCACTAACATTAAGTATAATATACTTGACAAAATGAAAGTAAGTGGAATTACATAATTTAATATTTTGTTTCCTTTATAATATACTGGAGTTATATGTCGTAAAACCACTATGTTTTTACGACATAGTGGTTTTTTTGTAAGCAAATCAAGAAGCAAAAAAAAAAAAAAATACACTGTATTAATATTTTGAAAAACAAGAATATTGAATATATATTATTCGGGATTACATCAGCCAATGCAACTTTATTGTATATATTCAATCATTTTTTTTCCCTATATTTTCTTGCATAAGAATGAACTACAGCAGAATTTGTGCAATTTGTTCTGGTATGCCCATATTTTTTGCAACAACTACATCTTGGTTCCTTCTTGAATTCTGTACCGGAAACATGTCGATTCTTGTGTCTTCTTCCTAGCAGTACTTTGGCATCTGGAGGCTTAGTGATTTCTGATTTAATAGTGTCTGGTATAGCCCATGTTGTTGCATCACCTACAGAATTTACTTGCCCTTCATACGTTTTCAACCAAAAGTCCCTTGAAAAATAGGCTAAGCAAAAGGCCGATTTCTTTTGATGTATACTCTCAATTGCAGCAATTGCATGTTCACATGGCATCTCATCTAGTTGAAATTCAGAACAATCACATGTTCTTTTGTCTAGATCAAAAATAAATTCCATACCACCTTCTTTGACATTGAATTTGAGTCTATCAATGGGCAATACTCTAAATGTAAAAGCTGGTTGAATTTTTGCTTCCAATGTTGCTTCTGTATATATCACGGAATATTTCTTCTGCAAGTGTCCTTCTTTCATAGAACCAGCTTTGCAATTTTTCTTGTATGAAATCCATCATTGTTAAAATTGGCAATTCTCTTGAACGTCTTAAAACATTATTCATTGACTCAACAATATTTGTTGTTAACATATCATATCTTCTTCTGGGACAATGTGAACGAGCCCACCTTCCTGGCGGTTCCTCCATCAAATAATTGAAAGTTTTCTTATCAACAGCAGCTATTTGGGACATGAAATCATCAAATTCTGATTGAAGGTATACTCTTGCAGCACTTTGAAAGAGATTTATCACAGTGTTTCTCACTCTTCTTTGCTTCAGATTCTTTTCTAAATGATAGATGCAAATTCCATGGTAGCACTCAGGGAAAAAGTTTGCAATTCCATTTGCAATAGCCTTGTGTCGATCTGACAAGAACATTAAATCATTACGAATCCCAATTACTTTTCTTAATTCCCTGAAATACCATTCATATGATTCATTATTCTCTTTATCCACTACTCCAAAAGCTATAGGAAAAATCTGGTTATTTGCATCTTTGGTAACAGCCACTAATAGAACACCTCTAAATTTATTTTTTAGAAATGTTCCATCAACAGCAATCAGTGGTCTACAATACTTCCACCCAGAAATTGATGCCCCATACATAAAAAACATGTAAACAAACCTGTAAAAAGAAAAGTAAATAAAATTCAGTTAACTTACACAGTATAATATACTGGAGATAAAGCTCATACAAGCCACACGTCCTGTAAAATTTACGGGCATCAAACAAAAATTAACTATTTTATAATATTCTTCCAGTATAACATACTGGAGTTCCATTAACATCCAGTATAATATACTAGATAAAATAAACTAAAAATACAAAATTTTAGGTTGAACAGAACTCACCCAGTATATTATACAGGACAGAAAGCTTATAAAATACAGATATCCTGTAAAATATACTGGATGACAACCACTAACATCCTGTATAATATACTGTACAAAATCAAATACAATAGATTGAAGAGAAGTCACCCAGTATAATTTACAGGAAAGAAAGCTTTTACAATACACAAGTCCTGTAAAATATACCGGAAGACAAACACTAACTTCCTGTTTAATATACTGGACAAAATGAAATAAAATTGAAATACATAACTTAATATTTTGTTTCCTGTATATTAAACTGGAGTTATATACTGTTAAACCACTATGTCCCGTATTTAATAATGGACATAAAAAATCACTCAAAAAAAGTAATAAATAAAAAGAACTCATCCAGTATAATTTATAGGAAAGAAAGCTTATACAATACACACATCCTGTAAAATATACTGGACGACAACCACTAACATCCTGTATAATATACTGGACAAAATAAAATACAATAGATTGAACAGAACTCACCCAGTATAATTTACAGGAAAGAAAGCTTATCATAAATAAGAAATTTACCTGTTTTCTTCATCTCTCACAATATTTGTATATGATCCTGGATTTTTTTGTTCCATCATATACAAATATGATGGCAGCTGCTCATAATTCTGTTCAGTTGTTCCTCTTAACAAAGATAACCCCTTTTGAATAGCATGCCATGCTTTTCCATAACCAACATCAATTCCATGTGCTCTTTTCATCTCTGAAATGACAAACTTAGGTTTTACCTCAGTAGCTATGTCTCTTAAGTTGTCAATCACGTAATCTCTAATCACATTTGAAGTTGCTTGCCTTTGATCTGATTTTCGAATATCAACTGAGCACTCATGTGTTCTCTGAAATTTAACTATTTTAAAAAGTGTTGATTCCTTAATTCTTGAACCTCGAACAGTCCAAGTACACTTTTCATCAGTACATACCAAAGAGTATCTCATGTTACTTGACCTGTTAACATAGAACTCAAAATGCTCCTTTATAGCTGCTAAGCAAAAACATCTAATCATGGCATTTTTATCTTGAAAAACAGAACCAAGTTTTACATCATCCAGTGATGCATTTTCCTTTAATATTATTGATGGAGATTCTTTTGCCTTTCCTTTTCCTTTCCTTTTTCTTCCTTCAATACTTTGTAGTGATTCAATGTGCTGATCTTCCACATGAATTACAATTTCTTTTTCCATTGTAATATCATAAATTGGATTCTCCTGCTCTTCTTCAACTTGAGATATCAGCAACACTTGCTCTTCCGGACCATATGTGTTTCTGTGCAATAACGTTTTGATTATCAATTTCCATTATTGCATTACCTTCTAGTTGTTGATCTGGTTTTTCTGATATTTCAACAACAAATTTCGAATCTTTATAGTATGGATCATTTTTTAAAAGAATCATACACATAATAAGATCTTCATCTTTTGTCACTTCTATTCCCTTAGAAGTACCTAGGTTGATATTAAGCCATACATTTGCTTGAAACTTTTTGTTGTCAAGCTCTATAACTTCAAAAAATTTTCTAAGGAATTCTTCAAATGAAGTCCCATCATTTATCAGGAGGAGCTTCGTTTTATGATCCAAGTACTTGTAATCTGCTGTCCATTTGCCATCGAACGCAGTAATCAAGATTTTTGTATGCATCCTGTATTTAATGAACCCAAATAATTAGATATCTAGAAATTATACTGTTTAAAAATATAATATTCATCCAGTATAATATACTGAAGAATAAGCTTACATACAGGTGATGTCCCGTAAAATATACTGGATTAAAACAAAACTCAATTATATTCTAGTCTTAGAACTTATCCAGTATAACATACTGGAGAAAAAGCTTAGACACAGGCGATGTCCCATAAAATATACAGGATTAAAACAAAACTCAATTATAATCTAGTCTGAAAACAGAATTCGTCCAGTATAACATACTGGAGAAAAAGCTTAGACACAGGCGATGTCCCATAAAATATACAGGATTAAAACAAAACTCAATTATAATCTAGTCTGAAAACAGAATCCGTCCAGTATAACATACTGGAGAAAAACATTACATACAGGTGACGTACTTTAAATTATTCTGGATTGAAATAAAACTCAACTATATTATAACATAATATCTACATTAACGAAACATACTTCAAGTGAATTACAATGCCTTTTTTATGAGATTTCCAATATAATAAGCTGGAAACGTCCAGTAAATTATATTCTAGTCTAAATAGAACTCAACTATATTCTACTCTAAATAGAACTCGTCCAGTATAACATACTGGAGAAAATTTTAAACACAGGTAATTTCCTGTAAAATATACTGGATTGATATAAAACTCAATTATATTCTAGTTTATGCAGAACTTATCCAGTATAACATACTGGAGAATAAGCTAACACATAGGTAATGTCCCGTAAAATATACTGGATTCAAACAAAACTCAATTATATTCTAGTCTTAGAACTTATCCAGTATAATATAAAAAATATTACACACAGGTGACGTCCCGTAAAATATTCTGGATTCAAACAAAATTCAATTATATTCTAGTCTTATAACTTATCCAGTATAACTTATTGGAGAATAAGCTTATACACAGGTGATGTCTCGTAAAATATAGTGGATTCTATCAAAACTCAATTATATTCTAGTCTTAGAAATTATCCAGTATAACATACTGGAGAATAAGCTTACACACATGAGATGTCCCGTGAAATATACTGGATTAAAACAAAACTCAATTATATTCTTGTCTTAGAACTTATTCAGTTTAACATACTGGAGAATAAGCTTACACACAGGTGACGTCCCGTAAAATATTCTGGATTCAAACAAAACTCAATTATATTCTAGTGTTAGAACTTATCCAGTATAACATATTGGAGGAAAAGCTTACACACACGTGATGTCCCGTAAAATATACTTGATTCAAACAAAACTCAATTATATTATAACATAATATCTACATTAACGAAACATACTTCAAGTGAATTATAATGCTTTTTTTATGAGATTTCCAGTATAATAAGCTGGAAAAATCTTCGCTTTAGATATTAATTTAGAAACGTCCAACAATTTATACTGGCGCTATGTTCTACATTGAGAAAATTAGACAATAACACAGATTAAAGCATTAAAAACAAATCAAAAATTCGAAAAATTAAATTTTTTTACTGATACTTTGAATTTTATGGTTTGAATTCTTGATCGTAGAAGAAATTTAAATAATCAGACAAATTTTAGATAGAACTTACTTCGATTTGCAGATTGACGACGGAAATTTTGCTAAAACTTTGATTTGCAGATTGACGCAGAACGATTTTGCTAACACTTCGATTTGCAAATTAACGCCGGAAGATTTTGCGAATACCTCGATTAACGCCGAAAGATTTTGCTAATATTTCGATTTACAGATTGACGGTGAAAATTTTCCTAATAACTCGATTTGAAAATTAATGCCGGAAGATTTTGTTAAGTTTTGCTAAAAGAAGAATTTAAGGTGAAGTCGCGTAAATTAATAAAAAAAGCAGGGGTATTTTAGTCAACAAAATATTACCGCACTAAATTAGTGACTAAATATCGTTGACCGGTGATTATGTGGCTACATTTGATTGACCAGGCGAAAAACTGGCCATTTTTGAATTTTTCGCTCCTATTAGTGACATGCACATTTCACGTATTAGATGCTAGCTAGGCCCATAAGGCCCAACAAGAATGAAAGTTGGATTGAACTATAACACAACTGAAGCACCTCCAATTTTCTTTAATGGGATATTTATTTAGCTATACTATTGCTTGATCATAAAATATAGATCTCGGTTCAAATCATTAAATTTATAGAAATAAAGGTTAATCTTAGCTAACAATAACATCCCTAAACGGAGTTTTTAGAGAAGCAACAGATATTACATAGATCTGGCCGAATAATGGCGATGTCATGCAATAAATACTCTAAAACCCAGATGTAATAAAATAGCATTTAATGATAAAGAATAGCAACAAATGGCATATAAGTAAATAAAGTGAATGGATCACCCAAGAAAGGAAGGAATAAGTGGATGTTCCGCCTGACAATGATGAATGATAGACAAATCCTTGAATATTCGAGTTATTCTCGGATCTGATGGAAAAGTATGGACAAGAATCTCAGTGAAAATATGTTGTTTGTATCTTAGTAAGTGAGAGCCGAATCTTTAAGTCTAATTGTGTTCTTTACAAAAGAATATCCCATGTCTCCTATCATTGTCTCTTTTCCTATTTATATGGGATATATTCCTAAGAAACCCTAATAGTACAAGTGCAGAGAATATCCACTATATTATTCTCTTTAATGTCCTATCTTGAAAACTAGCCGGTACAGCTCTGTCAATGGTCCTCGACCTCGACCTTTGTTGATACCTCGACTACGACTCTCGTTGACTCTTCGTCCACAGACATCGCTGCTTCTTGGGCTATTTAGACAAACGACGACTTGGGAACTCTTCCCTTAATACTTTCTTGGCTCAAATATTCTAAAGACATATTTCTACCCATACAGTTAGTCCCTTTGCTCATTGAGGCCGGCTTCAGGCGGGTTCGATGAGCGTATTTTGTTCGTTTTGGTTGAAACAATCGTACGAGTTGTGCAGGTCGTGGTGATTACAACGAATTGGTAATGTGGCCTTACGCGGGCCGCGCATTTCAAATGCTTCGATTTTCCCGGTCGATTCGTTGGAGTTATGATGTCCACAAATTAGGATAACATCATAATGTCCTCGATACGTTGCTTCGTTTCGCATGTGACCCCCGATTGATCCTGCCGCTTCAGTTCCGGTGCCAGTAATGATGAACCATAATCAGTCCTGGTGCCAAAATCCTTATAAATAGAGGTATTTGGGTGCGATTTTGATGTTTTAAGTTTTCTGTTGTTTCGAAACCCTATATCACTCTCTTTCTCTTTCCTTGCTTTGAACCTCTCCTCTCTGTTCCAGTGATTTGTATTGCTCTCAGTTCTTCATCGCTTGATATTTCTCTTTCTTTTTTCAAAGCATGTTTAACATGCCTTCTGAGAAATGTTCCCTCCATCGCCGAGGACGGAAGCTTCCCGTTGGTGGAGGAGATAATTCCTCGCGACCTTGATACTAGATCTGATTTCTCCGAATCACATGATGCTGATGCTGACCCTGGAGTTTTTCGATCAGTGATGACGGAGAAGGAATTGGGAGAGATTAAGGCCAAGTTCATCCTTCTTGATCACGTCGAATAAATCGCGGCTGGTGGGATGCGGTACACGTCCACCGTCCTTGGTACTGCGCCTTCTACACCTATCCCTTCCAAGTCGGCTACACTCTCTCTTTCCTTTCGTTGGCGGAGGAATTCTGTCGCTATTAAGGCGTCTGTCCAGCTCAACTTGCATCGTATGTTAAGCTTATACGGATGCTCACAAAATTTTCCTAGCGAGCTGAGGTCGAACTGACTCTTCGACATTTAATACATCTGTTTGCCCCCAGCTTTTATAGGGGACGATGTTGAACCTTCGCTACTGAGGAGGCAAGTGCTTGGTGGTGAAGATGAATGACAAAGCTAACCACCAATTTTGGTTCAACTTCTTCTTCGTCAAATTCGAGGACATGGCGGCCAACGTCGACGGTTTTCCTGAGGCTTGGAATTGTACTCGTAAGTACCTAATTTCCTCGTATGTAGGTATCTGATTTTTCTCCCGTGCTTGGTCGTGGGTTTTGACCTCTTGTCTTTTTTTCATGCAGCCAAGACCTCGCCTCCTCCTTTGGTCGAAAACATTTCTGATTGGGTTGGTCGGCTCCTTCCTCACATCATAGGGATCCGTGAGTGGTCCGGTTTCTTCAAGAAGTTTGTGCCTGCTCTTCCCTTGACTGGTAAGTTCCCTTTATTACCGGTGTCTTAGTTCTTTTTTCTTTTGGTTTACTTTTGCTGACCTTTCCCTTTCCCTGTATTTTTCCTAGCTTCAGCAAGGGGATCTTCGAGGAGTTTGAAAGCTCCCGCACCCGCGTTCCGAAAGAGGAAAGCCACTACGTCCTCGACTCCCGCCCTTTCTTCGACTGCGGCTACTTCTATTCGTGCCTCGGTCCCTTCTTCGACGGTTGCTGCTTCTAAATCTGTCCCTTCTTCGGCCGCGGAGACTTCGGCTGTGGAAACCTTGGCTCTTCAGTTGTTACATCTTATCGATGAGGACGAGAAACCTTTTCATGGCGACATGGATTTGGTGCCTCGTAAGAGGAAGTCTGTAGATTCTAGCAACGGGGTCTCCCGGGCCGTTGACTTAATAGAGGGTGATTTTTTGCTGTGCGAGACAACAACCTTTCTCATCAGAGATGATATCAAGCCAGGGTACGAGATTCTGAGGTTGGTGGAAGTCGACATGGGTAGGCCCTTTCCTTCTACGGTGACGGAGGCAGAAGGATCGACTGACGTTCTCGATACTTCGAGGCGAGAGGAGACATCGACTTCCCAACCAGCTGATAATACTTCCTTGCCGACCAACGAGTGAGGAAAAGGCATCGCTGAGGAGGGCGATGAGTTGGGTTCGAACGTTGATGCGGACGACCTGAAGATGATGGAGGAAGGGTTTACCCAACTTGAGATAAGGTTAGAAGGGTCTATGAGGACCATTGTGATCCCTATGGATCGTGACTTGCTGAAGAACACCGAGGACGTAGTCCCTGCCCTCGGCCCTCTTTTTTTCGAGATATGGGGTAAGACCCTCAAAGAGTTAGATGATGGCGCTTTATCGAGGAGCATTTACGGTCTTGCTCTTAGAGTGAGTGTTTGGTGTTTTGTCTTGCTCCTCTTTTTTTGTCTTTGTTTTTCGAGCCGTTTTTGTTTCTGGCTTACTTCTTATCTTTTTTTGATTGCAGACAATGATTTTGGAGATTGAGAGCGCCCGGAGGGAGGAGAGGCGTAGAGAAATATTTGTGAGGTTGAAAAAAAATACTTCGAGTATCGCGGCAAGTACCTAGAGTTTCGCAGGCGATTTCATGAAGGCGGCGATATGCATGCCCTTCGCGATGAGTTGAAGGAGAAGGACGATGAACTGGTGAAAGCCATCGAGAAGTGTAGCGTCCTTGAGGGGACGTTGGGGAGTAGGGAAGAGGAGCTTGAGGGCAGCAGGGGCGTGGAGGCCCAATGCAGTGACCTTCAAGCACAAGTGGTCAAGCTGCACGGGCAGTTGGAAGAATGTCGGCTTCAGCTGGTGGCCCTTAATGGTGAAGTCGCCGAGAAGCAGAGTGAGCTTGGGAAGGTGAAATCTTCCCTTTTAGATGCTCGGAGTAAGTCGGAGATGCTTGTGTTGGCGAATAGGGCCCTCCGTGCCGAGTGGGAGAATAACTAGTCCACGGCGAAAGCTAAAGAAGATCGACTAGAGGATTGGATCGTAGAGCTGGAGAAGGATAACTCCATTCTTCATGATCGGGTGGCTGCTTTCGAAGCTGAGAAGGCCCAACTGCTTGCACATCCATCTTCTTCTCGTACTTCAGATTTTCCTAATTATCCTCGAGAATTATATAAGGAATGGATTCACGCCGAGGCTCAATTGGATGTCTTCCGAGATCAGTATGCAGTGGGATCCGTTTCAGAAGATGCTCTCGAAGGTGTTCTCATTATGGATCGTGAAGCTCTAGTCGCTTGCGGGTATGATCCCGCTACACCTGAGGTCGGTGAGGGGGGCGATGAGGGTGTAGACCGGCTTGAAGAGAATGCTTGGTATGATACCGCTTATCCTGAGGGCGAAGGCGGCGATGGTGAGGGGGATCGAGATGGCGAGGGCATTGGTGGCTAAGGTGGTGAAGGCACTGAAGATCGTGATGGTGACGATCAGTAGTTTTATTTTTGCCTTGTAATTTTTTGTGTATTTTTGCCGGCGTCTTCATGGGTCTTTTTAAAATGTTTAAGTATGAAATATCAAAGTTGTTCTCTGCATCTTCTTCCCTTCGTGTGGTTTACTTTCTGTACTTGTATGTTTTTTGCTTTCTATTGTTTGCATGTTTCGCTCTTTCCTTCGTTGGTGTTGTCTTTTAGATGGCCATGGCATTGGAGCCGAATACGAATTATTATTATTTTCCTTTTCTATTTTTTGTGTTGAGATTTGGCCGAGGGGCGATAGGTGTTTGTTTGATCCTAATCGATCATGACCTTTAGTCAAATCGCGCCTGAGGGCCGGTAGATATTTGTTCGAGCGGGGTCAAACATAACCTTTTATTAAAGCGTGGCTGAGGGCTGATAGGTGATTGCTCGAACGGTGTCGAACGTTACCTTTCCTTAGATTGCGGTCGAGGGCCGGTAAGTGTTTGTTCGAGCGGGATCGAACATAGCCTTTTATTAAAGTGTGGTCGAGGGTCGATAGGTGTTTGCTCGAACAGGGTCAAATGTAACCTTTCTTTGGATTGCGGCCGAGGACCGATAGGCGTTTGTTTGAGAGGGGTCGAACATAACCTTTTATTAAAGCGTGGCCAATGGCTGATAGGTGTTTACGGCCGCGAGTCGATAGGCATTTGTTCGAGCGGGGTCGAACGTAACCTTTCTTTAGATTGCGTTCGAGGGCCGATAGGCTTTTGTTCGAGCGGAGTCGAAGGTAACCTTTCATTAGTATTGCGGCCGAGGGCCGATAGGTGTTTGTTCGAGCGAGATCGAACGTAACCTTAACACGGAAGAGATGTTATGATAAGCGTAAATTACTTGCTTTGACATTGTTGCTTTGGTTACATACTTGGATAAATTTACAGATTTTTAGGTGTTGGTTGGCATTCCAGTCCTAGTCCCAGTATCTCTAGTCCCTTCATTGGTTGACCTGAAGAGTATTGAGAGGTCGAGCAATGAAATAGTAATCACGACCCTACCTTCGCATACTTTGACTCGAAGCGTTCCCTCCATTGCCTCGTTAAAACCTTCATCGCGTTTGCGAGAGGGTCTCGCGTTCGCGTAGAGCATCGGGGTGGAGCAGCTGAAATGTGCTTCGCGTTCGCGATGATGCCCCGCGTTCGCGAAGGTAAGGACCCATTGGTCTTCGCGTTCGCGGCATGGTCCCCGCGTTCGCGTAGGGTCTGCCCGTGTAAGCTACGCGTTCGCGAGCGGACCTTGCGTTCGCGAAAGAGGAATTTGTCCAGCAGGACTTTGGTGCATCGCGTTCGCGATAGTGGCCTCGCGTTCGCGAAGAAGAACGCGTCTGGGTAGAATAAAAGATTTGAAAATCGAGGGTTTAGCCATTTTTACCAAAACATAAGCTTGGGAGCTCGGATTTGAGCGAGATTTTGAGGGATTTTCAGAGGCATCGATTGGGTAACGATTCTAAACTTCTTTTTGCTTATAACCTATTAATCTAAACAAGAGTTCATCATTTAATTTCGGGATTTGTATGAAAATTTGGGGGAAAGTTGTTAGACCAAGAGATTGAGTTTTGATTGGGTTTTTGACCTCCGATTTGAGAGATTCTTACATGAATAGACTCATGAGAGTGTGAGGATTCCAGAAATATAAATTTTACCCGATTTCGAGACGTGGGCCCGAGGGGCGTTTTGGTATTTTACCTAATTTCGCGCATTAGCTTAGAATTTAATTATAGAATTAGTTACTTGAAGTTTACTTACATTATGCAAATGAATTTAATAGATTTGGGCCATTTGGAGTCAGATACTCGTGGCAAAGGCGTGGTTTCGAGTTGATTTGAGCTATATTCGAGGTAAGTGGCTTGTCTAACCTTGTGTGGGGGACTTCTCCCCTTAGGATTGATATTGTGGTAATTGAAATGCCTCGTACGTGAAGTGACGAGCGCGTACTTGAGCTAATTGTTGAAAAATCCGGTTTTCTTTAAGTATTTCAATTGAGTTCCTTCTCCTTTTTCATGTTACTTGCGTACTTAGTATGTGGTTAGTTTAGAAAAGTATGTTTAGTATACTTAATTGCCTATTTGCTCAATTTGCCTTAATTGCATTACGTGAAGCATGTTAGGCTAGACTTATCTGTTACTTAGTACGAAATCTAGCATTTGTAGAATACTTCTTGTGTTGCTGCCATGTGTTTTAATTTGGGACTACGGGACGGCATCCCGGGAGATCCCCTGTAAGTACTTATGATCTGGACTGAAGTGCGGGATACCAAGAGATCCCCGACACGTATATTGAGGATACTAAGAGATCCACGGGATACCAAGAGATCCCTAGTACATTTTTGAGGATACTAAGAGATCCTCGGGATACCAAGAGATCCCCGGTTATCATCCTTGCTATGAGTGGTATTTCCTTGTAGTTTGCCTTTATCTCTGTTTCCGTTATTGCACTCTTATTATACTGTGTAGATCCTTATTATAGACTCTCAGTTTTACTGCTTATTTACCCTGTCATTTCATTATATATATACTTATCTCAGTAGGGCCCTGGCCTTCCTCGTCACTACCCGACCGAGGTTAGGCTTGGCACTTACTGAGTACTACTGTGGTGTACTCATGCCCTTTCTGCGCATGTTTTTCATGTGCAGATCCAGGTACTTCATAAGAGTTCTAGGTTCATTGGGTCGTGACAAGTTGGTATCAGAGCTCTAGGTTCATAGGTGCTACGAGTCATAAGCGAGTTTAGTAGAGTCTTGCGGATTGGTACGGAGACGTCTGTACTTATATTCGAGAGGCTACAGAACTATTAGGACAATCTCACTTCCTTCATTCTTATCGTGCGAGCTTATTGATCTTGGAGTTTGAACTTTTATCCTTCCATTCTCTCACTGTTAGTGAGGACACGAGCTGCGGTTATCGATGATGCTGCTTCTGGAGCAGGTATCTTGGAGTCAGAGGCAGAGGCTGACGAGGAGTATGTGTCGCAGTTAGACCATAATAGAGCAGCGAGTTTCCGTTGGTCAGGTCCCAGGTGTCATGGCGGCACAATTTGTGGTGCCAGTTCAGCCCATGGTTAGGGCAGCGACATCCGAGGAAGAGCAACTTAGATTTGCAAGGTTCAAGAAAATATGACCCTCCTACATTCAGTGGTTCGGCTTCAGAGAGTGCATAGGGTTTTCTGGAGGAGTTCCATCGCATTCTTCGCACTATGGGTATTGTTGAGTCGAGTGGGGTTGCTTTTACTACGTTCTATCTTAGGGGAGCGGCTTATCAGTGGTGGCGGGCATATGAGTTGGATAGCCTGGCCGAGTCAGTTTCACTTACATGGGTTCAGTTTTTAGAGATGTTCCTGAGAGAGTACGTACCTCAGTCCCTTCGGGATGCATGGCGCGCGGAGTTTGAGCAGCTGCGCCAGGGCACTATGTCAGTATCAGAGTACGCCATCAGATTCAGTGATTTGGCCAGACATGCGCCGACCTTGGTTTCTACTGTTCAGGAGAGGGTCTGCCGGTTTATTGAGGGACTCCATCCCAACATCAGGACTAGCATGGCCCGAGAGTTGGAGATAGATATTTCGTATCACCAGACCATAAGTATTGCTAGGAGGGTGGAGGACATGCTGGCTCGAGACGAGATTAGGAGAGAGAGAGTACAAGGAGGCAAGGAGGCCTCGTAGACCAGAGAGATCTGCTGGTCCTTATTTTGGAGGCAGGGTGCGACATATTAGAGGTTTAGTGGGTCAGCCAGTTAAGTTTGCACTTCAGGCTTCACTCAGTGATTCAGGTGTTCATGGGTCTCAGAGTACCCGTACCGCACAGTCCCCACAACCACGTCAGTAGAAGGGTTGCTTTGAGTGTGGAGATATTAGCCATATGGTGAGAGATTGTCCCAGACTTCGGGCCAATGTGCCACAGCGAGGTATTCAGGCGGGTAGAGGGCGCCCAAGAGGGGGAGGCCCGGCCCGTTGATGTGTCTCGCATGGTAGGCTTGAGGCCGCTGCGCCAGATGATGTCATTCAGGTATGCTTTTGGTTTGTTATGGAGGAGAACCATCCGTATTTCATCTCAATTCTTCTTAGTTGTGATTTGGTGATTCAGGTGTTAGTTATGTCATTTTCGTGGTTATTGTATCATCGTCAGTGTTGTGGAGGTTTGAAACGGGTTCCTATCGAATATGAGGCTTATGGCCGGTGCAGGATGTTATTTCGGGCTAGTATTGTGATCGGGAGTTTTATTATAGGCCTATGTGTGGTGTGTATGTTGTGTGGTTGTACTTTGTGGGTGTAGGCATAAGTGGTTGCAGCTAGTTGAAACTGATACCGGATATGGATTTAGAATCGGGTCTCTTGGAAATGAAGGGGAGATGGGGATTTTGGCTCTAAGGCTTATTGGTATTGCTAGAAAGGCTAAATTTCAATTGAGATGGTGTCGTCAGATTTATGTGGATTGGGTGACGTGGGATCACCCGCGGGTGTATGCTGGAAGTGTGCATTCAATGATTTGAGGACTTCGAGGCGAATCTTGGCACGTTCGAGGATGAACGTTGGTTTTTAGAGGGGGAGGATGTAACGACTCAGCCGATCGTTTTGAGAATTTAAGCTCCGTTCAGCGGCGTAAGGTCTGGAACAACTTTATAATATGAGTATCGACTTCCGTGCATGGTTGAATTCAGTTTACAGATGATTCAAAGTCAAATTGGAAGAAGGAATCTAGTTTTGGGAGTCTAAGCGGTGAGAATTTGATTGGAATTTGACTTTTGTGTAAACGGCCCCAAAATGGGTTTTGGGTGATCTCAACAGCTTCATATGGTGATTTTGGACTTAGGCACACATCCAGATTCAGATTTGGAGGTCCGTAGGGTAATTTGAGGCGTTTCGGCGAAAGTTGGAAAAGTTGAGGTTTGGAAAATGGAGAAGTTTGATCCATAGATGACTTTTACAATATCGGGGTCGGAATGCGATTCCGAGAACTGGTGCAGCTCCGTTATGTCATTTAGGACTTGTCTTCAAAATTTGGCGTCATTCCAAGTTGATTTGAGTGGTTTCGGCAAAAGTTTTCGAAGTTGGAAGATTTGAAAGTTCCTAAGTTCGATTCATGGTGTGATTCGTCGTTTCGACATTGTTTGATGTGATTTGAGACCTCGAGCGAGTCCATGTTAGGTTATATGATTTGTTGATATGCTTGGACGGGGTCTCGAGGGCCCCGGGTGCATTTCGGACGAGTCGCGGATGATTTTCCATGGTTTTGGGGAGGCTGTGTTCTGGTGTAATCGCACCTGCGGACCCTGGGCGCAGGTGCGATGGTCGCAGGTGCGAAGGGGGAAGCGCAGGTGCGAGAGGCGCTGGTCTGGGCAGTCTCCACAGATGCGGAGAATTGGAACGCACGTGCGGTGCCGCAGAAGCGGATCCCTGGGCGCAGAAGCGGAGTGGAGCGCAGGTGCGATTGGTCAGGTGCACCCGCGGTTGCGCAGATGCGGTTAAGTTGGTCGCAGGTGCGGAAGTTCTGGCAGAATCATATAAGTCGAGGGTTTGGCCATTTCCTTCATATTTTGATTTTTAAACTTCAGATTTGGGAGCTTCTTTTGGGGTTTTTCAAGCAAAACGATCGGGTAAGTGTTCTTCACCTAAAATCTGACATATTCCATGATTTTATCGTCTTTTTTATCATTTAAATTGTGTTTTGGGTTGGGGAAGGAGTTGGTTTTTGAAGAAAATTTCTAAAATGAAAAATCGTGATTTGATGGACCAAATGGTATCAGAATTCGATAAATTTTGTATGGTTGAACTCGTATCAGAATGGGTATTCGATTTTTGTAAATTTTGTTGGGTTCCGAGGTGCGGGCCTGGGGGTCGACTTTTGGACCGATTTTTGGATTTTGTTAAAGATTGAGACTTTATGATCCGGAATAGTTTCTTATGTGTTCTATTTGTGCTTTGAAGTTAATTTGGGTAGATTTGAGCCGTCCGGAGATCTTTTTACCCGAGAAGTGCATTTTAGAGTATCGGTGTGTCGTCTTTGAGGTAAGTATCTTGCCTAACCTTGTGTGGGGGACTTCCCCTTAGGATTTGAGTCTTCTATGTTGATTGTAGTTCGAGTACACGAGGTGACGAGTGCGTGCTCGGACTTATTTATGGAAAATTGTCCTTTAGGGTTCTTAGGTCTTTATATTCACTGTGTATGAATGTGTTCTTGACATGACTGAGTTTCCTATTTACTAGTTTCACCTCTACGTGCTTAATTGGAATTGATTTCTTCATGATTCACTCTTATTGCCTAATCGACTCCTATATGACTTAACTGAAGAATTTCACTTCTCCTACTGTCCTATCTTTTCATAGCTGCTTGTCTTAATTGGGAATTTATCATCATCTCCTCCTATAATTGCTTATTCTTAAGTGAAGCTAAGATCATTTTTCCTTAATTGAATTGTCGGATATCCTCGTATTTGTTCAACCTTAAAAAGGAGTTTAGATAACCCATATTTTTGTTGACTTACCTTTATTTGGGACTACTTGACTCGTGTTGATTCCCTTGTTATTGACTTGTGTATTGTGGGATCGTTGCTACATGTTAGTTTTCCCTTTGTTGAACTGTTCACTTTATGCCAACATTCTTTTCTGTGGTTATTCCTTGTGAGCTGGTCCTACCGTTTCTTCGTGATTTACAGTTCTTGAGTTGACTTACTTGTCGTACCTTGTATTATTGTCATTGTTGTTGTTGTACGTGTTGTAGTGATGTACGAGTTTTCTGTCGTGCTGTAATTGTATTCTCTTTGGTTGCACTGCATATTTACTTTGGGACTACAGAACGGTATTCCAGGAGATCTCCTGCACATTTACGTTTGGGACTACGGGACGGTATCCCGGGAGATCCCCCTATTCTGCATATTTACTTTGGGACTACGGAACGATATTCCGGGAGATCCCCTTGTACATTTATGTTTGGGACTACAGGACGGTATCCCGGGAGATCCCCTGTACTAGATATTTACTTTGGGACTATGGAACGGTATTCCGGGAGATCCCCCTGCACATTTATGATTTGGACTACGGGACGGTACCCCGGGAGATCCTCTGTACATTTACGTTTGGACTACGAGACGGTATACTGGGAGATCCCCTGTTAATATCACTATGTTCTGAGCTGTTGTTTTCATTGATCCTATCCCTGTGTAAACAGTATATGTGTTGTCCGTTCTTGTCCTTATGATTACTAGCTGGTATGAACTATGTTAGGACACTTGCACAAGCATACACATGGCTAAGCACCCTTATCGGATAGGAGCCTCCTTGAGATTTCTGAGTATAGACGCACACCCTTGTTTATTTTCCTTCCATGTGAATGACTCTTTTGGGCACGTGAGTTGTCAGTATGATTATGAGGTATGATGAAGGCACATGATGCCAAGTGTTAAGATTTCAGGTATTGAGACCCGTATTGTATGATTATGAGATGAGGTGTCACAGGGTGACTTATATTCGAAGGATATTTATTTGAAAAGGTTATATTCGAAAGGTATTCATTTTTAGAGGACTATTTCAGAAAAAAATTTACTTGAAGGAAGTATAATTTGAAATGTTTTTATCAACTGAAAGATTTGACTAATTGATTGAAGTTTTTGGCTATGACCTAATGTGAAAGCTACCGTAGTTGCTGGGTTATGACTTGTCCTTACTGTATTTGTGATTTCGAATTTGGGTTGTATTTTTTGTTCACTTTTATGAGCTTTATTATGGTTTTCCACTGTTACTTGCTGTTTCCTTTCCTTATTGTAGTTACTGTATTGTTAGCAATATCGCTTAGTCTTTATATAGATATCGTGTTCGATTGTTTCTATACTTATACTTGTTCTGCTTATTAGACCAGTGGGTGTCTTGACTATTTCTCGTCACTACTCCACCGAGGTTAGTCTTGATACTCACTATGCACCGCTGTGGTGTGCTCATACTACACTTCTGCACATTTTTTGTGCAGATCCAGGTATTGATCCTTAGTAGCTGAGCGGATTCTTGTCAAGGAGACTCAAGGTAAACCTGCTGCTGCATTCACAGGATTCAGAGTCACCTTCCTATTTTATATTCACACTGTTGTACTTATTTACATACGGTTGTGTTTAAAAGTTGTAGCGAAACTCTATAGAGCTTATGACTTATTTTACCAGGTTTTGGGAAGATGTTCATTGTATAAAGGATTCATTTCAGAAGAATTTTAGATGTTATTATTTATTGTTGTTATTCTGCAATTATTAGGCTTACCTACTCCTTAAGACTAGGTGCCATCACAAAACCCAACAGAGGGGAAATTGGGTCGTGACATCATCAACAACGGAATACGACTTGCCCTTTTTCTTGTTATCCTTTTTTTTCAGATCCTTCAATCCACCAGTAGACTTGCGTTACTAACGGCATGTCCTCTTTGTTTCTTCACTCCATAATCCCATAGCAATATACCATATCGGATCTGTATCCCATCAATATCAATAGCTTTAGGAATACTACTTCTTGAATGATGTACTCAGCAAATGCAGCAACATAAACACCATAGTCACTACATACAAGGTCGACATAAACGTTGAATAAGTTAGTATAATATCCAAATAGGAATTCATGTACAAAAAATGAATAAGAATCAGAAATATTCAATTATAATTTACGTGTTATCTTGTGTTGGCAACCCATCAACGACGTGAATCACAAAAGGATCAATGGCAGGGATTCCCATAGGATTCTCCTTTGTGTCCCAAAAAACAATACGATGAAGGAAATATGGGAGCAACACTAAGTATGGTGCAATTGATCTCTGAACTGCACTATTCTATCGCGTGCCACTCATGGAATCGTATACGTAAATGCGCAGATCTTTGCCTGACAGTCTCGCCAATATCCAGTGCCACTTATCAGACAAATTTATAGGGAAAATGACTTCACCAACAGTACACCAAGGAACATTACATCTTAAAAAATACCCAAGTATATACTCAGCAATTGGATCGGTTTCGATAATCAAATTCATGTCTCTGTTTTTCTCCAAAAACTCCTTGTACAAATTCGAAATCAAGCAGTTAAACAAACAGTCAATAGTTGTGAATCTTACTGGAACATCAACTCAGTACTTCCCTTTCTTTCTCAAATAGTAAAAAATAACATCAATATGCTGAAATATGAAGAATAAACACACATAGTCAGAAAATTACAATATGAGAAAACTAAAATGTATATCACCAGTTTATATTTTACAGTTAAAGCGTTGTCTTACTGAATCACACAAGGGTAGGCCGGGATATGCAAATATGAAGAACTTTTTTTCTCCAATATCATCAACTCCAAATTCAAAAAATTTATTTAGCTTATTGCTAATCTCTGTATAAACATCGTCCCTAATGAATCACGATAAAAAGATATGGTTCATAACACGAAACAAGAAAAAAAAACTGAAACATAAAACTTACGGTGCATTAGTTCTTAAGCCTCTATTGATGAAAGCGTTCCACTTACACAATATTCTGAAATCAACAGGATTGTCAACATTTCCCTGAAAAGAATACTTTCTAGTCAAGATGGGCTTCTTTTACTTAGTTAGCTTATTTTTGAACAACTTGGATGGTGCCACCAGAGTCAAATGTGTTCCCGATTGGGGACTTCATAACCCCTGCTGGTTTCCTTTCTCTAGGAATCATTTCAGGTGTGTCATGATCAACAACAACTATACGATCTTCTTGCATAGGAGCAATAATTTTCTCCACTCCTAAACAATCACCATGTACAATATATTGATTGAAATACTATTGGGTGATCGCCTTTGTCACACCTCCTTTTTTACGCACCTACCCCAAAGAATAAATGTATAAGGGAGTTTTTCCATTTAAAGTGACATTAGTCGAAATGGGATTATTTCTTTATTTAAAGTGACCTCCTTATTACACCAAAAGGAAAATCAAAGCTAAGCTAGCTATGCCTATCAACTATGAGTTACAAGATTCCTATCTATAAATCTCTTGAAACTTGATCTTGAGTCTTAGCTGACTTTGCTATGGACTCCGATCTGAATCTTGATGCTCGCAAGTTGTAGGTGTTGTTTCTTTCTGCAGCATTGGGTCAAAATAGGATCGGCGGAGCTTGTGACTTCAATCAGATTTTGAGCAATCCGCGCCTTTGTTTGCTTCAACATTTGAGTTCCTTTCTTTTTGTTCTTTTCTTCTTTTCTTTATTCTGGATTGAGACTCAACCTGCTTAAGATGCCAAAACAAACAAACGAACGAAATTTTCTGCCCTAGTTTTCACTAGGAAAATTTCGTGAGTTAGTTGTGACACATATCTAAGCGATCAAATCAGGATTATGTGTCCTTATGAATGAATCCAGGTTATGCTGGAAATGACCGGGTTATGCCGGAAAAGAAAAAGGGTCCTCGGGTTATGCCGGGACGGAAAGAAAAAGGGCTCCTAGGGTTATGCCAGGGAGATCCACGGGTTATGCCGGGATTAAGAGAAAAAAGGCTAAAGGGAAAAACGCTCAACTCAGGGATTGGAGCCCTAATGTTGGCTAAAGGGAAAAACGCTCAACTCAGGGATTGGAGCCCTAATGTTGGCTAAAGGAAAAACGCTCAACTCAAGTATTGGAGCCCTAATGTTGGCTAAAAGGAAAAACGCTCAACTCAGGGGTTAAAAACGCTCAACTCAGGGGTTGGAGCCCTAATGTTGGCTAAAAGGAAAACGCTCAACTCAGGGGTTGGAGTCCTAATGTTGGCTAAAGGGAAAACGCTCAAACTCAAGGGTTGGAGCCCTAATGTTGGCTAAAAGGAAAACGCTCAACTCAGGGGTTGGAGCCCTAATGTTGGCTAAAAAGAAAAACGCTCAACTCAGGGGTTGGAGCCCTAATGTTGGCTAAAAAGAAAAACGCTCAACTCAGGGGTTGGAGCCCTAATGTTGGCTAAACCAAGTAACAGGTTGATATTGGGAAGTCTAAATCCTTTTTTTGGGATTCTTTTGTTATCTCTTTTCTCTCTCTGCTTTTTTCATTTTTGATAAGATGCAGGAAGGAACTTGGAGGAAACTTCCCTTTTGCATTGATTATTTGCTGCAAAGTTATTTCAGCACTTGCGCGTTTCTTTTCTTTTGGCTGCACCTGCTTTTGCGCGGTTGCCTGGATTGCACCTGTTTCAATTTTCAAACAAAGAACAATTATTAGTTTGAAACGGTGGTTGGTTTTGTGGCCTTGATTGCTTGATCCCAACCTATCTTCTGTTGAGAACCTCTGCTGCTTGCTGGTTTTGAAGATTCTTCTCTCTTTCAAACCGGAGGGCTCATCTTGCAGGATTTCATGATAACACGCCCGCGTGGGGCTCCGACCTTTCACTTTATTCTACCTTTAACACCTTTGTCCTTGACCTTTTTTTTTTGTTTTTCTCTTTCAATAGCTTGATTTCAAAGCAACTGCCAACATGGCCAGTCGGGATTGACTTGATGCATCCGCTGAGGTTGGGTACTTTTCTTTAGCTTTTGTTAGGGGGAGCCCTGTAAAGCCAGTCCTGCCACCTTTTCTTTGCATTAAATTCGGGAACAGAGTTAGATCGTAAGGGATTTCAAGGAAAAAGTAGACAAAAGGCAAGAGAATAAATTTAAAGAGAAGCGTCCCTTTCGGGGAGAAAAGAGGGACTTATCTGGGGGTGCATGCAAACTTCAAATAAACATGACATGCTTCTTGGACTGGATGCCCGACCCGCACAAACTTTCCAGCTTCTCATGAACCCATTGATCCGTATTTCAAAACCAGGGAACCTTGCCAGGATTCTTTTAGTGATGAGATGTCTTCTTTTCGGCCGACCGCGCCCTTTGCGGGTTTTCGCTAATCGGCCTCTCTCATTTCTCTTCTCACCGTCGCCCGAAAGTGCTCTTTACGAGTTTTCACTAAGCGGACTCTCTCATTTTCTATTTCTCTACTCACCGTCGCCTTATGGTGCCCGTAGGTTTTCACCGATAAGATTCTCTCATTTTATTTCTCTCAATTTGATTGCATCAGATTCCAACAATAATGTTTTCAATTCCTACGCCTTTGCCAATTGATCGGAAGGACTTGGACAAGGTTTTTGGGTAGAAAGAATCTTGGATGGAATTACAACTTTGGAACCGTTTTGGCGGGCTCATGGCCGAGCCAATATATCATCTGCCCCAGTTTCACTTTTTTTGGGGGAATTGGGATTTTTGTTTTGGTGTGACTGAACCCCAGAGAGAGGCTTCCTACATATCCTTTCGGAATCAAGTTAGACGTAGTTCAGGAAACTTTTGTTTTTGGTTGTTTTTGTTTTTATTTTGTTTGTTCTCTTCTTTTTTTTTCATTTTCTTTTTTTTCTTCTCTTTTTCTTTTTTCCTTTTTTTGTCCTTTCATCATAATTTCTTTTTCTTTTTCTTTTTTTTTCTCTTTTTTTTCTTTTTTTTCTTTTTTTTTTCTTCTTTTTTCGATAATACTTCCGGGTTCCAAAGAGGGTAGCCAAAGAAGAGTAACCGGCTCAAATGGGTTTGCGAAGGGTTGATAGTGTTTGGATAGCGAGAAGAAAAGCCTTCGTCATCTCAACTGCGCAAATCATCATCGTAGAAGGTCTAGACATAGTACCTTTTACTGCATCCGCATTAACAGCTGTTTCGGGATCATTTCCTTTGATATCACCCAAACGCAATGCTCCTCTCGGTAATCTTTCCGGATGATGTATGAACCCTTCCAATTAGGAGCAAATTTTCCTTTTGCTTCCTGGTAATGAGGGAGAATGCGTCTCAACACGAGTTGTCCCACTTCAAAATTTCTGGGACGCACCTTCTTGTTGTAAGCGCGGGCCATTCTTTGTTGGTACAACTGCCCGGATGTGCCCTGAGTATAGCACACTCTCTTGTTGTAATGTATGGACCTTTCCACTCCGCGAACCAATTTTCCTTCAGTCATCCCAATTTTTTGTTTTATTTCCTCAAAGTTACCTTCTTTGCATTTCGACTCTTGATTCATTATTTTGAAGTCTGACAGCGTTTTGGGATCTAGGCATGAAGTCCGCAGGCATGTCATGTTATTTAAAACTGCATTATTAGAGCTAAAGAGAAGAAATGAAGGATAAAGATAGCAAAATCAGAAAGGATAAAGAAAAATGAACGATGAAATATTGATTTCATTTCTTGGAAGTTTGAAGATAACAGGGTTCACATTCGGGAATTTAAAGACAAGGAACTACAAGAAACATCCGAGTTACACCCTGGAATAACTCGGGATGCAGAAAAAGTAGCAGGATGGGTCTACCGGGACTCCCGCCTGATCGGGAATGGCGTAGCCTTCCAGTTTTGAAGCTTGGCGTTTGGTCCCATGTATAACACCTCAACGGTGCTAGTGCCCTCTCCCGATTGGACCATGTTGGTTTCGTAGAGCATTTTCCTCATTGCCCCACGTATTTCCTCAATTTCTTCAGCCGTGAAAACCTCTACATTTGAATATTTCTCAACAGGGGGGTTTTCTAGCAGCTCTCCCAAGGTCTCTTTACCCTTGTACGTAACCACCGTCTGAAGATAATTCCATGGCATTGCAGCAGGGTTGGTCACAGGCTTCTGTGGTACGCATCCAATAACCACTGGCTCACTCAGCCGAGGTGGTTTGGTTGTCCCCCGCACCACATAGGCTTGCTTGGGTACGTACATTTCTGTTCCTTTTTTCAAATCAGCTTTCTTTTCTGGTTCTGTCTTAGTGATTTTGCTCTTCTTGTCCCCTTTCTCTTACTTCGGGGCCATCTTGGGCTTTCTTTCTGCATCGGCGATAGCAATTATAGCTTTTAAGGCTGGATCAAATTTTCTGTCCTCACAGATCATCCCGATTACTGGCCCGTTGTTGTGGGTTGGTAGTGGATTATTGGTCACATTTGGGATATCCTCATCCCTCAACACTATTTTTCCTTGCTCTATTAAGTTTCCACCGCTTGTTTAAGGGTCCAACAGTCATTTGTATGATGACCTTCTGCCCCGGAATGGTATGCACACCTGACACTAGCTCTGTAGGCAGGCGATGCCGGGTTTTGTCTGTTTAGAGGTATGGGCTGCAGCAAATTCATTTGAACAAGCTTTGGGAACAGACTGGAATAGGGTTCACCGATTGGTGTAAAGTTTGGTCTCCTGGGTGGTTCCTGAGGACGGAAGTTATTCTGTGGAGGTCGAGGATTATAGTGGTTCTGGTGGGGAGGCTGATTTCCTGGGAACGGAGGTTGATTTCTATTGGCATGTGGCGGTACCCGGGCAAAGGGTTGAGCGTTCATGACCGCGTAAAGTGGAGGAGCATAAGCTATGTCATGATGAGGGTAGTAATGTTGAGGGGTTCTGTCCGAAAACATGGGTCTGGGAGCGATGTCTCCTTGCTCCTGAGGCTGCCATAACCGTTTCTTCTTTCTTATTACCTTTGGCCATTCCTCCAGACCCGCCTTGGATGGCTTGGGAGGTTGCTTTGATGGCTGACTGGCTCAAGATTCTGCCCGTTTTCAGACCATTTTCTACCATTTCCCCGATTTTAATCGCCTCTGCAAAAGGTTTGCCCATGGCCAACATCATGTTCTGGAAGTAATCTTTTTCCTGGGCCTGGAGGAAGACAGGGACCATTTCTACTTCATCCATGGGAGGTCTCACCCTCGATGCCTGTTCGCGCCACTTAATAGCATATTCCCTGAAACTTTCTGAGGGCTTCTTCTTCAAATTTGCCAAGGAGTTCCTGTCTGGCGCGATGTCGATATTGTATTGAAACTGCCTTACAAAATCTCTGGCAAGATCGTCCCAAATGTGCCGTCGGGAGACGTCTTGATCTATGTACCACTCTGAGGCAATGCCTACTAAGCTTTCTCCGAAGTATGCCATCAACAACTCTTCTTTTCCGCCGGCACCGCGCAGTTGATTGCACTACTTTTTCAGGTGAGCAATGGGATCGCCATGCCCATCATACTTTTCGAACTTTGGCGTTTTAAACCCTATGGGCAAGTGCACGTGAGGGAACATGCACAGATCCGTATACGAAACACTTTTCTGCCCGCTTAAGCCTTGCATATTCTTTAAGCTCTGCTCAAGGCTCCTCATTCTTTTCGCCATCTCATCTTGTCCAAGAGCTTTGGGAGTTTTATCTTGCCCTGGTGTAAGCTCGAATGGTGACGGCTGGGAGTAAGTGTATGTGAGATATTGAGGAGGATCTGCTTGAAAGATGAGATTTTGGAAAGTGACGGCCGAGGGGTCAAAAGCGGGCCTTGGTAGTGAAGGTTGTGTTGTAGCAGAGCATGGGGGAGCAGTGAAAATGTTAGGAGCTGCTCCTGATGGGAACACCTGGGGGCGGACCTCAGAAGGTGTTCCTATAAAGTGAGCGGTCATGGTAGGTTGTCCCAACGGGGTATGAGGGTGGTTGATAGGGGTATTGGAGGTACCCCCAGATCTAGGAAGTAGTTCAGGAAATCCAGGGATGGCGCTTGGAGGCTCTCTTCCATTGGTCCATGCATCCCACATCTCCATGAGTCGGAGACGCAGTATCCGGTTTTCCTCAGCTGTAGCAGACTCAGATGCCAGGATCCCCGAGATGGGGTTGTCCTCAGAGATGGGAACTGCGGGCAAAGTCATTTATGTAGACATTTCCACACTTCCTTTCGATCTGGTAAAGTATTGATGCGATGCCGGCTTACCACAACCAACCACCGTTTCTAAAAGCTAGGCTGGAAATTTGACAGCAGCCACAGTTAGTTTGAGACAAGTAACAGATAGGTAACCGCACATTGGGGTGTGATGCACCTATACAGTTAACTGGGTGTCTACATGTTTGCAACGGTTGCATGCGTCATCCTGGCTTTTCTTTTCCAATTTCTTTCCTTTGTATTTCCATTTTCTTTTCCCTCTGTTTTTCATTTCTTGTTTTCTCTCATTTTGATTTTTCTCATGGTTTTTCTCTTTTTGTGTTTCTTTTCCAATCTTGTTTTTCTTTTATTTTCTTCCCCCGTATTGTTCTCTCTTGTTTTTTCTTTTATTTTCCTTCCTCCCTTTTTCCTTTTCTCTTAGGGTTACGGTCGAATCCTATGGAGATTGCCTACGTATCATGACCCCGCATGAATCAGACCAAGCGTAGTTCTTGCGAATAAGGTAAATAGGCTAACTCTTCTTCTTTTTTTTTTGAATTTTGAAAGAAATGCTTTAGAAGAAAAAGGGAAATATTGTTTATTTTGATTTTTGATTTTAATTTTTCTTTTTATTTTTTGAAAGAAAGACTTCTAAAATTCCTTTTCTTTTTATTGGAACTTTGGGAATTTTAGAAGTAAAAGAAATATATTCGTTTGAATTTTCATTTATTTTCTAAACACGAAAGAAAAATATTTTTTGGATTTTGAAAGTTGCCTCTTAATTTTCGGAAGAGGGACTTTTATGAAAATGTTTTGGATTTTTGAGCAAAATATTTTTCGGACTCAATTTTCAAAATTTGTATTTATTTTTTTTATATTTTTTATTTATGAAAGAAAGACATCTAAGGAGTATTTTAATGATTTATTTTGACCTAAAAGGAAAAAGTGGCTATTTTTCAAAACTTTTATTTAAGAAAACAAAGACTCGGTTTTGCAGATACGGCCTTTCAGCACTTCCGGGAGGAAAATTTTAAGGCTGTGCCCGCAAACCATTTAAAAATGACTCAGGGTGGCTGTTCTTGCAAAAACAGCCTTCCGGCGCCCTTTTGGGACATTCGGCTTATTTTAAAACAAGAATGGCATCGCCCAATTTATTTGACAAAAAATTAAATTTTGGTATTTTTGGCTATTTTTGCAAAAGGGTGGTTGGACCCGATGAGGGTTGCCTACGTATCTCATATCCGGTGAGAATCAAACCAGCGTAGTTCGGTCAGACGTCAAAACCAAATATATTTTTATTTGAACAACAATCTTTTCTTTTCCAAATATTTTCCTTTTTTTTTATTTTTTTTCAAAATCCGGCAGCATTTCGATACTATTTGGGCATTGATTTTTTAAAGCAGGTGGTTACCCTCACTTAGTCCTAACACTGCTATTTTTCTCAATTTTCTCTCATTATATACAAGCCAGTCAACATGCCAAGCCGAGCAAATAAATGCGCAAGTAGCACGTAAGATGCATCAGGATGGTCTTTTTCATTTCAGGTCACCTGTCCTAGACGGACCCAACCCCTGTGTTGAGTCCCCTAGGTCAAATGCACATGATGCAAACAAACGTTCCTACTAGGGATCCGACATGAGGTTTTGTTCTTCTAGGTTTAAACCCTAGGTTTATTGGTCTAGACCTGGCTTACCCGAGCGGACAACTCGAGCCGAGGGGGAGGCAGCGTACCGGGGATACAGAAGCTCCGCCGGCTTAGCAACTTATCCAAACCTCGTTCTAAATGGGAAAAGACTCTTAACAGAAGAGAAGCTACACGAAGTGCACCCTTCTCCATGATGTAGAAGACTCGGAGAGAGGAAGGGATTCGTAACAATTTATATATACAATTCAACAAATATCAAAGCGGTAAAACAATTAGCACATACAGCATGGAACATGTAGGAAAATCGGATAAGCCAAATATAACAATTATACTAAGCTCGAATTCTTGAACCCCGAATCGAAATTCTGGGTTCGTTTCCCCAGCAGAGTCGCCAGAGCTGTCACACCTCCTTTTTTACACACCTACCCCGAAGGATAAATGTATAAGGGAGTTTTTCCATTTAAAGTGACATTAGTCGAAATGGGATTATTTCTTTATTTTTTAGAGTCGCCACTTGGGATGTGATTGGATTTTGGTGTCCCAAGTCACCGGTTTAACTTGAATCCCAAATCAAGGAAAATTTCGACTTCCCATTGGAGTCTGCGAACCAGAAATTCTGAATAAGGAATTCTGTTGACCCGAGGGAAGGTGTTAGGCACCCCCGGATCCCGTGGTTCTAGCACGGTCGCTTAAATTATTATAACTAGCTAAAATCTAATTTTTATACATGTTCCAACCTACAGTGCAATTTTAGGAGTATTTACCGCTTTTAGTTAATTTTTAAGGAAGTGAACGTCGTTTAAAAATGTGTTTTGTGGATCACGTCACATGAAATGCACCCGGATCCTCGACACATTCTTATTCAACGTTTTGGGATTTTGTCACGACCCCAAACCCGGTCGTGATGGCGCCCAATAATATTGCTAGGCAAGCCTGACCACAATCGTTCCCAAATTAACCGTAAACCTCAAACCGACAATCTAAAGAGATTATAATAGTTTTAGAATAATAATCCTATATTTATAATAGAATAATACTGAGAAAAATACGAAGTCTGATAAAACACTCCCAAAAGATCTGGGGTCACGAGTCTAGAGCCTCTAAAACAATCTGAATAACAATATCTGAACGAAAATACTCAAGTCTGGAATGTATATATAATTAAAACTGAAATAGGAAGAGTAGTCAGGTCCTGCGAACGTCAAGCAGCTACCTCAACAACTCTGATAAGCTCTGGGAAAAAAGACTGCTCAGCTAAGCCTCCGAGGTACCTGAATCTGCACACAAGGTGCAGGGAGTAGGGGTGAGTACTACCGACTCAGTGAGTAATAAGCATATAAAATGTCTGAAGATAAGAAATCCACGAAATGCCATAAAGTAAAGCTAAAACTAACAGTCCAACACCTAACTACGAACTAACAGCAGAACAACTTCAAATATATCAGTCAAGTATAATGTAAAGATGCAATGCAATGCACATGACCGCTACGGCGCGTAGCCCGATCCATTTAACGTCGACGGCGCTCACTAGGGGTATGTACAGACTCCGGAGGGGCTCCTTCAGCCCAAGCGCAATATAATCATACGATTCGCTGCGGCGTGCAGCCCGATCCATACTCAGTCCACAATATGCATATGAGTCACGTAACAGATTCAATTAATTTCCCAATTTCCAATTTAAAAGGAAAATATACTTTAGATATTTAACTTCAGGAAAAGTGACTTAGCATTTCATAACACTGATTAAACACAGGAATGAGATCGATGATTATACAAAGCATGCTATCACAATGACATTCATCCTCTAAGGATGCTACAGATCGGCACAAGGCCCCAAACACGGCAATAAGCCCAGATATATTCAATACAGGGTGCGTATCAGTCGCCAATATAGAAATATTCTTGTTCGGGATGGACTAAGTCTCAATCCCCAGTCATAACCAATCCCGCACCTGCCATGGGGTGCGAGTCACGCCCTACAATAGCGTCACAATGTGATAAGCCGGGGTTTCAAACCCTCAGGCCATCATATACACCAACTACTCACCTCTAACCGGCCGTAGAATGGTCCGCAATGCCTTTTCCTTTCGTATCGACCTCCTCGCGCGTCGAATCTAGTCAAAATCACAACGAATACATAAATATGGGTTAAAGAAACATAACCCAATCAAAAATACTCGAAAAGTACTAAAATTCACGAAGTTGGTAAAACCCGAGCCCCGGGCCCACTTCTCGAAAAATTCTGAAAATCACACCAACAGATTCCTCGTCTCACCACGAGTCCGTGCATATAAAGTTTACCAAAATCGGAGCTCGTTTGACCCTCCAAATTTCATATTTACATCACAGCTTTCCAAGCCCTAGCTTGACCCGTTTTTGATGAATTTTCTACAATTTACATGTAATTTCTACCATAAATTCGAATATTTAGGCCAAGGAACTTACCTCCAAGTGATTCTCAGTCAAAACCCTCGAATTTCCTTGTTCAAAGCTCTTAAGAACGTCAACAATGGAGGAAAAATATGAAAGGGTCGCGGATGAAATATTATTTTAAAACCCTTCTGTCGCCCAGCGATTTTCGCTTCTGCGGTCCCGCTTTTGCTTATGCGGGACCGCTTCTGCGGCCACATTTCCGCTTAAGCGGTTTTCACTTAGAAGCCCGGACTTCGCTTATGCGACGCGAAGTCCGCTTCTGCGGTTCCTTCAAACCCGCTTCTGCGGCACCTTGTCCGCTTATGCGGACCCGCTGGTGCGAGCCACCTTCCGCATATGCGGAATTTCCCTAGCCGCCACGATCGCTTCTGCGACCACGTATCCACTTCTGCGGTACCGCTTCTGCGGTACCGCTTCTGCGGTCCATTTTCGCAGAAGTGGAAACACCAGATGACAGAAAAATCTGACCTGCAATTACACCTCAAAACACTCGTTTAACCACCCTAATTCACCCCGAGGCCCTCGGGACCTCAACCAAATGCACAGATATGTTCTATTACTTCATTCGAACTTGCTCGTAACATAAAAACACTATCATAAACACCAAAATCATCGAATTACCACGGATTCAAGCCTAAGTTAAATTAAAACTTCCGAAACTTGCATTTGATCTAAAACCCGACCTAAACACCTCCGAATGATCTGAAACTTTGCACGCATATCCAAAATCACCTAACGGAGCTACTGCAACTCTCGGAATTCCATTCCGACCCTCGGATCAAAATCTCACCTACCATCCGGAATTCGCCAAAATTCAACCTTAGCCAATTTAAGCCTAATTCCACACCGGACCTCCAAATTCAGTTCCGATTGCGCTCCTAAGTCACAAATCATCTCCCGAAACTGGTCGAATCATCGGAAATCCATTCCGAGCCTTCTAACTCATAAGTCAACATTCGGTTGACTTTTCCAAACTAACCTTATCATAAAGAGACTTATTGTCTCATTTCTAACTAAACTCTATCCGAATTACTTCAAATTCTCCAAACACGTATAATGAAACATATAGAAGCATAAAATGGGGAAAACGGGGCGGTAACTCCCGTAACGACGGGTCGGGTCGTTACAGATTTGGATTTGGGTTGCATGAAATGCACACCCGTATTTAAGAAGGTAAAATTATTAAAAGCGCGCCTAAAGCGACTAACGTGTTATTATTTTTGCGAGAGGCCGTGAAATTCGCTAAACGACACGTCCTGAGGTCTAAGTAATTTAATAAGAACATTTAAAGAGGGCCCCGCAATTTATGCATTTTGTTGGGCGAGGCTCATCTCATTTTATTATTTAAAGGCCATCTTAGAGCAAACTATAATTTTCTATTGGATTTGTCTCTAAAGAGCCTTAGTTAATTAATAATATCAATTGCTATTATTTAAAGTGATTAAGGAATTTGGGCCTCAAGTTCAAGTCCACACTTGAGCAAGAGGTAAACCTCTTAACTCAAGCATGCTACTTAACTAGAAAGCCCAAATTCTTTACAATCACCAAATCTAAAACTCTTTGAAGCAGCCCATGAGAAAAGCTGTCCTTTTAGCTGTGTTTAATCCACCGTTCAGGACTTTGGGCCCCAATACGAGCCCATTACAAAAAGAACAATTAAACTAGGCTCTAGGCCCATGTACACGCCAGTCTTCATACTGATGAAATTAAATATCCTGGGGAAGGTCAGGTGATATCTTGGGAGGGCTTCGCATAACTGGGCCAAATGAGGCCCAGACTTTCGACCTGGGCAGTCCATGTATTGTAACTAGCCAATTTGAGACCTAACTTATTACTTGCATCAAATTTAATATCAATATCGTTCCAATTCTTAAACTGGTATATGGGTTTACGTTGATGTATAAAGAACAAGGAACTAGGAAGCTATAAAATAGACATTAATAAACATGGAATCATTTCTTGTATGAAACAGTAGCAAACTTCTTCTTTTTTGTTTATTTATATGAAGCTGTTGGGCTATTAATACAAGCAATTGTAGGGAACAATGACCAAACCATAGTAATTATCAACTATATTGGACTGTTAAGCTTCAGCATGTTTAAAGGCAGATTTCCTGGTTTCGAAATAAACATTGCTAACATATTGAAATTCTATAATCTAGATTTGATTATTCAAACTAACCTGCTAATGTTTATTATGAGAGCTGACTTTTATTAACCAGCTATTAGATGAATACTTATAACACAATGATAAACAGTCTATCGGTTCAAAACAAAACCAACCTAAGCAATCTTAATGGAACACTGTATTTAGACATGTTGAAATCCAAACAGTCCACAGCAGTTCAAGTCCAATTATACAGTCCATAGTCCAGAACTATACTAATTACAAATGAAGAACTATCTTAAAACTACAGCAGAATCAGTGAAACAAATGGAAACAAACTATGCTGCAACTTCATTTCATTTTCAGCTGGAGATCTAAATGAATTTCAGAACATGTACCTGGGTATTAAATCACAATAAGAAGAAACTGGAGTCAGCAGCAGCAGATGACTAACAGCAGGCTCAAATAGCAAATCACAGCAGCAGGAAAACAATCAGCAATTCAACTTGGAATCCCAGCAATGGAAAAACCAGTAAAATAGACCAAAATTGAGTTGAACAAACCAAATCCAACTTGAAATCAATCCAGAAACCTTTGACCTCAATTACTGGACAGAATTAGGCAATTTTAAACCATTTTTTGAATCTTATGTGAGATGAAAATTTGAAACAGGATACTGGAACTTGAAATTAATCTAAGATCACAATAGAACAATTTTTGTTTTTTTGGATTTTTGGAGTTTTGCTTCGAAGAACTAAGATCTAAGGAATTTTTTGAATTGTAGTAGTTCAGATTTGAGTATTTGAATTTGAAATTCAAATTTCAGATCTTAAAACTTGCAGAAAATGTTTCTTGGGGGGAAATTTAGGAGCTGGAATTTTTTTGGAATTTTCAGGTGTGTGAAACTTCTTTGGGAGTTTTTTAGATTGTTCAAACTTGTGAATGAAGGCAGAGTGCATGCCTTTTATAGGCAAACTTGAGGGTTCTCTCAGATTTTCAACTTTACACCCCTAGTCCCTCTTTTATTTTTCAGTTTTAATCACTTAGTCCTCTATTTTCTGACTTGTTACTCAAGTTACTACACTAAAATTGCTGAAATTTAAACTAAGGCCCTATTCTAGAAAGGTCTAGTGTATTCTAGTTTAACCTACAACATTCTAACCAATTTTAGGTACCCAAAATACCCCCTGAATACCCCTGAAATTACTAGCCTAGTACAGCTATAACCAAACAATTTATTTAACTGGGGTTAACTAAACTAAGCCTAGGATTATTTGAAACTAAACACCAAACTATGGAATTATTAGTGACAAATACTAATTAAACTGACTTAAACTAATTAACACCAACTAGCAACAATCATAAGGGATTGAAATTTAAACAAGGCTTCAAACAGGATCGATTAATGAATCAAAGATAGATAAAGACATATTCGAACTAAAAATTAAACTAAAATCTAAACTACCAACCCAGGATTAAACTAAATGAAACAAAACAATTATTGGAACAGAATGAAACACATATGGAACCCAAAACTAAGAAACAAAACAGAAATAAACGAAAAAGCTTACTGAATTAATATCTATATCAAATGCATTCAAACAACGACTAAACTAATTATCAACAATTACCAAAGCAATATCAAATCACAGGAAGCAAAAGGAGAAGAGCAGAAGAAGAAAGAAACAAAGACAAGAGAAGAATAGGGGGAAACTCACTATTAGACTCAAATGCTCCTGTATTGGACAAGTGATACGCAAAGGATGCTTGTGCGAATGAATTTGGCCTTGGCCCAGAAAATTCGAACCCTAGATGTAAAATTGAAGGACTTCGGTTGGGATTCTTGTGCAATAAACATGAGAATGGGGCTTAGAGTGGCCTGGGGGTTGTGGAGTACAAATTTGGTATGGTATAGGTGGCAGCGCTAGGGTTTGACTTATTCGAGGTGTTTGGGTGATATTTGAAGGAAATCAATGGCGGATATAGAACGGGGAGGTAAAGGAGAGGGGGTGGTGTAAATTTGGGCGATTTTGGAGGTTTACCGCCGCCGTGGGCGATTTCCGGCGGCGGAATTGGGCGGAGCCGGGAGGGGGGGGGGGGGAAGAGGTACGAGGAAGATGGTTTTGTCTCTAGGGTTGATAAGATTTTTCAGACACTTTTATTAATTACTTTGAACTGATGAAAGCCGTCGGATGATGGGAGATGACCGGCCAAGATTCAAGGGTCAAAAACGACGTCGTTTTAATTAAATGGGGAGTGAACCGGACTGGTTTGATTTGGGCTTGATTGGAACGGGATTTTGAGGGTTTTTGCCTTGGGTTTTGGGAATTTTGGCTTGGGCAAACAAATTTAATAGGCTGAAGCCCAAGTCAGACCTTTCTTTTTTCTCTTTTTTTCCTTTTCAATTAATTTCTTTCTTTTATTTAAATTCAATTCAATTTCATTTCATTTTTTGATTTGTATTTTTGTGTTAAAAGCAAAAACATGGATTAAACTAAAATCAAACTAATTAATTTCCTCAAACTAACTAAATCCCAACAAAGAATGTAAAAATGACAAAATACTATATTTTTATATTTTTATGAATTATGCTAACTAAATATGCACAAAAATGCAAACAAACACAAAAATCATGCAATTAATTCCTAAAAATTCAAATATTAAAAGAAAAATTCTAATTCTAATACTAATGAATTTTATAGGAGTAATTTAAGTGTGGCAAAAATCATGTGCTCACAGCCGTTATTTTAGCCTCTGCATCACTAGTCCAGCCATTGTCCTCACCAACTTCCTCACAACTATTTTTACCAACAACTTGTACAGAATCCTCCTCCAAATTCCCCATATTAGCAATATTTTTGTCACAAAACTTCTGGGTGATTGGAGTGATTTCAGGCTCGACATCCTCAATCCAGGCTTCGTCATCACCAACTCCTTCACTACTTTTACCCGGTTCTATCGAATCCTTCACCACACCCTCCATAACGTCAATAGTTTGCTCTGGACTTACCTAAGTGTCAGAATTTTTCTTTACAACTTCCTCACTACCAAAATTATTCTCCATAACTTCCTCACTACCAAAATTATTCTCTGCAACTTCCTTATCTCCAAAATAATCTTTATGAATATCACCAGTATCATGATCGCCATACTATCATGATGGTCGTCATCTTTTCTATTACCCTGCTCAGAAAAAATATACAAAAAGTTATAAAATTATAGTAACAAGTAAAAATAACAAATAAGCATAGTCATGAGATTACCTTTGAAGCATCGCGTACACCTAGAGCTTTAAAAACCTTTTCAAATGCTCTAAAGACGAAACCTTGTCGTTTACCTATAAAAGAAAAAGTAAAATCGAATATCAATTAAGTTGTCAGAACTGCTCAAAGCCAAATAGAACTGTACCGTGTTGATTTCACTTCTCAGAAGTTTCAGCTCTTTATCGCTTGAATCAAGTTACTGGGCTGTGGATCCGGATTCTCATTGTTGATAGGTTGTAATTCCAGCTTATTTTTTGAGTGCTTCTTAGCATTTTTAGGTCGAGTGTTGAAATCATCAACATCATCTTTGGCTTAACTTCAGCCACGACTCCATATTTGATATGCATCTCATTTTTATCTTCATACACCAGGACAAAATCATGCAATTCAGGCCTTGTTTGTTCAACATTTGTTGGGACAATGTTACCAAACACCAACTACAAATAAACAAATAAAACTTAGCAATCATGAAATTTTAAAAAAACAAAAGAACACCAATATATCATTTCTAGAAACTACACATCATACAGTTAATTGATATTATGTATCAGAAATGTATAATTTATGTATCAGAAATGCATAATTTTTGTATCAGAAGTAGAATCATATATTGCTATAAAATGTTGTAAACTAGACAAAAATATTTTTTACCTGCTCCTGACTTAAAAGAAAAACTTCTTTCCTCAACCTCTTGAAGGCCACCTTCTTCTTTACAGTCCAGTTTAGTATGTGTGTCACAATATCTCTAATCCGGTAAGCGAGGTTTCTGCAAGTATAGGGGCAACATTCATAAAACCACCACTGGAATGCCAAAGTCAAACCACCATATCTGTAGCACCCCGAAAAATGTCAAAGTACTTAAGCGCTATTAAGAAAGTTGATGTGCTCTAATTATATTATTTTGTGTGCAGACGAGGAATATTAATATTATGGATATCAATTGAATATGATAATAATTGTACGATAAATATTATAAGTGGTGTGGGGTCTAAGGATAGCCCTAAGTCCAAGTCAAGTTGAAAATTACATGATAGACTAAAGTTCCAAATGAGTACGCACGAGACCAAACTTTGGACGAGCATATCTACATATCAAATGAAAGATCTTTGAGTCTAGTTTCTAACGCTTCAATCCATATGTCATTTGGACATTCCTACAAGAAGTTATGACCAAATTACCAAAGGCTGGCAGAGGAGTTTGCTGATGCGAAGCATCCGGGGCCGCGTCCGAAAGAAAGACTAGCAGTGAAGTGTTGCCATAGCATCCAGGTCCGCATCCGAGCTTCGAAGGGGGGTGAACTGGGGATGCGAAGCATCCGAGGCCGCATCCGAAACCCGAAAATCTGGGACTATGAATACAAGGTCGGGGGAGGAGAGTATTTTGAGTATTTGGGGGTTAGGGTTTTTGAGGTGAATGGGCGATTTTGAGCTCAAATCAAGTCCAATCAACTAATAAGTTGTTAATGATGTTTTGGGTTGATTCTTACTCAATATACATGAGTTCTAACATCATTCTTGCATCCAAATGCTAGATTTCATCATCAAATCCTCAAGAACACTAAATTCACCAAAGTTGTGAATTTTCAAGATTGAGCTACTAGAGGTAATTTCAATGCTTCAAACTCATTTATTAGGATTAATTAGAAGTATTTTAAGTATTTGTTACAAGTTTCAATGGTTGAAAGATTGGATTATAAAACTCTAGTTCATGGCATGAATAGTACTTTTGAGAAAATAAGAGAGAAGTTGAGTAGTAATCTTGGCGATGAAATTGATGAATACAATGAACCTATGCAGTTATTTGTTAGCAAAAGTTGGAAGTGATAAACTAAGTACTCACCCAAATTGTATATTTTGCAAGTGTTGATTATGAAAGACAATGAATAGTAACTTGGTGGCATTGGACAATTGATGTAGTATCATTAATGATTTCGATTGGGTATTAAAATATAAGAATGAAGTTGAATGGTCTAACTTGTAAATCTATTGGCGATTTGAGTTGTTGGAGGCTTGTAGCCAACTTATGAGCCATGTATGGATACTGATCAATATCTTAGGTCATATTTTGATGTAATTAGGATATCTACTTGTAGATATTGACTTGTTGGTGATGTTTGGGCATTTTAATCAATATTGTAATGATGGAAGATGATTCAAAGCTTGTGGAAGTTGATAAAGCAAAAGCGAGGTAAGTTGATTAAAACTTACTCTTCTTGAGGGACTTTCTCTAAAAGCATGTTTCAATTTAATACTTAAGTTGTTTGCAAATGTGCTTTCGTGCTTGTGGAGACAAACAAGTACAGATGTCTCCATGTACTAGAATATTATGTTGCATATGTAGTGTCATAATAAAAATAGATCCTTTAAAGCTACTATGCTATGAATCTTTTTTTGAAGTATGAAATGTTTTGGGAGTACACGCGCTACCCGAGAGGATCAGGCACCCACGCCCCCTACTGCAACTGTCAGAGGCCGGAGCTGGGGTAGAGGCCGATGATGCGCTCGTGGTGCTGCCAGAGCACCCGCGCGAGCTGCCGCCGAGGTACTGCCAGCAGTACCAGCCGGAGTCCAAACACCCGATACGTCTGCCACTACTACTCCAGCTCTCCAGGAGACTTTGGCATTGTTTATGAGTATGTACACCACTTTGGCTCAGGCAGGGTTGCTTCCCCTTGCTGCAGCCACATCCCAGGCCGGGGGAGGAGTACAGACTCCCGCCGCCCGCACTCCTGAGCAGCGAGTGCATGTTGAGCAGGCCCCAGAGGTTATACCTGCGCCGCCTGCAGTACCAGTTCAGCCTGAGGATAGGGCAGCGGCTTCAGAGGATGAGCAGCGGAGACTTGAGAGGTTCAAGAAATATGATCCTCTTGTATTCAGTGGGTTAGCATCAGAGGATGCCTTGGGATTTCTGGAGGAGTGCTACCGTATTCTCCGCACGATGGGCATATCAGGATCGAGTGGGGTTTCCTTCACCACTTTCCAGCTTCGAGGAGCCGCCTATCAGTGGTGGCGTGCTTATGAGTTAGACAGTCCGGATGAGGCAGCTTCCCTGACTTGGGCTCAGTTTTCAGATATGTTCACGAGGGAGTATGTCCCCCAGAGTCTTAGGGACGCCTGGTGCATGGAGTTTGAGCATTTGCGCCAGGGTACTATGTGTGTCACAGAGTATGTTGTCCTTTACATTGACTTGGCTAGACATGTACCAGCTTTGGTATCTAAGGTTCGCGAGAAGGTTCGCCGGTTCATTGAGGGGCTTATTCCCAGCATCAGATCTAGCATGGCTCGTGAGTTAGAGATGGATATATCTTATCAGCAGGTGGTGAGCATTGCTAGGAGGATTGAGGGTATGCATGCTAGGGACAGAGAGGAGAGGGAGGCCAAGAAATCTCGAGAGTCGGGCCATTATTCTGGTGGCCGGCCCCAACTGCAGGTCGTCATGGTAGGAGTCATATGGGTCGCCCCGTTCATTTAGCTCTTCCAGCAGCCAGTGGTATTCCAGCTCCCCCTAGGCCTCAGGAGCCTTATTATGCACCTCGAGTCTCTAGTGCGCCTCCTGCACGGGGTGCTTCCAGTGGTCAGTCCAGCAGACCTGGCCTGAGCCAGTCACAGCTGCTACATCCTCCGAGAGCTAGTTTTGAGTGTGGTGACACACGCCATGTGGTGAGGGATTGCCCCAGACTTGGGAGGGCTGCACCCCCACAGACCCCTCAGCCGCAGCGCACCCCGCAGAGCTCTCAGGCTATGGTCCCAGCACCAGCTGCTTCTCCATTGGCCCAGCCAGCCAGAGGTGGAGGTCGAGGAGGTAGAGGTTTCCCTCGAGGGGGAGGCCATGCTAGATATTATGCTCTTCCAAGCCGTACTGAGGCTGCCTCCTCCGATTTTGTCATCACAGGTACTATCATGCATCGGTTCTATTTGATCCATGCTCCACTTATTCTTATGTGTCTTCTTATTTTGCTCCGCATTTGGGTGTATCTCGGGATTCTTTGAGTTCCCCCGTTTATGTTTCTACTCCTGTAGGAGATTCTCTTGTTGTGGACCGCGTTTACCGATCATATTTGGTTATTCTTGGTGGTTTTAAGACCAGAGCCGACTTACTATTGCTCAACATGGTTGATTTTGATATTATTATGGGCATGGACTGGTTGTCGCCCCATCATGATATTCTTGATTGTCATGCCAAAACCGTGACATTGGCCATGCCAGGTGTACCGCGTATTGAGTGGAGGGGTGCCTTAGGTCACACTCCCAGTAGAGTTATTTCTTTCCTTAAGGCTCAGCGTATGGTTGAGAAAGGTTGTGTTGCGTACTTAGCTTATGTGAGAGATGCCAGTATGGATACTCCTTCTGTTGATTCAGTCCCAGTGGTATGGGATTTCCCTGATGTGTTTCCAGCTGATCTTCCGGGCATGCCTCCCGATAGGGACATTGATTTTGGCATTGATTTGTTGCCAGGCACTCAGCCCATTTCTATCCCTTCGTACCGTATGGCGCCTCCTGAGTTGAAGGAGTTGAAGGAACAATTGCAGGAATTACTTGATAAGGATTTTATTCGTCCTAGTGTATCGCCTTGGGGTACTCCTGTGTTATTAGTGAAAAAGAAGGATGGGTCTATGCGCATGTGTATTGATTACCGCCAGTTGAATAAGGTGACAGTGAAGAACCGCTATCCTTTGCCTCGTATTGATGATCTATTTAACCAGCTCCAGGGCGCACGGGTGTTCTCTAAGATTGATTTGCGCTCAGGTTACCATCAGTTGAAGATTTGGGAGCCAGACATCCTAAAGACTGCCTTCAGGACTCGGTATGGTCATTACGAGTTCCTTGTTATGTCATTTGGGCTGACCAATGCCCCAGCAGCCTTCATGCATATGATGCACAGTGTTTTTCGGTGATATCTTGATTCGTTCGTGAACGTTTTTATTGATGACATCCTGGTGTATTCCCTGAGTCGGGGAGAGCATGAGCAGCACTTGAGGGCAGTGCTCCAGACCTTGAGAGAGAAGAAGTTGTATGCTAAGTTCTCAAAATATGAGTTTTGGTTGGACTCCGTGGTGTTTTTGGGTCATGTGGTCTCGAGAGAGGGTATTCAGGTGGATCCGAAGAAAGTGAAGGCCGTGCAGAGTTGGCCCAGACCATCCTCAGCTACAGAGATCCGTAGTTTTCTTGGCTTGGCGGGTTATTACCGTCGATTTGTTCAGGAGTTTTCATCTATTGCAGCACCTATGACCAGACTAACCCAGAAGGGTGCTCTATTCCAGTGGACGGACGAGTGTGAGGTGAGCTTTTAGAAGCTCAAGACAGCCCTGACTACAGCCCCAGTTTTGATATTGCCTACCGGTTCGGGTCTTATGCTGTCTATTGTGATGCCTCGAGAGTTGGCCTTGGAGTGGTATTGATGCAGGACGGTAGGGTGATTGCCTACGCGTCCAGACAGTTGAAGATACATGAGAAGAATTATCCTATCCATGATCTTGAGTTAGCTGCCATTGTTCATGCCTTGAAGATCTGGAGTCATTACTTGTACGGTGTGCCTTGTGAGATATATACTGATCACCGGAGTTTGCAGCATCTGTTCAAGCAGAAGGACCTTAATTTGCGTTGGAGGAGATGGCTAGGGTTGCTGAAGGATTATGACATCACTATCTTGTATCACCCGGGCAAGGCCAATGTGGTGGCCGATGCTTTGAGCCGCCGGGCAGAGAGTTTGGGGAGTTTGGCTTATTTACCAGCAGCAGAGAGGCCTATGGCGATGGATGTTCAGGACCTAGCCAGCCAGTTTGTGAGATTGGAACTTTCGGAGCCCAGTCGGGTTCTAGCTTGTGTGGTTTCTCGGTCTTCCTTATTTGATCGTATCAGGGAGCGACAGTATGATGACCCTCATTTTCTTGTCCTCAAGGACAAGGTTCAGCATGGTGATGCCAGAGATGTGACCATTGGCGAGGATGGAGTATTGAGGATACAGGGTCGGGTATGTGTACCCAATGTTGATGGGCTTCGAGAGTTGATTCTAGAGGAGGCCCATAGTTCGTGGTATTCCATTCATCCGGGTGCCGCGAAGATGTATCAGGATTTTAGGTAGCACTACTGGTGGAGGCGGATGAAGAAGGATATAGTTCGGTTTGTAGCTCGGTGCTTAATTGTCAGCAGGTGAAGTACGAGCACCAGAGACCGGGTGGATTGCTTCAGTAGATAGAGATTCCAGAGTGGAAGTGGGAGTGGATCACCATGGACTTCGTGTCCGGACTCCCACGGACTTTGAAGAAGTTTGATGCCATTTGGGTTATTGTGGATCGGCTGACCAAGTCCGCGCATTTCATCCCTGTGTGTACTACCTATTCCTCGAAGCGGTTGGCGGAGATTTATATCCGGGAGATTATCTGTCTGCACGGTATTCCAGTTTCCATCATTTCAGACAGAGGTACTCAGTTCACATCGCGGTTCTGGAGAGCCGTACAGCAGGAGTTGGGTACTCGGGTGGAGTTGAGCACAACATTTCACCCTTAGACGGACGGGCAGTCCGAGCGCACTATTCAGATTCTTGAGGATATGCTCCGTGCGTGTGTGATTGAGCTTAGAGGTTCTTGGGATCAGTTCTTGCCATTGGCAGAGTTTGCCTACAACAACAGCTATCAGTCCAGCATTCAGATGGCACTGTACGATGCCTTATATGGTAGGCGATGTAGATCTGCGGTAGGTTGGTTCGAGTCTTGTGAGGCCAGATTATTGGGCACAGATTTGGTTCAGGATGCTTTGGAGAGAGTCAAGGTGATTCAGGATAGACTCCGTACAGACCAGTCCAGACAGAAGAGTTGCAGACTGAAAGGTTCGTGATGTTTCCTACATGGTTAGAGAGCGGGTTCTGCTTCGGGTGTCGCCTATGAAAGGCGTTATGAGATTTGGAAAGAAAGGGAAGCTGAGTCCGAGGTTTGTTGGCCCTTTTGAGATATTGAGATGAGTTGGGGAGGTTGCATATGAGCTTGCCTTACCTCCTAGCCTGACAGGGGTTCATCCGGTATTTCATGTTTTGATGCTCCGGAGGTATCACGGTGATCCGTTGCACGTGTTGGATTTCAGCTCAGTCCAGTTGGAGAAGGATCTATCTTATGTTGAGAAGCCAGTGGCAATATTGGACAGGCAGGTCAGGAAGCTGAGGTCGAAGAACATTGCGTCCGTGAAGGTTCAGTGGCGGGGTCAGCCGGTCGAGGAGGCGACCTAGGAGACCGAGCAGGATATGCGCAGCTAGTACCCTCATCTTTTCACTACTTCGGGTATGCCTTTGTGCTCGTTCGAGGATAAACGAATGTTTAAGTGTGGGAGGATGTAATGACCCGGCCGGTCATTTTTGGAATTTACGCCCCGATCCCTTATTAACTACTTCCCCCAAGCTTATTTCTACTCTTTTGATTTGCCGGGATGTTCGGTTTTGAGTTTCGGAGAGTTTTGGGACACTTAGTCCCTAAATGAGAGCTTAAGTGTTGGAAAATTTACCGTAGTCGGAACAGTGTGAAGACGGCCTCGAAATGGAAATCTGATGGTCCGTTAGCTCCGTTAGGTGATTTCGGGTTTAGGGGCGTGGTCGGATTGTGTTTTGGAGGTCCGTAGCTAATTTAGGCTTGAAATGCCGAAGGTTGAATTTTGGAAGTTTCCGGTTCGATAGTGAGATTTTGATCCGAGGTTTGGAATGGAATTCCGAGAGTTGCAGTAGTTCAGTTATGTCATTTGGGATGTGCGTGCAAAATTCCAGGTCATTCGGACGAGGTTTGATAGACTTTTTGATCGAAAGCGTATTTTTAGAGTTTTTGAAATTCCTAGGCTTGAATTCGATGAAAAATAGGTGTGTTGATGTTGTTTGAAGTATTTTGAAGATTGTTACAAGTTTGAATGATGTCTTAGGATTGGTTGGCATGTTTGTTTGAGGTTTCGGGGGCCTCGGGATGATTTCGGATGGTTGGCGAAAAGATTTTGAAGTTAAGAGATTGCATATTTTTGCTGCTTCTGATATTTTTGCATCTGCGGTTTGGGGACCGCAGATGCGGCAAGGCAAGCGCAAATGCGGTTTTTGGGTTTCCTTCAGGTTCCGCAGATGCAGAAGTTTCACCGCAGATGCGGTTTTGCATCTGCGAAAGAAGAACCGCAGATGCTGCTCCTGGGCTCTTTAATGAAAGTCGCATATGCGACATTTTGGTCCGCAGATGCGGAAATAGCTGGGCAGAAATATAAAATTTCGAGGGTTTGGTTTAAAAAGTTGAAAAATCGAATTGGAGCTCGGGAGAGGGCGATTTTGGGAGGGATTTGAAGAGGAGATCTCTGGGTAACGATTCTTTACCCCTTTCTAGTTATATTCCATCAATCTCTAGTTAATTTCATCATTTAATTTCGAAATTTTGGTAGAAATTGGGGGAAAAGTTCTTAGACCTTTAATTGAGGATTTGAGGGGTCATTTGGACTCCGATTTCAGTGTTCTTGTTATGAGTAGACTCGTGGGAGTACGAGGTTTCTGAAAATATAAATTTCACCCGATTTTGAGACGTCGGCCTGAGGGGCATTTTGGTCATTTTACCTAATTTCGCATCTAGCTTAGAATTTAATTATAGAATCAGTTATTTAAAGTGTTATTTACATTATGAAATTGAATTGAATAGATTTGGGCCATTTGGAGTCGGATACTCATGGCAAAGGTGTGGTTTCGAGTTGATTTTAAGCCGGTTCGAGGTAAGTGGCTTGTCTAACCTTGTGTGGGGGACCTCTCCCCTTAGGATTGATATTGTGGTAATTGAAATGCCTTGTACATGAGGTGAGGAGCGCGTACTTGAGCTAATTGTTGAAAAATCCGGTTTTCTTTAAGTATTTCAATTGAGTTCCTTCTCCTATTTCATGTTACTTGCGTATTTAACATGTTGTTAGTTTAGAAATGTATGTTTAGTAGACTTAATTGCCTATTTGCTCAATTTGCCTTAATTGCATTACGTGTAGCATGTTAGGCTAGACTTATCTGTTACTTAGTACGAAATCTAGCATTTGTTGAATACTTCTTGTGTTGCTCCCATGTGTTTTTAATTTGGGACTACGGGATGTCATCCCGGGAGATCCCCTGTATGTACTTATGATCTGGACTGAAGTGCGGGATACCAAGAGATCCCCGACACGTATATTGAGGATACTAAGAGATCCACAGGATACCAAGAGATCCCTAGTATATTGTTTTTGAGGATACCAAGAGATCCTCGGGATACCAAGAGATCCCCGGTTATCATCCTTGCTATGAGTGGTATTTCCTTGTAGTTCGTCTTTATCTCTGTTTCTGTTATTGCACTCTTATTATACTGTGTAGATCCTTATTATAGATTCTCAATTATACTGCTTATTTACCCTGTCATTTCATTATATATATACTTATCTCAGTAGGGCCCTGGCCTTCCTCGTCACTACCCGACAGAGGTTAGGCTTGGCACTTACTGAGTACCGCTGTGGTGTACTCATGCCCTTTCTGCGCATGTTTTTCATGTGCAGATCCAGGTACTTCTGCACAGGCTTACCATCCTTGAGGCAGAGAGAGCTTTTGGAGACTTCGAGCTACATCTGCCGCGTCCGCAGACCGAAGAGTCTCCATCTTTATTCTAGCTTGTAGTATTAGCCCTTCTATCATATTGTTGATGTAGACATTCCGGAGTTAGAGCATTTTACTATATTTCTCTCAGCTTGTGTTCCCGTGAGTTTCCAGGTTTTGGGATTGTATTGTAGAAGTTTGAGATATTGTGTTGTATGTGCCGAGTGGCATTTTACATTTCATTTACATTTTGTTAAATCTTGGCTTTAAGTTATAATTTCCGCAAGGTTTCAATTGTTTTTCCGCACTTGTTAGGCTTACCTAGTCATAGGGACTAGGTGCCGTCACGACAGTTCACAGAGGGCGAACTGGGGTCGTGATAGTTAAAGATTGAGACTTTATGATCCGGAATAGTTTCTTATGTGTTTTATTTGTGCTTTGAAGTTAATTTGGGTATATTTTAGCCGTACGGAGATCTTTTCACCCGAGAAGTGCATTTTAGAGTACCGTGTGTCGTCTTTGAGGTAAGTATCTTGCCTAACCTTGTGTGGGGGTCTTCCCCTTAGGATTTGAGTCTTCTATGTTGATTGTAGTTCGATTACGCGAGGTGACGAGTGTATGATCGGACTTATTTGTGGAAAATTGGCATTTAGGGTTCTCAGGTCTTTATATTCACTGTGTATGAATGTGTTCTTGACATGACTGAGTTTCCTATTTACTAGTTTCACCTCTACATGCTTAATTGGAATTAATTGCTTCATGATTCACTGTTATTGCCTAATCGATTCCTATTTGACTTAATTGAAGAATTTCGCTTCTCCTATTGTCATGCTATCTTTTCATAGCTGCCTATCTTAATTGGGAATTTATCATCATCTCCTCCTATAATTGTTTAGTCTTAAGTGAATCTAAGATCATCTTTCCTTAATTGAATTGTCGGATATCCTCGTATTTGTTCAACGTTAAAAGGAGTTTAGATAACCTATATTTTTGTTGACTTGCTTTATTTGGGACTACTTGACTCATGTCGATTCCCTTGTTATTGACTTGTGTATTGTGGGATCGTTGCTACATGTTAGTTTTCCCTTTGTTGAACTGTTCACTTTATGCCAGCATTCTTTTCTATGGCTATTCCTTGTGAGTTGGTCCTACCGTTTCTTCGTGATTTACAGTTCTTAAGTTGACTTACTTGCCGTACCTTGTATTATTGTCATTGTTGTTGGTGTACGTGTTGGGGTGATGTACTAGTTTTCTGCCGTGCTATAATTGTATTCTCTTTGGTTGCGCTGCATATTTACTTTGGGACAACGGAACGGTATTCCGGGATATCCCCTGCACATTTACGTTTGGGACTACGGGATGGTATCCCGGGAGATCCCCCTGTTCTGCATATTTACTTTGGCACTACGAAACGATATTCCGGGAGATCCCCTTGCACATTTATGTTTGGGACTACGGGACGGTATCCCGAGAGATCCCCTGTACTGGATATTTACTTTGGGAATACGGAACGGTATTTCGAGAGATCCCCCTGCACATTTATGAGTTGGACTACGGGACGGTATCCCGGGATATCCTCAGTTCATTTGCGTTTGGGACTACGGGACGGTATCCTAGGAGATCCCCTGTTATTATCACTATGTTTTGAGCTGTTGTTTTCATTGATCCTATCCCCGTGTAAACAGTATATGTGTTGTCCGTTCTTGTCCTTATGCTTACTAGCTGGTATGAACTATGTTAGGACATTTGCACAAGCATACACGTGGCTACGCACCCTTATCGGATAGGACCCTCCTTGAGATTTCTGAGTATAGACGCACACCCTTGTTTATTTTCTTTCCATGTGAGAATGACTCTTTTGGGCACGTGAGTTGTCAGTATGATTACGAAGTGTGATGAGGAAACATGATGCCAAGTGTTAGGGTTCAAGTATTGAGACGCGTATCGTATGATTATGAGATGAGGTGTCACAGGGTGACTTATATTCGAAGGATATTTATTTGAAAAGGTTATATTCGAAAGGTATTCATTTTTAGAGGACTATTTCGGAAAAATATCTACTTGAAGGAAGTATAATTCGAAATGTTTTTATCAACTGAAAGATTTGACTAATTGATTGAAGTTGTTGGCTATGACCTGATGTGAAAGTTGTCGTAGTTGCTGAGTTATGACTTTTCCTTACTGTATTTGTGATTTCGAATTTGGGGTGTATTTTTGTTCACTTTTATGAGCTTTATTATGGTTTTCCACTGTTACTTGTTGTTTCTTTTCCTTATTGTAGTTACTGTATTGTTAGCAATATCGCTTAGTCTTTATATTGATATCATGTTCGGTTGTTTCTATACTTATACTTGTTCAGCTTATTAGACCAGTGGGTGTCTTGACTGTTCCTCGTCACTACTCCACCGAGGTTAGTCTTGATACTTACTAGGCACCGCTGTGGTGTGCTCATACTACACTTCTGCATATTTTTTGTGCAGATCCAGGTATTAATAGTTAGTAGCTGAGCGGATTCTTGCCGATGAGACTCAAGGTAAACCTGCTGCTGCGTTCGCAGGCTTCGGAGTCAGCTTCCTATTTTATATTCACACTGTTGTACTTACTTCCTTACGATTGTGTTTAGAAGTTGTAGCGAAACTCTATAGAGCCTATGAATTGTACTACCGGGTTTTGGGATTCATTTCAGAAGAATTTTAGATGTTATTATTTATTATTTTTATTCCGCAATTATTAGGCTTACCTAGTCCTTAAGACTAGGTGCCATCACGAAACCCAACGAAGGGGAAATTGGGTTGTGATAAGTTGGTATCAGAGCTCTAGGTTCATAAGTGCTACGAGTCATAAGCGAGTTTAGTAGAGTCTTGCGGATCGGTACGGAGACGTCTGTACTTATCTTCGAGAGGCTATGGAACTATTAGGACAATCTCACTTCCTTCATTCTTATCGTGCGAGCTTATTGATCTTGGAGACAGAGGCAGAGGTTGACGAGGAGTATGTGCCGCAGTTAGACCATAATAGAGCAGCGAGTTTCTCTTGGTCAGGTCCTAGGTGTCATGGCGGCACAATTTGTGGTTCCAGTTCAGCCTATGGTTAGGGCAGCAACATCCGAGGAAGAGCAACTTAGATTTGCAAGGTTCAAGAAAATATGACCCTCCTACATTCAGTGGTTCAGCTTCAGAGAGTGCATAGGGTTTTCTGGAGGAGTGCCATCGCATTCTTCGCACTATGGGTATTGTTGAGTCGAGTGGGGTTGCTTTTATTACGTTCCAGTTTAGGGGAGCAGCTTATCAGTGGTGGCGGGCATATGAGTTGGATAGCCCGGCCGAGTCAGTTTCACTTACATGGGTTCAGTTTTTAGAGATGTTCCTGAGAGAGTTCGTATTTCATCTCAATTCTTCTTATCGGAGTAAGTTCCCCTATCTGTTGCTCCACTTGTGGGTGCGTTTCATGATTTGCACTCTGCTTATGTGATTACCCTGTCGGGAGGTTCTATGAGTGATAGCCGTGCCTATCGTCTGTTTCTAATCCTTGTTGAGAGTTATGAGACTAGTGGTAAATTCCTGTTGTCCTTTTCGGTAGGCTTGATGTGATTTATGAGTATTTTTGGCTACGAGCCGTGATTTTATGCTCCATCGGTGTGGGAGCCAGTACGTGTTGTATTTTTGTTGATAGAATTGATCTAGTGAGAGTTTCCAACTGGTTTGATGTGTACCCTACTTGAGATTCAGAGCTAAGGGCAAGACCCTCGTTATTTCATGTGATTTGATGTGTTGAGACCGGGCTGTGTACCGCGGTGGGAGTTATATCAGTACGAGATCCTTGTGATTCTTTTATATGCTTTAATTCTTTCTTGTTAGATTGTTTTGTAAATTAGTTTTGATAGAAAAATTTGTGCTTGACGGACTTGTTTGATAGTTTCTTTATGTGTTTCCTTTTCCATATTCAGTCATTTTCGTTCTGTGCTTCTTGAGTTTTAGCTTGTGGGGTGTGTGCCCGTTGGTATTAGTTGTGATTTGGTAATTCGGGTGTTAGTTATGTCATTTTTGTGGTTATTGTATCATCGTCAGTGTTGTGGAGGTTTGAAACGAGTTCCTATCGAATATGAGGCTTATGGCCGGTGCAGGATGTGATTTCGGGCAAGTATTGTGATAAGGAGTTTTATTATAGGCCTATGTGTGGTGTGTATGTTGTGTGGTTGTACTCTGTGGGTGTAGGCATAAGTGGTTGCAGCTAGTTGAAACTGATACCGGATATGGATTTAGAATCGGGTCTCTTGGAAATAAAGGGGAGATGGGGATTTTGGCTCTAAGGCTTATTGGTATTGCTAGAAAGGCTAAATTTCAGTTGAGATGGTGTCGTCAAATTTATGTGGATTGGGGTAGCGTGGGATCACCCGCGGGTGTATGCTGGAAGTGTGCATTCAATTATTTGAGGACTTCGAGGCGAATCTTGGCACGTTCGAGGACGAACGTTGGTTTTTAGGGGGGAGGATGTAACGACTCGGCCGGTCGTTTTGAGAATTTAAGCTCCGTTCAGTGGCGTAAGGTCTGGAACAACTTCATAATATGAGTATCGACTTGCGTGCATGGTTGAGTTCAGTTTACGGATGATTCAAAGTCAAATTGGAAGAAGAAATCTAGTTTTGGGAGTCTAAGCGGTGAGAATTTGACAATTTGACTTTTGTGTAAACGGCCCCGGAATGGGTTTTGGGTGATCTCAACAGCTTCATATGGTGATTTTGGACTTAGGCACGCATCCGGATTCAGATTTGGAGGTCCGTAGGGTAATTTGAGGCGTTTCGGCGGAAGTTGGAAAAGTTGAGATTTGGAAAATGGAGAAGTTTGATCCATAGATGACTTTTACGATATCGGGGTCGGAATACGATTCCGAGAGCTGGTGCAGCTCCGTTATGTCATTTTGGACTTGTCTGCAAAATTTGGCGTCATTCCAAGTTGATTTGAGTGGTTTCGGCAAAAGTTTTCGAAGTTGGAAGATTTGAAAGTTCCTAAGTTCGATTCATGGTGTGATTCATCGTTTCGACATTGTTTGATGTGATTTGAGACCTCGAGCGAGTCCATGTTAGATTATATGACTTGTTGATATGCTTGGACGGGGTCTCGAGGGCCCCGGGTGCGTTTCGGACGAGTTGCGGATGATTTTCCATGGTTTTGGGGAGGCTGTGTTCTGGTGTAATCGCACCTGCGGACCCTGGGCGCAGGTGCGATGGTCGCAGGTGCGAAGGAGGAAGTGCAGGTGCGAGAGGAGCTGGTCTGGGTAGTCTCCGCAGATGCGGAGAATTGGAACGCACGTGCGGTGCTGCAGAAGCGGATCCCTGGGCGCAGAAGCGGAGTGGAGCGCAGGTGCGATTGGTCAGGCGCACCTGCGGTTGCGCAGATGCGGTTATGTTGGTCTCATGTGCTGAAGTTCTGGCAGAATCATATAAGTCGAGGGTTTGGCCATTTCCTTCATATTTTGAGTTTTAAACTTCGGATTTGGGAGCTTCTTTTGGGGTTTTTCAAGCAAAACGATCGGGTAAGTGTTCTTCACCTAAAATCTAACATATTCCATGAGTTTTTCTTCTTTTTTATCATTTAAATTGTGTTTTGGGTTGGGGAAGGAGTTTGTTTTTGAAGAAAATTTCTAAAATAAAAAATCGTGATTTGAGGGACCAAATGGTATCAGAATTTGATAAATTTTATATGGTTGAACTCGTATCAGAATAGGTATTCGATTTTTGTAAATTTTGTTGGGTTCCGAGGTGCGGGCCCGGAGGTCGACTTTTGGACCGATTTTTGGATTTTGTTAAAGATTGAGACTTTATGATCCGGAATAGTTTCTTATGTCTTTTATTTGTGCTTTGAAGTTAATTTGGGTAGATTTGAGCCGTCCGGAGATCTTTTTACCCGAGAAGTGCATTTTAGAGTATCGGTGTGTCGTCTTTGAGGTAAGTATCTTGCCTAACCTTGTATGGGGGACTTCCCCTTAGGATTTGAGTCTTCTATGTTGATTGTAGTTCGAGTACGCGAGGTGACGAGTGCGTGCTCGGACTTATTTATGGAAAATTGGCCTTTATGGTTCTTAGGTCTTTATATTCACTGTGTATGAATGTGTTCTTGACATGACTGAGTTTCTTATTTACTAGTTTCACCTCTACGTGCTTAATTGGAATTGATTTCTTCATGATTCACTCTTATTGCCTAATCGACTCCTATATGACTTAACTGAAGAATTTCGCTTCTCCTACTGTCCTATCTTTTCATAGCTGCTTGTCTTAATTGGGAATTTATCATCATCTCCTCCTGTAATTGCTTAGTCTTAAGTGAAGCTAAGATCATTTTTCCTTAATTGAATTGTCGGATATCCTCGTATTTGTTCAACCTTAAAAAGGAGTTTAGATAACCCATATTTTTGTTGACTTGCCTTTATTTGGGACTACTTGACTCATGTTGATTCCCTTGTTATTGACTTGTGTATTGTGGGATCGTTGCTACATGTTAGTTTTCCCTTTGTTGAACTGTTCACTTTATGCCAACATTCTTTTCTGTGGTTATTCCTTGTGAGCTGGTCCTACCGTTTCTTCGTGATTTACAGTTCTTGAGTTGACTTACTTGCCGTACCTTGTATTATTGTCATTGCTGTTGTTGTACGTGTTGTAGTGATGTACGAGTTTTCTGTCGTGCTGTAATTGTATTCTCTTTGGTTGCACTGCATATTTACTATGGGACTACGGAACGGTATTCCAGGAGATCTCCTGCACATTTACGTTTGGGACTACGGGATGGTATCCCGGGAGATCCCCCTGTTCTGCATATTTACTTTGGGACTACGGAACGATATTCCGGGAGATCCCCTTGCACATTCATGTTTGGGACTACGGGACGGTATCCCGGGAGATCCCCTGTACTGGATATTTACTTTGGGACTATGGAACCGTATTCCGGGAGATCCCCCTGCACATTTATGATTTGGACTACGGGACGGTATCCCGAGAGATCCTCTGTACATTTACGTTTGGGACTACGAGACGGTATACTGGGAGATCCCCTGTTATTATCACTGTGTTCTGAGCTGCTGTTTTTATTGATCCTATCCCTGTGTAAACAGTATATGTGTTGTCCGTTCTTGTACTTACGCTTACTAGCTGGTATGAAGTATGTTAGGACACTTGCACAAGCATACACGTGGCTAAGCACCCTTATCGGATAGGAGCCTCCTTGAGATTTCTGAGTATAAACGCACACCCTTGTTTATTTTCCTTCCATGTGAATGACTCTTTTGGGCACGCGAGTTGTCAGTATGATTATGAGGTGTGATGAGGGCACATGATGCCAAGTGTTAGATTTCAGGTATTGTGACCCGTATTGTATGATTATGAGATGAGGTGTCACAGGGTGACTTATATTCGAAGGATATTTATTTGAAAAGGTTATATTCGAAAGGTATTCATTTTTAGAGGACTATTTCAGAAAAATATTTACTTGAAGGAAGTATAATTCGAAATGTTTTTATCAACTGAAAGATTTGACTAATTGATTGAAGTTTTTGGCTATGACCTAATGTGAAAGCTACCGTAGTTGCTGGGTTATGACTTGTCCTTACTGTATTTGTGATTTCGAATTTGGGTTGTATTTTTTGTTCACTTTTATGAGCTTTATTATGGTTTTTCACTGTTACTTGCTGTTTCCTTTCCTTATTGTAGTTACTGTATTGTTAGCAATATCGCTTAGTCTTTATACAGATATCATGTTCTATTGTTTCTATAGTTATACTTGTTGTGCTTATTAGACCAGTGGGTGTCTTGACTGTTCCTCGTCACTACTCCACCGAGGTTAGTCTTGATACTTACTAGGCACCGCTGTGGTGTGCTCATACTACACTTCTGCACATTTTTTGTGCAGATCCAGGTATTGATCCTTAGTAGCTGAGCGGATTCTCTTCAAGGAGACTCAAGCTAAACCTGCTGCTACATTCACAGGATTCGGAGTCACCTTCCTATTTTATATTCACACTGTTGTACTTATTTACATACGGTTGTGTTTAGAAGTTGTAGCGAAACTCTATAGAGCTTATGACTTGTTTTACCAGGTTTTGGGAAGATGTTCATTGTATAAAGGATTCATTTCAAAAGAATTTTAGATGTTATTATTTATTGTTGTTATTCTGCAATTATTAGGCTTACCTACTCCTTAAGACTAGGTGCCACCGCGAAACCCAACGGAGGGGAAATTGGGTCGTGACATCATCAACAACGGAATGCGACTTGCCCTTTTTCTTGTTATCCTTTTTTTGTCAGATCCTTCAATCCACCAGTAGACTTGTCGTCACTAACGGCATGTCCTCTTTGTTTCTTCACTCCATAATCCCATAGCAATATACCATATCGGATCTGTATCCCATCAATATCAATAGCCTTAGGAATATTGCTTCTTGAATGATGTTCTCAGCAAATATAGCAACATAAACACCATAGTCACTACATACAAGGTCGCACATAAACGTTGAATAAGTTAGTATAATATCCAAATAGGAATTCATGTACAAAAATTGAATAAGAATCAGAAATATTCAATTATAATTTACGTGTTATCTTGCGTTGGCAACCCATCAACGACGTGAATCACAAAAGGATCAATGGCAGGGATTCCCATAGGATTCTCCTTTGTGTCCCAAAAACCAATACGATGAAGGAAATATGGGAGCAACACTAAGTATGGCGCAATTGATCTCTGAACTGCACTATTCTATCGCGCGCCACTCATGGAATCGTATACGTAACTGCGCAGATCTTTGATTGACAGTGCCACTTATCAGACAGATTTATAGGGAAAATGACTTCACCAACAGTATACCAAGGAACATTACATCTTAAAAAATACCCAAGTATATACTCAGCAATTGGATCGGTTTCGATAATCAAATTCATGTCTCTGTTTTTCTCCAAAAACTCCTTGTACAAATTCGAAATCAAGCAGTTAAACAAACAGTCAATAGTTGTGAATCTTACTGGGACATCAACACAGTACTTCCCTTTCTTTCTCAAATAGTAAAAAATAACATCAATATGCTGAAATATGATGAATAAACACACATAGTCAGAAAATTACAATATGAGAAAACTAAAATGTATATCACCAGTTTATATTTTACAGTTAAAGCGTTGTCTTACTGAATCACACAAGGGTAGGCCGGGATATGCAAATGTGAAGAACTTTTTTTTCTCCAATATCATCAACTCCAAATTCAAAAAATGTATTTAGCTTATTGCTAATCTCTGTATAAACATCGTCCCTAATGAATCACGATAAAAAGATATGGTTCATAACACGAAACAAGAAAAAAACCTGATACGGTGCATTAGTCCTTAAGCCTCTATTGATGAAAGCGTTCCACTTACACAATATTCTGAAATCAACAGGATTGTCAACATTTCCCTGAAAAGGATACTTTCTAGTCAAGATGGGCTTCTTTGACTTAGTTAGCTTATTTTTGAACAACTTGGATGGTGCCACCAGAGTAAAATGTGTTCCCGATTGGGGACTTCATGACCCCTGCTGGTTTCCTTTCTCTAGGGATCATTTTAGGTGTGTCATGATCAACTACAACTATACGATCTTCTTGCATAATAGCAATATTTTTCTCCACTCCTAAACAATCACCATGTACAATAATTTGATTGAAATACTATTGGGTGATCGCCGTTATTTGAGCCTCAGCATCACTAGTCCAGCCATTGTCCTCACCAACGTCCTCACAACTATTTTTACCAACAACTTGTACAGAATCCTCCACCAAATTCCCCATATTAGCAGTATTTTTGTCACAAAACTTCTGGGTGATTGGAGTGATTTCAGGCTCAACATCCTCAATCCAGGATTCGTCATCACCAACTCCTTCACTACTTTTACCAGGTTCTATAGAATCCTTCACCACACCCTCCATAACATCAATAGTTTGCTCTGGACTTACCTCAGTGTCGGCATTTTTCTTTACAACTTCCTCAGTACCAAAATTATTCTCCATAACTTCCTCACTACCAAAATTATTCTCTACAACTTCCTTATCGCCAAAATAATCTTTATGAATATCACCAGTATCATGATCGCCATACTATCATGATGGTCGTCATCTTTTCTATTACCCTGCTCAAAAAAAATATACAAAAAGTTATAAAATTATAGTAACAGGTAAAAATAACAAATAAGCATAGTTATGAGAATACCTTTGAAGCATCGCGTACACCTAGAGCTTTTAAAACCTTTTCAAATGCTCCAAAGACGAAACCTTGTCGTTTACCTATCAAAGAAAAAGTAAAATCGAATATTAATTAAGTTGTCAGAACTGCTCAAAGCCAAAATAGAACTGTACCGTGTTGATTTCACTTCTCAGAAGTTTCAGCTCTTTATCGCTTGAACTCAAGTTACTGGGCTGTGGATCCGGATTCTCAATGTTGATAGGTTGTGATTTCAGCTTATTTTTTGAGTGCTTCTTAGCATTTTTAGGTCGAGTGTTGAAATCATCAACATCATGTTTGGCTTAACTTCAGCCACGACTCCATATTTGATATGCATCTCATTTTTATCTTCATACGCCAGGACAAAATCATGCAATTCAGGCCTTGTTTGTTCAACATTTGTTGGGACAATGTTACCAAACACCAACTACAAATAAACAAATAAAACTTAGCAATCATGAAATTTTAAAAAAACAAAAGACAACCAATATATCATTTCTAGAAACTACATATCATACAGTTAATTTATATTATGTATCAGAAATGTATAATTTATGTATCAGAAATGCATAATTTTTGTATCAGAAGTAGAATCATATATTGCTATAAAATGTTGTAAACTAGACAAAAATATTTTTTACCTGCTCCTGACTTAAAAGAAAAACTTCTTTCCTCAACCTCTTGAAGGCCACCTTCTTCTTTACAGTCCAGCTTAGTATGTGTGGCACAAGATCTCTAATCCGGTAAGTGAGGTTTTTGCAAGTATAGGGGCAGCATTCATAAAACCAACACTGGAATGCCAAAGTCAAACCACCATATCTGTAGCACCCCGAAAAATGTCAAAGTACTTAAGCACTATTAAGAAAGTTGATGTGCTCTAATTATATTATTTTGTGTGCAGACGAGGAATATTAATATTATGGATATCAATTGAATATGATAATAATTTTACGATAAATATTATAAGTGGTGTGGGGTCTAAGGATAGCCCGAAGTCCAAGTCAAATTGAAAATTACATGATAGACTAAAGTTCCAAATGAGTACGCACGAGACCAAACTTTGGACGAGCATATCTACATATCAAATGAAAGATCTTCGAGTCTAGATTCTAACGCTTCAATCCATATGTCATTTGGACATTCCTACAAGAAGTTATGACCAAATTACCAAAGGCTGGCAGAGGAGTTTGCGGATGCGAAGCATCCGGGGCCGCGTCCGAAAGAAAGACTAGCAGTGAAGTGTTGCCATAGCATCCAGGTCCGCATCCGAGCTTCAAGAGGGGTGAACTGGGGATGCGAAGCATCCGAGGCCGTATCCGAAACCCAGAAATCTGGGCCTATAAATACAAGGTTGGGGGAGGAGAGTATTTGAGTATTTGGGGGTTAGGGTTCTTGAGGTGAATGGGCGATTTTGAGCTCAAATCAAGTCCAATCAACTAAGGTAAGTTGTTAATGATGTTTTGGGTTGATTCTTACTCAATATACATGAGATCTAACATCATTCTTGCATCCAAATGCTAGATTTCATCATCAAATCCTCAAGAACACTAAAATCACCAAAGTTGTGAATTTTCAAGATTGAGCTACTAGAGGTAATTTCAATGCTTCAAACTCATTTATTAGAATTAATTAGAAGTATTTTAAGTATTTTTTACAAGTTTCAATGGTTGAAAGATTGGTTATAAAACTCTAGTTCATGGCATGAATAGTACTTTTGAGAAAATAAGAGAGAAGTTGAGTAGTAATCTTGGCAATGAAATTGATGAATACAATGAACCTATGGAGTTATTTGTTAGCAAAAGTTGGAAGTGATAAACTAAGTAATCACCCGAATTGTATATTTTACAAGTGTTGATTATGAAGACAATGAATAGTAACTTGATGGCATTGGACAATTGATGTAATATCATTAATGATTTCGAATGGGTATTAAAATATAAGAATGAAGTTGAATGATCTAACTTGTAAATCTAATTGGCGATTCGAGTTGTTGGAGGCTTGTAGCCAACTTATGAGCCATATATGGATACTGATCAATATTTTAGGTCATATTTTGATGTAATTAGGATATCTACTTGTAGATATCGACTTGTTGGTGATGTTTGGGCATTTTAATCAATATTGAAATGATGGAAGATGATTCAAAGCTTGTGAAAGTTAATAAAGCAAAAGCGAGGTAAGTTGATTAAAACTTACTCTTCTTGAGGGACTTTCTCTAAAAGCATGTTTCAAGTTAATACTTAAGTTGTTTGCAAATGTGCTTTCGTGCTTGTGGAGACAAACAAGTACAGATGTCTTCATGTACTAGAATATTATGTTGCATATGTAGTGTCATGATAAAAATAGATCCTTTAAAGCTACTATGCTATGAATCTATTTTTGAAGTATGAAATGTTTTGGGAGCACCGAGATTGACTTCGGATATATTATGTTCGTTGTCATGAAACTACACGTGCCGGTGTATGTGTAGATGGCTACTTTCACTACTGAAAAATTGGTCTACGGTAACGCATGAAAAACCATTCCGGTAGGTAGCTAAACCGTTGCAGTAGCGATATTGGAACGGTTTACAGACCGTCACATCCGCTCGCGTGCCAATAGACCTATAGGAACGGTTATTGGAACGGTTTTCATATCCGTTGCTATAGAGACGCCTATCGCAACGGTTTTCCCTTTCTCTATTGGAACGATTATTCCTTCCAATTGGGACGGTTTAAAACCGTTACTATAATGTGTATGAAACGGCTCATAACCGTTACCATATTATCTAATGCAACACTTTCGTAAGCTATTGTTACGGTTATTTATTGATATAACAACGATCTCTTAAAGCTATTGTAACGGTTGTTTTTGTATTGCTACGATTTTAACTACCTATTGGAACGGTTTAGAGAAAATTTTGGAACGGTTTACATTCTAATGGAACGCCATTTGTGTCCTATTGCAACGGTTATGGTAGGCTATTGTAACAGTTTATTTAAAACAGAAATATAGCTCCTGTTGTAAATAAATTTATATATAATATATATATAATTATAATAACACTAAAATTTAAATAAGTCACAAAATGAAACTATTAATAATATAACTCGTCCAACAAGCTAATAATATCCATAAAAGCAAATGTTCTACCCCAAGTGCATAAGTTTAATACATTTCAAGATAGTAAGTTTCAAAATATTGACAACAAAAGATTCCTAGAACATTCATCTATGGCAATTCAAAATTCATCTTAAGTAAGGTCTAGATCTTCATTGCCTTCATCTTCTATTTCTTGATCTACTCCACCTACAAAATAGGATAAATAAAGTCATTACCTTTCATCTTGAATGCCTAGACTAAATAAATTGATCAAACAAGAAAAAGACAATAATGGACATACAAGATGCTAGTCATGAGCCTAGCTCTTCTAAAGAAACACATTATCAAGATCCAAATTTGGACATTAAATGTACATGCAAGCTACTAAAAAAGAACAACATATCAAATTAATCCCGTTATAGGATTTAAAAGGAAAAGAAGTCAGTTTGCACAAATTTGGTTTTGTGACCACTAGCTAATTCCTGATTTCATATCACAACATATGCTAGAGTAAGAAAATTATATAGGCAGGAATAACAATTATAATAACTTTTTCTGCAAATGAGTCAACCAAATAATAACCAACAGTGAATGATAAGTAGTGCAATCAATTTACCATACTAATTCAATGGAAGCATTTCGGTCATAAAATACTAATGCAATTTATAGCTTCTACATCACAGGAAGGATTGGCTATTAATCAATGTATCAGTAACTGACGACCATTAATCAATGTATTCAACTTACAACACTATTGGTAACTGATAGTGGCAACTTGAAAAGACGCCTTAGTAATGGAACGTTACAACGCCTTAGTAGTACTACTTATTAATCAATATATTCAACTTTCTCAACAGATTCATTGCAAATGATTACGTGTGTTTTAAAATATATTTTGATTAGTTGGCAAGGTCTAGCTAATTAAAGCAGCAAGCCACTATTCCAGAAAATGACCATGATCGATGTTTTGAAGGAGGAGAAACCACAACTTTCAAAATTACGAGGAAAACAGTTCCTTTTTACACCACTATTCAACTCCTTTAGAAGCATATCTAACAAGCACAACAGGAAGCCTTATTCATCTACATGTGCTTATTTTTTCCTTAAGCCTTTCTTATTGAAGTATTAGTAGATTCTTGATCCTTTTTTATTACACATACATGTTTTTAGTGTTGTGAATAATAAAAAAAAGTACCAGTTCACTGAATTTATAGAAAAAAGGGTGGTAGACATTTTGAAATGGTTAGAAGATTTACACAATCAGAGAAAGAAGATGATGTTGGAATTTTGCAGAAAAGTAGGAAGAAGAGAGTATCGGTATAATTATCTGATTGATTAAATGGTAGTGATGGGAATAAAGATACTTTGCAAGGACTTGGTGATAGATCATAGGCATACCTGAATATGTGTAGCAATTGCTGAAACTCAGAGTCACCAGGAAATAAGGCCTGCCTTCGAACCATCTCGGCTACATCATGCTGAAACCCAGAGTCACCAGATCCGCTGAAATTGTTGTTATCAAGTTGGCTGCATCAGAAAATTCAGAAAGAGACATTGCTTCCTTGCGCACATACAGCAGATGAAAGTTGCATATGAGGTTCAATATATGTAAATCGTGTGTGTGTGTGTAGGGACTTACATTATCCGAATAGACGGAAATGCTGAAAACTCAGGAGGAAGGTATCCTGAAAGATTATTACTATCCAAAAGCCTGTTGATAGGAAGTATCATCACAAAAACATTACTCCATTAGTTCACAACCAAGATAAAGCCATTCTAAAGTTACGAAAACGTGTTCTGAAGAAGAGAAGCTAACAAGAATTTCTTCCATTAGCTTACAAGTGAATCAGAGTGGAGATATTGGAAAGTTCTTTAGGAATTTGACCACTCAGTGAGTTGTTGTTGAAGTGGTTGCAGACACAAGATATGTTCACATAAGATAAACAAAGATAAAACCTTAGACTTCTTCCAATTTTCATAACAATCAAAATGAGTTGCACTCACATATTTTGCATACTATTTAAATGGGAAAAGGATTTAGGAATGCTTCCGGATATCTGGTTCTGGTCTATCTGGAATATTCTCAGGTTCAAGAGATATCCAAGCTGGTTAGGTAAAGATCCTAAAAACCGATTTCCGTTCAAGAGCCTGCATATCAACATAATTGCACTTGGATCACACCAATGGACAAAGTTTTAGAACATATTCTTCACAAGCATTAGGCTTTAAAGGGCAGCCTGGTCCTCTAAGCTTCTGCTATGCGCGGGGTCTGGGGAAGGGCCGGACCACAAGGGTCTATTGTGCCCAACCTTACCCTGCACATCTGTAAGAGGTTGTTTCCACGGCTCGAGTGACCTCCTGGTCACATGGCAAAAACTTTACCAGTTACGCCAAGGTTCCCCTTTACTCGGCTTCAATATTAGTAAATCAATATGGAACCAAATAACAAGAGGAACTCAATTCCATCCAATTTACAGAAGTTTCAAAGACTTGATGTTTCCAATCTCTCCCGGTACACTTCCAGTCAAATCATTCCACATGAAATTCCTATGAGAAAGAGAATTATAAATATATTTTATAAAGGCGAAATACATAAAGCGCCCCTTCAAGTTGTCCTCAACGATCATTTGAACACCTCAACTGAGGCCATTTCCAGCTAGACACTTTATTTATTCACAAAAGAAGATCAACTAAACACCCGGCTATGTCAGCCTCCATCGCGTGAAATACACTCTCCGGGACGCGAGTTGCCTATCTAAAATTAGGTTTTTTCTTTTTATTTTCCTAAAATAATATGGACCCCACCTAATTTTCACACCCTTCTCCTCCAATTTTCACACCTCTTCTTCTCAATATCAGATTTTTTGCCAAGAGAAGCAAATCACACAGTAGCAAAACAGATACACAGTAGAAAATCATTTTTCTTTTGAGAAGCATTTGCGACAACAAAAATTTCACACTTGGATTAAAAAAAATGCCAGAATCTGTAAAAACATGGCCAGAAGAAGAAAAAGAAATATGGTGTTTGTTTAATTCCTGAAAAAGAAATCTGGTGTTTGTTTACTCCCATCCAAGATAAAAGAAAAAGGATTTAAAAAAGAAGAAGGACGAATTAAAAGTGTCATATAGATAAATCTAGTGTTTGTTTAATTCTTGAAAACCTTATCCTCTCTAGGATTGTTTTCTTATCACAAAAAATGGATTCCCTTCTTCTTACATCTTCCTCTGATATCGGAAATTTGCTTGGCTCTTCCTCTCCTTTCTCTAAATGTTATCCAGCAAATGGACACTCTTCTTTCTTCCTATATTTTCTTCCTAAAGGTTTCAAGGATTTAAAAGACCAATTTTGGATTTTGTAAGGTGGGGTGGCACTGGTTTTGGTTTGGAAGAAGAAGATGAAGTTGTGGGGTGGGGGTGGGGGGAAGGGGCGTTGGAAAAGGATTTTTTTCTACTTTAAATTCATTTTCTTTTTTTTGTTAATTAGTGTTAAGTTTTAATTACAGATTACACATGTCATTCATTGATTGGCTCATTTGGCAAGTGTAACTCACGCATCTGGTATGCTGCACTGAGGTGTCTATCTGATTTACTTAAAAGTCACTCGAAGTGTCTAGCTGGAAATGACCTCAGTTGAGGTGTTCAAATGATCGTTGAGGACAACTTGAAGGGGCGCTTTATGTATTTCGCCTTTTATAAAATAGTAAGTTGCATATATAATAGAAAAATAAGTTAAAAATTCCATTTTGTAATTACATATTGAATAATGTTATATGTGAAATAATATAGCTCACATAATTTTAAGATGGGATAGTTGTCCATGCTCAGGAGCTAAACTTCCAGAAAGATTCATATTCATCAAACGGCTGCACAAGGAGAAAAAGATGTTTAATGTCATTTCATGCATTGTACTCACACAAGATGGTAGTAGTAAAGAACCATCTTTTGCTAGAGGTTGCAGCTAATTACAAAATCTTGGGAAAATGTCCAAATTTACCTATCTACTATAGCAAATATCTCAATTTTATTCTGCGTTATGCTTTCGACCATTCATACTGCTGTTTTTAGCAAATGCTACATATTTATAGCTGAATCCAACATAGACATTGTTGTTAATACTTAATACCTCAAATCTTATGCGGAAAACACCCTTGAAAATTCCTTTTCGCCTCGACACTCAGTAGTAGCTTTGTCTGAGGTGTTTGCTACATAAACTAAAGAGCAATTACACTATGCCAGAAGCTACTGTTATAGCTGATTCCAACATAGACATAAGCTATGCTTCACCTAGCTTTAGGGCGAAAGGGCGCCTCATAGGAGCCTTAAGGTATACCTACTTTAATATGTCCATCCTCGTGTTTTTCAATCACTCTGTCAAATATACCAATTCTCTAAAAACAGCCTCTGAGATCAAAAAGTATTTTTAGAATTTAAGACATCTTAAAGCAGCCCAAAGCCCTTCCATATGTTATATAAATGTTATACTAAAAGAACATAAAGTGCACAAGACCAACTTCTTGCGAAGTTCAAACCAGGCATTTAAAATTACCTTCCCATGGAACTAATATGTTCTACTTAATATAAGAACAAACTTACGCCTAACCAAAATTTCCATCGGTAACTACAAATAGCATATTAAAATTATCATGTCAAAAATATATCGAACAAACAGTGCTACAAGAAACTAGTCAAAGAGAAGAAAAGGTTAAAATGGAGTATGATTCAAAGCATCAGATAACAGGAACATTACAAAGGAATTAGAAAACATTTCTAACTTAAAAGAAGCAAAAAATCTAAGCAGAGAATTGGTCTACAAGAGTAAATAGCATGATCAACTCAAACAAACTCACAAAAAAATACATCCCACAGACCACATATCAACCGCAGTTGAGTATTGAGTAGATCCCAACAAAACTTTAGGAGCTCTGTACCATAGAGTAACAATCTAAACAAAAAGAACAAACCAAATCAGCAATCTTAACTTCCAGATTTCTTTTTCTTTCTATATCTTGCTGGAGATTTAGGGGGCAATGCCAGTATGAAGAGAGAGAAAAATGTTAACCTCGTGGGTGTAGCTCTTTATTGGGACAGTGAAAGCCCTTCCAAGACCCAAATCAGCAATCTTAAGTATGCCCTTCTCTTTGTCCACTAATAGGTTCTGTGGCTTCAAATCTCTGTGGAGAACTCCATGGCTATGGCAGTGAGCGACCCCTTTGCACAATTGATATAAGAAACTCTGGATGAGAGAAGGAGGGAGAGGTCTAGGATTAGGACCTTTACGATGAGAATCGACGAATTTCTTCAGACCAGTATCCAAATACTCAAAAACTAGGTAAAGTAGGGGCTTCCCATTTTTGTCAATTTGTTTGACACAGAGGAGACGAACGATGTAGAGAGAATTGGTTTTGAAGAAGTGAGATTTCTCTTAAAGCAGTGGGTGGGATCCCTTCTTCATCTATTTCTAGCCGAGTTTTCTTCAGCGCCACCCGTCTCGATACACTACTGGAGGTAGAGATAGGGTTTATTTTATTTACTTTATTAAATTGGTTAAAAAAATATAAAATGACAAGTCACTTGGCGGGCTAGTGAATTTTAGCGAAAAAAACCAGGGAAATAAATAACTGTTCCCATAGAATTTTTTTTCCAAACCCGTTCCAATATACATGTCTATTGGGACGGTGTACAAATCCGTTGCTAAACAAATCTCTATGGCAACGGTTTTTGTTACAATTGCAACGGTTTTATGTCTAAAGTGTGCTATACCACCCAAAGTTCAATTGTAACGGTTGCAACCGTTACTATATCTACTCTATGGCAACGGTTTACAAACCGTTGCCAAAATAACTGTTCCCATAGACCCATTTTCTGGTAGTGTTTGTGGTATAGACTACGGCAGAGTGCTCTCCCTCGAGAGAGTACTATTTTGTGCTATTATTAGCATGGCTGAGTCGATTCGTACAACACTACAACGAGACGACCTGAGCAAGTAGGGTATATGATACTTGCCGCTAGGTACATAACCTAGTTGACCTTCTTATGTCGGTGATGATATACTACTCTCAGTGAAAGGTAAGGATAATTTCCTTATGTTTAGGCCTAAGGAGACAAAAGTGATTTCAATGACTTAAAGCAAATGGAATGATTTTGTATGATTTTATCCAAAATCTTGGATTGATGTAAATATTTTAATAGTTTATATTGTGGTTTATATTTTACTTGTCTTGTATTTAAAATTACAAGGATCATAAATTGATAAAATATTCTTATCATTTTATATCAATACTGATGCATTATTTTTTATAATGTTTTTCCCAAGAACTTAAGTTAGAGAGAGTCAATAACACTTATTGAGTACCGCTGTGGTGTACTCAGCCCTTAGGGGCCTCTCTCCAGGGTCCCGCTTACTTTACATATTTCAGGATGAGGTATGAGACGTGGCATGAGGTCAGGGCTAGGATGACTCTCTTCCTGAGGTATATGGTGAGGCACCACTCCTATTTCGTGATAGCTATCATGTTGTTTCTTAATTTATGCTAGTCGGGTATTAACCTAAGTGTTTAATTCTATTCTTTGGTATAGAGTCTCCATAGATAGTTGTGAAAAGTTGTAGTAACGGGGTTGTACACGACATACATGAAAGTATATTTATTTGACTTAGTCTCATTGTTATTATCATGAAAGACGTCATGTGTGATTTTGAATTAAAAAAAATATTTTATCATTTAACTTGAAAATTTTATCATTTAACTACATGCCGTAATGGCGCCCAACATCATTGCTAGGCAAGCAAACACTGAACAAGCTAGTAGTTTTCCGTTTAAGTAGGTTACTAAGTGGATATTATCCTCTCATTTTATTAAAAGGTTTAGAGATTTGCAATTAAGACACGACTAAAACGAAAGCAAATAACTGAAAATCGAAATCATGTAGACAAATCCAAAATCATAAGTCTACTAGTGTGTGCCAAGACCCGGTGTCACAAGTATGTGGGCAATCTAGTAGATTATACAAAACCATACTATCCTACTGTATGAAAGGAAATAGACAGAAAATAAAGACATAGAAGAGACTCCAACTGCTGCAGAACGGCTCGAGAGGGCAGCTCACCGTGAAGTCTCAAGCTAGGGGATCAAGTATGCGTGCCTGGAGGATTACTAGATGCGCCTGCCTCAGATCCCGTACAATTAAGTACGGAAGCGTAGTATGAGTACATAAAAAATATGTACCCAGTAAGTATCCAGTCTAACCTCGAAGAAGTAGTGACGAGGGGTCGACTTGACACTTACTAGGGCCAACAATAATATAATTAAAGTATTATGCTAAGCATGGATATCATAAATAAAACTGAAAGCTCAACATCAAGAAGTGATAAATTCTTCTTTCATAAAAATAGTGACAATTTCAGTCATATCATTTAACAATTTACATTCAATGCATTAAAGTAATACAAATCACAGAAAGTCCAAATAATAGCGTGCGCAAGTTATGCCGAGGTCATATGGCTCGATCCAACATAATAATAAAATGTGCATTGCCAGAGGGTCGAATGGCGCAAACCATAGATGCATCTATTAACCTACAGAGCCGAACGGCCCGCTCCCATGAGAATAGTGGAAATAGTCACCCCGCCCGCGGAATATACTTGCGACGCGGTTAAATATAAATATAACAAAATTCTTCTCAATTCTTTTCAAAATAATGATTTACTTGAAACCCTTTGAAATCTTAGAAATTCTCAACGTAGTTTTATTCAACGCAAACCAACAAAATATGTTCAGATAAAGGTATCCACAAAGCATGGTGTAAGCCTAGAACTACCCGGACATAACAAGAATAGTAGCTACATACGGACTCTCGCCACTTCGTGCGTACGTAGCCCCCACAAATAATCGTATATTAATTTAGTTCACCTATGGGGAAAATTTCCCTCTTACAAGGTTAGAAAAGAGAGTTACCTCGCTTCAAGGGCTACTTTCCGGTCCAAGCTTAAGCCCAAACCCTCAATTTGGTGTCGAACAATCCGAAACTATCCAAATAATGTAAAACTAATCAAAATAGGCTCAAAAGTTCATATTCCCACTATTAGAGTGATTACCCAACCCATATTGGAAGATTCCTAAAATTCACCCCTGGGCCCACGTGCCCGGATTTCGAAAATTTTCGAAGAAAGTTGCTACCCATAACCTTAGGATCAAGAATATATGATTTTTACTACATTTCATAACAATTTCGTGGTTAAATTTCATTTTTATCGAAAACCTAGGTTTTACTCTAATCCCATAATTTCCACTAATTTACATGTTGTAATCTACCCATAAACCATGCATTAAACTCACATTAGGTAGAAATTACTTACCTCACAAAAACTAGGTTGAAATCTCCCCTTTTGAAGCTCCCAAATCGCCCAAAGATGTAATAAATGACCCCAAATATGCCTAAGTTCTGATTTTAAACTCTCTGCCCAGCTGCCCCCTTCATCGCGAACGCGATAGGGGCCTCGCGTTCACGAAGGCCATTGGCTCAGGCCCTCTGAAGGTGCTTCATTGCAAACGCGACAATTGACACACGAACGCGAAGAACAAAGTTGGCCCGGCCCAGATGCTCTACTCTACGCGGACGCGAGAGGCCTTACGCGAACGTGAAGATCACTGGCCCAGACCTTCGGGAACGCAAAGCAGCTATCGCGAATGAGAAGAGCATTCCTTCCGCAGCCCCAACTCCTTCTACGCAAATGCGATGGTTCCTTCGCGCTCGCGAAGAAGGAAACCATAACTGGGCAGATCTGGTTTCATGCATTTAGCTCCGAGGGGTCCGACTCACTCGAGCCACTCGGGACCCCGTCCAAAGGCACTAACAGGTCTGTAATCATAATACAGACTTGCTCGAATTCTCGAAATGCGAAAAACAACAACGAAACCAAGAATCATACCCCAAAACCAAATTGAATCAAACTTTGAACTTCAAGTTTCCCAAAGTCGCCGAATGCGTCGAATCATACTTAGACTATTCGGAATGGCACCAAATTTTGCGTGTAAGTCATAAATGACATTACGGAACTATTCCCGATCTCACAATTCAATTTGAACCTCGATATCACCAAAACCCGCTCCAAACCATATTTAAAGAACTTCAAAGTTCTTCAAGAACTAACTTTAACTATTAGGCGCCAAAACACTTCCGGGTCGTCCAAAACCCAAACCGGGCATACGCCCAAGTCCAAAATCATCATACGAACCTATTGGAACCGTCACATCTCGATTCCGAGGTCGTTTGCTCAAAATGTTGACCGAAGTCAAACTTGGCCGTTTAGGCCAACCTTAAGGAACCATGTATTCCAATTTCAACCCAAATTCTTCCAAATCTAGAACCAACCATCCCCACAAGACATAAATCAGTAAAAGCAAGTATGGGGAGTCTTATTTAGGGGAATGGGGTTCTAGAAAGCAAAACAACCGGTCAAGTCATTACATTCTCCACCTCTTAAACAAATGTTCATCCTCGAACGGGTTTAGATTCATACCTGAAGTGCTAAATAAGTGTGGATATCTGCTCCGCATGTCCTCCTCAACTCCCAGGTCGCCTCCTCGACCGATTGGCCCCTCCACTGAACCTTTACCGTAGAAATCCTCTTGGATCTCAACTGGCGATCATGTCTATCAACAACAGCAACTGGCTCCTCCTCATAACCCAAGCTCTCATCTAGCTGAATAGTGCTAAAGTCTAACACATGTGACATGTCGGTGTGGTACCTCCGGAGCATAGACACGTGAAAAACCGGATGAACTCCTGATAAGCTGGGGGTAAGGCAAGCTCATAAGTAACCTCCCCAACTCGCCTCAACACCTCGAATGGGCCTATAAATTTGGGGCTCAACTTGCCATTATTCCCAAAACTCATAATACCCTTCATTGGCGAGACTTTCAGGAGAACCTTCTCGCCGACCATAAATGATACATCTCGCGCCTTCTGATCCGCGTGACTTTTCTGTCTGGACTGCGCTGTACGAAGTCGCTCCTGGATAAACTTTACCTTTTCCAAGGCATCTTTCACCAAATCTCTACCATATAACTTAGCCTCGCCAGGCTCAAACGACCCGATAGGAGAACGACATTGTCGACCATATAAAGCCTCAAATGGAGCCATCTCGATGCTGGACTGATAAATGTTGTTGTAAGCAAACTCGGCCAAAGGCAAGAACTGATCCCACTGTCCTCCAAAGTCAATCACACATGCTCTCAACATGTCCTCTAATATCTGAATCCCCACTCCGACTGCCCGTCGGTCTGAGGATGAAATGTTGTGCTGAGCTCTACACGGGTCCCTAACTCACTCTATAGGCTCTCCAGAAATGGGAAGTGAACTGAGGGCCTCTATCTGATATGATGGAAACAGGCACACCGTACAACCGAACTATCTCCCAAATGTAAATCTGGGCCAACTTCTCTGAAGTGTAGGTAGTCGCAACCAGAATGAAGTGTGCTGACTTGGTCAACCTCTCGACAATGACCCAAACTTCATCAATCTTCCGCAAGGTCCGCGGCAATCCAACTACAAAGTCCATAGTGATGCGCTCCCATTTCCACTCAAGTATAGTCATCTACTGAAGTAGTCCACCTGGCCTCTGGTGCTCATATTTGACCTTCTGGCAATTTAGGTAGCTAGCTACATACTCCACTATGTCTTTCTTCATTCGCCGCCACCAATAATGCTGCCTCAGGTCACGGTACATCTTCGTAGCACCGGGATGAATAGAATATCGTGAACTGTGTGCCTCCTCTAGAATCCTCTCCCTCAAGCCATCAACATTAGGAACACATAGACGACCCTGGAGTCGCAGAACACTATCCTCGCCAATAGAAACCACCTTGGAACTACCCTATAGTACCGTCTCTCTGAGAACTGCCAAATACAGATCATCAAACTGCCGAGCCTTGATCTGGCCCTATAGTGAGGACTGGGCAACAACACATGCAAGAACTCGGTTGGGCTCAGAAATATCTAACCTCACAAGTCTATTAGCCAAGGACTGAATGTCTAAGGCTAGTGGCCTCTCCTCTGCTGCAATGAAAGCCAAGCTACCCATACTCTCTGCCTTCCTGTTTAAGGCATCCGCGACCACATTTGCCTTGCGCGGATGGTAAAGAATGGTGATTTCATAATACTTCAGTAACTCAAGCCATCTATGCAAATTGAGATCCCTTTGCTTGAACAAATGTTATAAACTGTGATGATCAGTATAAACCTCACATGACACCCCATACAGATAATGCCTCCATATCTTAAGAGCATGAACAATCACGGCCAACTCTAGATCGTGCACAGGGTAACTCTTCTCATGAATCTTCAACTGACATGAAGTATATGCAATAAATTGCCCCTCCTGCATTAATACACAACCCAAACCAATGCGTGAAGCGTCGCAGTACACAGTATACATCCGCGAACCGGAAGGCAGCACTAGAACCGGTGCCGTTGTCAAAGCTGTCTTGAGCTTCTGAAAGCTCACCTCACAATCATCGGACCAAATGAATGGGGCACCCTTCTGGGTCAACCTAGTCAAAGGTGCTGCAATTGATGAAAAGCCCTGCACAAACCATCGATAATAACCTGCCAACCCCAAGAAACTCCTGATCTCAGTCACCAAAGTGGGACGTGGCAAACTCTGAACTGCCTCAATCTTCTTGGGCTCCACCTTAATACCCTCTCCTGATACAACACGCCCCAGAAATGCCACAGACTCTAGCCAAAACTCACACTTGGAGAACTTAGCATATAGCTTCTATTCTCGCAATGTCTGAAGTACCACTCTCAAATGTTGCTCGTGCTCCCCCAAGCTACATGAGTAAGTCAAGATGTCATCAATGAAGACAATAATAAAGGAATCAATATAAGGACTGAACACCCTATTCATCAGATCCATAAACATCGGTGGGGCATTAGTCAAGCCGAAAGACATCACCAGAAACTCATAATGACCATATCTAGTACGGAAAGCAGTGTTCGGAACATCTGAGTCTCGAATCTTCAACTTATGGTACCCCGATCTCAAGTCGATCTTAGAAAACACCCTAGCACCCTGCAACTGGTCAAACAAATCATCAATACGCGGAAACGGGTACTTATTCTTGATGGTGACCTTGTTCAACTAGCGGTAATCAGTGCACATCCTCATAGTCCCATCTTTCTTCTTCACAAATAACACTGGTGCACCCCAAGGTGATACACTTGGTCTCACAAACCCCTTTGCTAACAATTCCTCAAGATGCTCCTTCAACTCTTTCATCTCCTTCGGAGCCATACGGTACGGTGTAATAGATATTGGCTGAGTGCCTGGAGCTAAATCAATACAAAAATCAATATCACGATCCGGTGGAATGCCTGGAAGGTCAGAAGGGAACACATTGGCAAACTCCCAGACTACTTGAACTGAATCAATCGTCGGAGACTCTACGGTGGTGTGTCGAACATAAGCTAGATAAGCCAAACAACCCTTCTCGACCATATGTCGAGCCTTCAAAAAATGTGATAACCCGACTAGACGTACTAATGGAGGAACCCTTCCACTCCAATCTCGGCAACTCTGGCATCGCTAAAGTAACAGTCTTGGCATGGCAATCAACGATGGCGTGATATGGAGATAGGATGACCTCAAATTCGATCATATCAAGTAACAGAAGGTCCGCTCTAGTCTCGAAACCACAGAATGTAACCACACAGGATTGGTAGATCCGATCCACAACCACAGAATCGCCCACAGGGGTGGACACATAAACCGGAGTACCCAAGGACTCATGAGGAATGTCTAGTAAATGAGCGAACAGAGATGACACATATGAATATGTAAACCCTGGATCAAATAATATCGAAACATCCCTACCGCAGATAGAAATAGTACCTGTGATCACGGCATCTGAAGCCAGCGTATCTGGTCTGGCCGGAAAAGCATAGAATCTAGCAGAAGTGCCTTCTGGATGGCCTCCACCTGACTGAGCAGTAGTTGGCTGACCTCCCCTGCCTGGCCTCCACCTCTAGGACGGCCCCTACATGCCTGCCCTCCGCCTCTGGGCAGCCGGACGGCTGGTGCTGAAATCATAGGCTGATGACCCTGTTGTACTGCCTTACCCCCCACACTCGTAACAACCCCGCGGTGCCATGGACTGCTGTCCCGAAGTTTGGCCCTGATGGCTTGAATACCCACTAGATGAACCCTGATGACCAGAATACCCGTCGTAGGAACCTTGAATAGCTGGCGGGCGGTAAGAACTTTCCAGCATCGCACTGAAATAAGGCCTCACTGGAGCACCTCAAGGAGGTGGTGGGGTGCTGAATATGGGGACCTGCTGGGCTGGCCCCTCCCAAACTGACCTCTGCCCCTAGCCGGGGCACCTCTAAACTCTCCAGAGACACGGGCTCTCTTGTCCTACTAAATCTGCTCTCTACCCCTCTGACGGTAGCCCTCGATCCTCCGAGCAATCTCCACTACCAACTGATAAGGAGTCCCCATCTCAACCTCTAGGGCCATGTTGGCCCTAATACCGGAGTGCAACCTCGCAACACATCTCAGCACTCTCTCTGCGTCAGTAGGAAGTATCATGAGAGCATGGCGAGATAACTCAGAAAATGTTGCCTCATAATCGGTCACTGACATCTGACCCTGCTCAAGCTGCTCAAACTGATACCGCAACTCCTCCCTCTCAGAGGGTGGAATATACTTGTCCAAGAAAAGCTATGTGAACTGGCCCTAAGTAATGGGAGGGGAACCCGCTAGTCTGCCAAGAACATAAGACTGCCACCATCTACGGGCCCTGCCCTCCAGCTAGAAAGTAGTGAAGTCAACCCCATGAGACTCCAATATCCTCATGGTGTGCCATCTGTCCCTGCACCTAATGTCGCGCCCCCTTTTTCTTGCGAAATAGGGTTTTGACATTTCAGGGACAACTCCTTTCCGTGAGGGTAGGGAATTGGATTTGAAAGAGTTGCAACCTAACGGATTTAAGGTGTGTTAGGGCACCTAAAGCAATTAACTCAGATAACCAGTCTACATCACCAAAGATCGGGCAAGGGCTCGAAATTACCTTGAAGGGAAGGTGTTAGGCACCCCTCGAGGTCCACAACGGTGGGTCCGGGCCGAACTTAAATTAAGCCAATTAGTCTAAAAAGAGAGAGGACAACTTGGACAAATACAATATTCAATTTATCAAATAGGGATAAGGGTGGTCCTAAGTTTTTTAGCCTATAGGATCATTCCATGCAATGCTTTCTAACTCCCTCAAGTCGGGCATGGGCTATCATTTCCTTTACTACCCAATTAATATCTTCAGGTTGTTACTTAAGCGCACTAATTGATTCTAAACCGTACCCTGTGCGTGCACTACCCGTCCCTTACCTATGGTCCTGGAGGTATTAGGACCTCTATTTGGGATAGTTCTAGACCAATCCTATATTGCTTAAAAATTTGAAATCTAGGCGACAAACAAAACAAGTAGGACTTCCAAATAAAGCAAGTATGGGCTCACATTGACCTCCACACATAGGCAATAAAAGCACGCAATTGAATCAGTAAACTTGATTAGCTTTAGAATCCTATCGGCAGGATATCTACGTGAGACACCCGAGCGTAAAGACAATTTTATTAAAGCAAGCATTGAGACCTATTTGTTTGCCTACTGATTTTATTCAGCATGGATCTGGGCATTCAGGCAGTAGCATATCATAATTTTAAACCTAGAATCATTAGGGAGTTCTATGGATCTATTGCCCAAGTGATTTACAAGAGCGCTTGAATTCAGAATAGACTAACAAGATCCTATAGGCATGATTTCTACGAGTTTTCAATTGCATACCTATAGGCATGATTTCTAAGTGTAGCACTGATTTTAACTCATAAAGACAGTTTTATTCTTTTTAGATCCTATAGGCATGCTTTCTAATTGCTGAATTGATTTAAACCCCTATAGGCAGGATCTCAAAGTTTCAGAACTGATTTTACCCTATAGGCATGATATCTATTAGTTTTAAATCCTATAAGCATGATTTCTAGGTTTGAAACTAATTTTTTATTCCTACAGGCATGATATCTATTAATCGTATTTAGACAGAAATTAACAGATTGCCAGGAAGCAAACAAGGTCCTATAGACATGGTCACTTATGCACATTGGGTGAAAATATGTGTAGATCCTATGAACATGATTTCTAATGTGCAGAATTAAGCACAAAGTCCTATAAGCAGGGTTTTTAGCAAGCAAATGTGCAACACAGAATCAAAATGATCATGAAAAATCCTATAGGCAGGATCTCTAAACACAGTATAGTATCCACATATTTCAATCAACATAAATAAACCTATAAGCAGGATCTCTACCCAGTTTCAACAAAGGTATAAGAAACCCCCCCCCCCCAGCTTTTATTAATAAACCCCAAATCTGTTATTACAGATATTATTACAGTTCAGAATGAATGAATTATATAATAATAACAATTACACTATAGGGAGCCTTCATAGGCCCAATCTAAACCTGGGAACCAGGCCTTCAAACACAACAGCTCTGAAGCATAGCATTGATCCATTCACAGCACATTAAACCAGGCTTCCAGTGTGTCAAAGTTCCCAAAGAGCCTCAGGGACCCCGGGAAATGCTCACACTAGAACCACACATTCAGCACAGAGTTCATAAATGATTGGAAAAACCAGCCCCAATGTGTCAGAGTTCAAAGGAGTCTCAAGGACCCTAGGCAGTGCTCACACTGAGGGTGGTGAGAACCTAAGTGACTAAGAGTAGGAGTTTGAAAACCCATGCATAAAGGGTAAGGGGGCAAGTTTTGAAATAGTTCAATTTTAGAAGAGAGACAGTTCAGAATACAGAGTTGCAGGCAGAACTGCTCCAAGAAACAAACAAAGTTCAAGTTCAGCATATAGTTCAAACATGGTGAAGTCTGATTAAGCTAAATGCTTATGTTAGTATTTGAAACAGTCACGGCTTAGTCACAGAATCAATTAGGTAGAAGCATTTGAATTGAATAGACAGGACATATGAATTAAGCAAAACATACTTGATTACATGCTCATAATTCAGAACATGTATAAAGTGACAAGTAGATTGAACCTTAAATCAACTTATGAGAGGATTCCTGTTATTCTAAATAACTTAGTCTTAAGTTAACAGTATTATCAAATTAACAGATGAAGGACGGAATCATGCTAGGAAATGAAACATGTTAGTCAAACAAAGCATAGAGAAGGAAATTGCAAAGGTTAGGGCATACCAGTTGAGAAGAAAGAAAGTAAAAGTGCAGTAATAGTTAAATTCCAGAGCAATTTGGCCTAGGCTTTCAGCTGGCCAAACAATAACCACTTAGTGCAGAAATCAGAACAGGGGCAAGAGAGAGAGCTTAATTTTTAGTAGTGAGAATAGGAGAGTTCAAGTCTTGTTCTAAAGGGGAAAGGGTTTAAATAGTGTTCAATTAAGTGAACAAATAAAGGAATCAATCAACACACATAAACAAGGGAGAAAATAATCCCAAAATCAACTGAAGTCTAGTTTAGGGAAAGATAGTACAGAGTTCAGTCAACTAACAAGGCATAATAGGGTGTAATCAGTCGAGTAACACTTAGAATGAGTAAAAGATCAATTAACAAACAGTCTCAAAGCAAAATAAGGTAAAGAAATAAAGAAAACATCGTAGATTGAACAGAATAAGGAAAGTATCAGTCCCATACGAGAAAGGAAAGAGCACGGAGAATTAGTAAAAGAATCAAACTCTAGTTTTAGGTAAACCACAAAATCGGCAGTAAAATAAGATACATAATGCATACAACGTACGTGGACATGAGATTATTAAAAGAGAAAGACCCGAATCGAACCAGATTTGGTTCAATTAACGCAGGTCTGAAACCCTAAATTGGGTAAGCCATAAAATCAGCAGAGAAACAAGGACACAGTAATCATATACTGTGTACAATGAACATAGAGAAGAGTTATCAAAAAGCAACAAAGAATCGAACTAGAAAAAGATCTGAAATCCTAATTTAGGGAAAAACCAGGTAAAAATAAAGGAAACACGTTAGATTAAACAGAAATAAGGAAAATATTAGTCAAATACGAGAAAGGAAAAAGTATCAATCAGAGATAAGTAAAGAACAAGGAAAGGTCTCAAACCCTAGTTGAGACTGATGCTTTGAATCAGACCAGAGATGCAAGAATCGTTCAATAAAACATGTATATGGACGGAAGATAGTCCAGATATTCACAGAATCAGGGTGAATCTACCCGTTATTGAGGTAGTTTTTGCCAAAAATAGGGCAAAAATCTAAGTAATGCCATAGACGAGCGTATAATGATAGAATAACACAAAATAGGTAAGTAAATCATGGGTTGATTCCTTGTTTGAGCCGGAATAGGGGAGATTTGGGGGTGACGGCGCTAGGGTTTGATAGAGAGGGAGAGGGCGTTAAGAGAGTTTAAGGGCGACGGTTTTTGAGGGAATAGGGTAGGGTTTCTGGTTAGGTTAATTAAAAGGGGGCGGAGGATTGGGGGCCATTAATCTTCTGAGATCAACGGCCGGGATTAGGTTTTAGTAGTTGGGCGGGTTATTTAGACGGGTATGGGTATGGGTAGTTGGGTTAGTGTATTGGGTATTGGGTTATTGGGTTATTTGGCTGGATAAGGCATTGGGCTGGGTAGGTCCGAAAATTAATTAGGAAAGGGACTATGTTTTAAATACCCATTTAAATTACTAAAATAATTTATAAAAATAATTAATAAATGATAAAAATGTCATTTGTGCATGAAAATGATTTAAAACAGTCATTTAATATTATAAAAATATAAAAAGTCATTTTCTGTATAGATAATGTAATTATGCATATATATGGGCTATTATTGCAAAATGTGCAATTCTAGCCTTAAAAATGCAAATGTAATTATAAAAAATGCAATTAAAATATTTAGGCATTGTATGGGCTTGAATGATAAATTTGGAGGATTAAATCATCATAAAAATGATATGAGGGATAATTATTGGATATTTGTACAATAAAAATTACAGAAATAAATTGATTTAAAGCCTTTAAAATAATAGAAAAATTATGGAAATACTTGGGGATGTTTGTAAATCTAATAATGTATGTACGCCACTTTGAAGATATATATATATATATATATATATATATATATATATGCATATTTAAAATATATGAGGGAAAAGTTGGGTATCAACAGCTGCCCCCTCTTTACCCGGAAAGGATGAAAGAGTTATCGGGTAAAAAAAATGATGACCGATTTTGACCGAATGGGGTGTTTTGAAAAATATAGGCCAAACCCTGGTCTCTGAGCTGCCTACATATTCCTGTTTTTACAGGAATTAGGCCATATGTAGTTCTGGACCCAACGGTGAATGAAACTGATGGAATTGTTATAGGAATGACCATATGTTTTGGTTCTTTTGGGTAAGACAGTAGCGGATGGGTTTATGTAGAGTTATGAATGTGAATCTGAATTATAACGGATATATCTCAGGGCAGGTATCTGAACAATCGTAGAGTAAAGGCGAGCAATTGATGAGAATCGGCTACGTTTGAAATAACAGCAAGGCATAAATGGTATGAGTGGAAACATGAGCGAAGGTTGCTCTGAACGGTTACCTCCTAGATTTCCAGCAAAACTTAAAACATGATGCATGCAAGTGTATAGATTACTGCGAGAACTTAAACATGAATCAAGTTCCCTTTGGACCATGAAGGTTGTCTTTGGACAGTGAAGATGACGTCCTTAGACCATGATATCCCGGGCCATGAAGCATGAGATAAGGGGTTCGCGAGCCTGGTGCCTCTGAACCATGACGCCTTTGAATAATGATGTGCAGTGTTGAGAGATCCTCAGGCAATGACATAGTGTCTTCAAGCTATGAGGATGATGCCTTCGGACTATGACGCCTTTGGACAAGTTGGTTATACATCAACCCATGAAGTACAGAGACATGATACCAAAGGTGATAACAAGAGAAAGCTTGGTCTTGTTTGGGGGCAAAGCTTAACCCCAGAATATAATGCAAAGTTTAGAATAGGGCAACACTTATGCAGAGGGAGACAAGCTTAGTCTCAGGAGAAGGCGATGCTTAGCCTTATGCAAATTTGGGAGGCGGGGCTTAGCCTCATGCAAGATTTGAGACAGGGCTTAGTCTCATGCAGAGAGAAGGCAATGCTTAGCCTTATGCAAACATGGAGGCATGGCTTAGCCTCATGCAAGATTTGAGACAGGGCTTAGTCTCATGCAGAGAGAAGGCAATGCTTAGCCTTATGCAAATATGGAGGCAGGGCTTAACCTCATGCAAGATTTGAGACAGGGCTTAGTCTCATGCAGAGAGAAGTCAATGCTTAGCCTTATGCAAATATGGAGGCAGGGCTTTAGCCTCATGCAAGATTTGAGACAGGGCTTAGTCTCATGCAGAGAGAAGGCAATGCTTAGCCTTATGCAGATATGGAGGCAGGGCTTAGCCTCATGCAAGATTTGAGACAGGGCTTAGTCTCATGCAGAGAAGGCAATGCTTAGCCATATGCAGTAGACAAATAGCAAATAGGAGCAGAATATTTCTTAGCTGGAGATATATTTGCGCTTGGCGGTTCGGTTGTTAGGAAGGTGATGATTTAAGGCACACGTACTTGTGGTTATTCCTTGTCCCTGCTTTCAAAGAAAATTGTGAGTTTTGCGGGGAGGTTAGTTCGTGCCTCTGCTTGTTTTGCTTTGCTTTGCTCTGGAGGCCCTGTTCAAGTTACCTTGGGTAACACCTGACTGTCACAGAAATAAAGTTTTTGAAAATATGCATTTATTGATGAAATAGAATCATTTTATAAAACATAGTGGTATATAATATCAATTAAATAGATGAACTAATGACTGTGACACTTTTAGAGACATTGCGACTTCCTTGCATTAGAATTTTGAGGGTCTTCCTCAAAATTCTGCCCCAGTTACCTAACCGATTTCTGACTGTCTTGCATATGATGGCGTCGGTTGGACTTGTTCCGGAATTTTGAGGGTCCTCCTCAAAATTCTGCCCCAGTTTCTGGTTCTAGGGAAATGAAGATTTTATTAAGATGTGACCGAACCCACAGGGATTCCTATGTATCCCCTCTTAAACGGGAATCAGGTCAAGCATAGTTCAGTTACATCTGATGAAGAAAATGTGAACAATCTAAACATAGTATCTCTTGACTGCATCTGAATTGATAGGTTTTGGCCAAACTTCTCTGTCCATCCAAATCTGATGATAACTCGCGAAGCAATCTACAAAGTATTGGAGTTCATGCTTGGCGCAATTGTCGATCAGAATGTGTATATTTGGCAGTGGGAAATCGTCCTTGGGACTTGCTCTGTTTAAATCCTGATAGTCAACACACCCTTACTTTTCCATCTTTCTTCGGAATTGGTACGATGTTGGCTAACCAGGTTGGGTACTCAACTACCCTGAGGAATTTGGCTTTGATCTGCTCGGTGACTTCTTCCTTGATTTTTAGGCTCATGTCTGGTTTAATGGTACTTTTATCAATCTGATTTATTTCGTACCTTTCGTTCAATGAGAAAATGGGTCAAATTCTACAGGATCAAACCTATGGGACTTAAGGAATGATATAAAAAAAAGAGAGGGAAAATATTCATATTAAATAAATATGAAGTAGAAGAACCCAGATTCCAAATGAACAAATTCAAACTTATTCTGGGGTGACGGAGGGATCGTACCATTCGAGCCGTTTTTTTCTTGACTCGAAATGGGAGCAGGTTTGAAAAAGGATCTTAGAGTGTCTAGGGTTGGGCCAGGAGGGTCTCTTAACGCCTTCTTTTTTCTTCTCATCGGAGTTATTTCACAAAGACTTGCCAGGGTAAGGAAGAAGGGGGGAACAAGCCCACCTTTGAAACACTTTGGTAATGCTCCCAAATAATGAATCAGAGCACATGGAGCCATTTCCTTATCTTTTTTTCTGTCAAGAAAAAAAATGGCAGACTAACTGATATTTATATCAGTTAATGATTTTGAGTTTCTGCATCACTGGCGGATACATTAGATTGGTAGGAAACTCATGAGCCACTATGGATGTGCTCAGGCCAGTCATGTCATCATATGATCATGCAAAAATATCCTCATATTCTTTCAGGAAATGAGTGTATTCTTCCTTTTCTAACGGTGATAGGTGAATGATTATGCGAGTCTCTTTGATGGTTTCAGAATCTCCCAAATTGGTTGCCTCGGTTTTGTCCAGGTTGGACTTAGGTTTGTTTTCAAAATTCTCAACTTCTCTGATAACTTCCTCAGGTATTTCATCCTCTTCTTCTGAGTCACTATCCTTATATTGCGTTGTCTCATTACATGTCACAGTCATCGGTTCATCAGGAAAAGTAATAATAATGTTGTAGAGAAAAAAATATAAAGATAATAATAAATACTAAATAACAATGCATTAATTGAATTTTGAAAACATCCAAAACAAGTACGGCTCGATGACTCGAGCAATTATTTCGAAACAAAATGCGCCTTTAAAACAAAATACTGGAAATATCTTAAATGCCTAAAATGGTTATTAAAACAGGTCAGGCTAATTGCCAAGCTACGAACTCAACGGGCCCGCGATGGTGCGGCAGTCCAATTCTTGAGAACAGCTCCCTTCCTCGCGGTCTGAATGGTAAGGCCTTCTTCCTCCTCCTCCTCAACTATTGCATTGCAGTCCATGTCATCGCTTGTATCATCCATTCAGGCTTTTCCTTTGCTTTTAGGATCATTCGGAGGAAGAGGAGGTAGAGGACCTCTTGATCTGGTATGGTATGCTGATGATGCCAGTATGCATGAACCAACTTTAGGGGATGGGAATAAACAAACTAAGAAAAGAAGAAAACAAAAAGGTAAACAAGTTAGTAAGGATTTTGAAAAGTATTTGCAGTATTTAAACACGTATTGCAGGAATGTAAATTTGCGTCCTAATTTGGGGAACCTCATTGTGCCCGAGGTAGGCCTAGCGACAAGTAGATTTGGAGAAATTTAATGCCGATAAATACATCATTTCGTTAATGTAATAAATAAGACGAACCTAAAAACGGCAATAAATAAATGAGTTACTAATGGCATTTGCCTTATTACATTCGAATTGCAAAACGACTCAAAAACGGATAAACCTAATCTCCTTGGTCCCAGAGGGAACTTCTCTAGGCTACTTCGTTCCTCATTTTCTGCAAAATAAACAAAGTTAGACCCTTGCCCCCCTCCTAATTCGACTACTTACACATTAACGATTAGCATGTCGGTATTTATCTCTCCAAATAATGCACATATCGTGGTTGCGTCCGTTGGGATTATGGAAATCCCGGTGGACTTTGGACAAGGCTTTCTTAGATGGTTATCATGCGGACAGCATATTAACCCCGACTAGGTTTGACCATGATGCATGTACAGTTATTATCAGAGTAAGGTTTCTATAGAAGTCTAGATTGGTACCCTCAAGCGGATAACTTGAGAGGGAAAGGCACGAAACCGTCGACTGCACCGCTGATCGACTAGTTTTACTGCAAATTAAACCTTTTCGAATTTAAAGGGTGATTTTAGGAAGAGCGGACACTCATCAAGTGTCGCTATGGTATTATTACGCACGAGTGGAATATGACATTGAGCATGGAGTTATGCAAAATTAAATAACACGTTGCCAAGTATTTGTATGATGAATAATGATAAAATGCGGTATTTAATAATTGTAAAGACATTTAAGAAAAGAAAAACAAGGAGACAAGTCAGTTTCCATAGTAAAAGTGATAAAGTAGGGGAGGGAGATCATAAATGAATAAGGATAGGCAAATAAATTCACGTAGAATGGGAAAGGGTGTGCAAGTATTAACGGAATAATAAAGACATGCTTAAAGACTAATTCACAGACAAGTTCGTTATGGTAAGAGCCTAAAGATCTCCCCAGCAGAGTCGCCATGCTGTCGCGCCCCATTTATTCTCGCGAAATCGGGTTTCGACATTTCTGGGACAACTCCTTTCCGTAAGGGTAGGGAATTGGATTTGAAAGAGTCGCCACCTAACGGATTTAAGGTGTGTTAGGGCACCTAAAGCAATTAACTCAGATAACCAGTCTACATCACCAGAGTTCGGGTAAGGGCTCAAAATTACCTTGAGGGGAAGGTGTTAGGCACCCCTCGAGGTCCATAACGGTGGGTCCCAGCCGAACTTAAATTAAGCGAATTAGTCTAAAAAGGAGAGAGGACAATTTGGACAAATACAATATTCAATTTATCAAATAGGGATAAGGGGTGGTCCTAGGCTCACTAATTGATTCTAAACCGTACCCTATGCGTGCACTACCCGTCCCATACCTATGGTCCAGGAGGTATTAGGACATCTATTTGGGATAGTTCCAGACCAATCCTATATTGCTTAAAAATGTGAAATCTAGGTGACACACAAAACAAGTAGGACTTCCAAATAAAGCAAGTATGGGCTCACATTGACCTCCCCACATAGGCAACAAAAGCACACAATTGAATCAGCAAACTTGATTAACTTTGGAATCCTATAGGCAGGATATCTACGTGAGACAACAGAGCGTAAAGACAATTTTATTAAGTTGAGCATTGGGACCTATTTGTTTGCCTACTGATTTTATTTAACTTGGATCTGGGCATTTCAGGCAGTAGTATGTCATAGTTTTAAACCCAGAATCATTAGGGAGTTCTACGGATCTATTGCCTAAGTGATTTACAAGAGCGCTTGAATTCAGAATAGACTAAAAGGATCCTATGGCATGATTTCTACGAGTTTGTCAATTACAGACCTATAAGCATGATTTCTAAGTTTAGCATTGATTTTAACTCATAAAGACAGTTGTCACGACCCCAAACACGGTCGTGATGGCGCCCAACACAATTGCTAGGCAAGCCTGACCACAGTCGTTACCAAATCAACCGTAAACCTCAAAACCGACAATCTAAAGAGAATATAATAGTTTTAGAATAATAATCCAATATTTATCGATGAATAATACTGAGAAAATACGAAGTCTGATAAAAAAAACACTCCCAAAAGATCTGGGGTCACGAGTCTAGAGCCTCTAAAACAATCTGAATAACAATATCTGAACGAAAATACTCAAGTCTGGAAATGTATATATATAAATAAAACTGAAATAGGAAGAGTAGTCAGGTCCTGCGAATGTCGAGCAGCTACCTCAACAACTCTGATAAGCTCTGGAAAACAAAGACTGCTCAGCTAAGCCTCCGGTGTACCTGAATCTGCACACAAGGTACAGGGTGTAGGGGTGAGTACTACCGACTCAGTGAGTAATAAGCATATAAAATGTCTGAAGATAAGATATCCACGAAATGCCACAAAGCAAAGCTATAACTAACAGTCCTACACCTTACTACGATCTAACAGCAAAACAACTTCAAATATATCAGTCAAGTATAATGTAAGGATGCAATGCAATGCACATGACCGCTACGGCGCGTAGCCCGATCCATTTAATGTGGACGGCGCTCACTGGGGTGTGTACAGACTCCGGAGGGGCTCCTTCAGCCCAAGCGCAATATAATCATACCATTCGCTGCGGCGTGCAGCCCGATCCATACTCAGTCCACAACATGCATATGAGTCACGTAACAGATTCAATTAATTTCCCAATTTCCAATTTATTAAGAAGAATATACTTTAGATATTAAACTTCAGGAAAAGTGACTTAGCATTTCTTAACAGTGATTAAACACAGGACTGAGATCAATGATTATACAAAGCATGCTATCACAATGACATTCATCCTCTAAGGATGCTACAAATCGGCACAATGCCCCAAACATGGCAATAAGCCCAGATATATTCAATACAGGGTGCGTATCAGTCGCCAATATAGAAATATTCTTGTTCGGGATGGACTAAGTCTCAATCCCCAGTCATAACCAATCCCGCACCTGCCATGGGGTGCGAGTCACGCCCTACAATAGCGTCACAATGTGATAAGCCGGGGTTTCAAACCCTCAGGCCATCATATACACCAACTACTCACCTCTATCCGGCCGTAGAATGGTCCGCAATGCCTTTTCCTTTCGTATCGACCTCCTCGCGCATCGAATCTAGTCAAAATCACAACGAATACATAAATATCGGTTAAAGAAACATAACCCAATCAAAAATACTCGAAAAGTACTAAAATTCACGAAGTTGGTAAAACCCGAGCCCCGAGCCCACTTCTCGAAAAATTCCGAAAATCACACCAACGGATTCCTCGTCTCGCCACGAGTCCGTGCATTTAAAGTTTACCAAAATCGGAGCTCGTTTGACCCTCCAAATTCCATTTTTACATCACAGCTTTCCAAGCCCTAGCTTGACCCGTTTTTGATGAAATTTCTACAATTTACATGTAATTTCTACCATAGATTCGAATATTTAGGCCAAGGAACTTAGCTCCAAGTGATTCTAAGTCAAAACCCTCGAATTTCCTTGTTCAAAGCTCTTAAGAACGTCAACAATGGAGGAAAAATATGAAAGGGTCGCGGATGAAATATTATTTTAAAACCCTTCTGTCGCCCAGTCCAGCTTTCGCTTCTGCGGTCCCGCTTTCGCTTATGCGGGACCGCTTCTGCGGCCACATTTCTGCTTTTGCGATCTTTACTTAGAAACCCGAACTTCGCTTATGCGACACGAAGTGCGCTTCTGCGGTTCCCTCAATACCGCTTCTGCGGTACAGTGTCCGCTTATGCGGACCCGCTGGTGCGAGCCACCTTCCGCTTCTGCGGAATTTCCCTAGCCGGCCAACGACCGCTTCTGCGACCATGTACCCGCTTCTGCGGTCCATTTCCGCAGAAGCGGAAACACCAGATGACAGCAAGATCTGACCTGCAATATACCTTAAAACTCTCGTTTAACCACCCGAATTCACCCCGAGGCCCTCGGGACCTCAACCAAATGCACAGATATGTTCTATTACTTCATTCAAACTTGCTCGTAACATAAAAACACCATCATAAACACCAAAATCATCAAATTACCACGGATTCAAGCCTAAGTTAAACTAAAACTTCCGAAACTTGCATTTGATCTAAAACCCGACCTAAACACCTCCGAATGATCTGAAACTTTGCAGCATATCCAAAATTACCTAACGGAGCTACTGCAACTCTCGAAATTCCATTCCGACCCTCGGATCAAAATCTCACCTACCATCCGGAATTCGCCAAAATCCAACCTTAGCCAATTCAAGCCTAATTCTACACCGGACCTCCAAATTCAATTCCGATTGCGCTCCTAAGTCACAAATCATCTCCCGAAATTGGTCGAATCATCGGAAATCCATTCCGAGCCTTCTAACTCATAAGTCAACATTCGGTTGACTTTTCCAAACAATCCTTCTCATAAAGAGACTTATTGTCTCATTTCTAACCGAACTCTGTCCGAATTACTTCAAATTCTCTAAACACATATAATGAAACATATAGAAGCAATAAACGGGGAAACGGGGCGGTAACTCCCATAACGACGGGTTGGGTCGTTACAACAGTTTTATTCATTTTAGATCCTATAGGCATGCTTTCTAATTGCTGAATTGATTTAAACCCCTATAGGCAGGATCTCTACGTTTTAGAACTGATTTCACCCTATAGGCATGATATCTATTAGTTTAAAATCCAATAAGCATGATTTCTAGGTTTGAAACTAATTTTTATTCCTACACGCATGATATCTATTAATCGTATTTAGACAGAAATTAACAGATTGCCAGGAAGTAAACAAGGTCCTATAGACATGGTCACTAATGCACATTGGGTGAAAATATGTGTTGATCCTATGAACAGGATTTCTAATGTGCACAAATTAAACGTAAATTCCTATAAGCAGGGTTTCTAGCATGCAGATGTGCAACACAGAATCAAAATGATCATGAAAAACCTATAGGGAGGATCTCTAAACACAGATAGTATCCACATAGTTCAATCAACATAATTAAACCTATAGGCAGGATCTTTACCCAGTTTCAATAAAAGTATAAGAACCCCCCCCCCCCCCACTCACACAGCTTCTACTAATAAACCCCAAATCTGTTATTACAGAAATTATTACAGTCCAGAATGAATGAATTACATAATAATAACAATTACACTATAGGGAGCCTTCATAGGCCCAATCCAAACCTAGGAACTAGGCCTTCAAACACAACAGCTCTGAAGCATAGCAGTGATCCATTCACAGCACATTAAATTAGGCTTCCAGTGTGTCAAAGTTTCCAAAGAGCCTCAGGGACCCCGGGCAGTGCTCACACTGTGTCACGACCCGGATTTCCCACCCACGAGAGTCGTGACGGCGCCTACTAGTGAAAGCTAGGCAAGCCAACTAACTGAACTATTTGACCTGTCTTTCATTTTTGTTTTATTTAATGACTTAGCATCAACAGTTTATAGCAACATAATTTAAAATGCGGAAGAAATAAATTGTAAACTTAACAATACTGCTAATACCATCCTATAACGAAACCACCCAAGATTTAGTGCAACAACTTCACAGACCGTCTAAAAGTACTACAAATAAGGGTCTGAAAGAAATAACAAAATACTGTCTCTAGAACTACATAAGAGAAGCAGGAAAATAGATGGAGGGAGACGCCAAGGCCTGCGGACGCCTGCAGGACTACCTCGGGTCGCCTGGTAAGTAGGAAGTTGAAACCTCACTGCGGCCCGAAATCTGCAGCACTGGGATCTGCACAAAATAGTGCAGAGTGTAGTATCAGCACAACCGACCCCATGTGCTGGTAAGTGCCTAGCCTAACCTCGGCGAAGTAGTGACGAGGCTAGGACCAGACTACCAAATAAACCTGTACAGTTATATAATATACAGCCGAAAATAAAACAGAAATAAATAAGTAAGGATGGGAGGGGGTACATGCTGCGGGGTATATCAGCATCAACAGTAAATCAAGAACAAAAGCATAAGGACAACTCAGAATTCACAGCGATACAATGAGGAACTTGTATCCAATCCATAACCACTTTGTATCAACAATTGTTGCGGCGCGCAACCCGATCCCAACATAACAACACTGTTGCGGCGTGCAACCCGATCCATATCATTTATCACTATTGCGGCGTGCAACCTGATCCCAATAAATCATTGTTGTGGCGTGCAACCCCGATCCAATCATATCATTGTGCGGCGTGCAACCCGATCCAAACATATCATTATTGCGGCGTGAAACTCGATCCAAATATATCATTGTTGCGGCGTGCAACCCGATCCAAATATACAATCACAACAACCATAACAAGAGTCTCGGCAAGGGATCAATAAGAACTACACTATCCTGGCAAGGGAGTCAACAATAAAAATGAATACATCCCGGCAAGGGAAAATCAGCTATAACCAAACTTTTTCCAACATCCACTACCTCAACTAACACCAATGTTCAACCATAAGTAATCTCTATGAGAATAAGTATAAACCTTGCTCAACCCAGAGAGTCACAAATTAGGCATTCGTAGTAGTTCTCAATAACACGATAATTTCAATTTAAGACTCACGGTCATGCTCGACACCGACGTATAGATACTCGTCACCACACCTATACGTCGTACTCAACACATAACATATAGCATACAGACCAAACTCCTATTCCCTCAAGCTAAGGTTAGACCAAACACTTACCTCGATGCCACGAACACAGTTCAAGCCTCAACTATAGATTTACCTCGTGATTCCACCACCAATTCGCTCGTATCTAGTCACAAGTTACTTAATTACATCAATAAATGCTAAATAAACAATTTCTAATGCTGGAAGTAAGTTTTCTAAAGCTTTTCCCAAAAAGTCAAAAATCAGCCCCGGGCCCACATGGTCAAAACTCGAGGTTCGAACCAAAACCCGACTGCCCATTCGCCCATGAACTCAAATATATAATTTGTTTTGAAATCGGACCTCAAATCGAGGTCCAAATCCCTATTTTTTTGAAAAACCTAGGTTCTACCCAAAACACCCAATTTCCCCCATGAAAATCATTCATTTTTTGAGTTGAAATCATGATAAAAGATGTTAATGATTGAAGGAAACTAGTAAAAATTGACTTACAATCGATTTGGAAGAAGAGTTGTTCTTGGAATAGGGAGTTCTTGTTTTGAAAAGATGTGAAAAAGGGTTGTTTTCGGCTAAGTATAAAAAGTTGTATTTGTGACTTCGCATTTGCGAACCCTTCAGGAAATCCGGACCATCGCATTTGCGAACAAAAATGTTGCATTTGTGACTTCGCATTTGCGACACATAGGTCGTATTTGCGGCCTCAGACATTAAAAGAGGACTTCGCATTTGCGAAGGGACCCTCGCATTCGCGAGGTCGAAATTGCGATCACACCATCGCATTTGCGATAACAGGCCAAATTGGGGTGTTTCGCATTTGCGAATGAATATCTCGCATTTGCGAGTAAGGGCAGGCCTGGGCTGTTTCGCATTTGCGACTCAGCCTTTGCATTTGCGAAGCCTGCAGGCCTGTTCACACCAGCTTAAAAACTGCAGCTTTCTAAGTCTAAAGATCCACCCGGTGGCCTATCCAAAACTCACCCGGGCCCTCGGGGCTCCGAACCAAACATGCTCACAACCTCAAAAACATCCTACGGACTTATTCGTGTAATCAAATCACCAAAATAACGTCATGAACATCGAATTAAACCTCAAGATCAATGAAATTTCCCAAAACATCTTAAACATCAAATTTTGCATTTAAGGTGCGAATCACGTCAAATGGATTCCGTTTCTTAACAAACTTTACCGACAACACATATAAATCATATTGAACATGTACCGGGCTCCGGAACCATAATATGGGCCCGATACCACAGGTTTCACATAACATTTCACTTTCAAAAACCATTATATTTTTCAGAAAATAATTTCTTTCAATTCATTTTTCGGGCTTGGGACCTCGGAATTTGATTTCGGGCATACGCCCAAGTCCCATATTTTCCTACGGACCCTCCGGGACCGTAAAATCACGGGTCCGGGTCCGTTTACCAAAATATTGACCGAAGTCAACTTAATTCATTTCAAAGCCAAATTTTATCATGTTTCATAGATTTTCACATATAGGCTTTCCAGCTACACGCCCGGGCTGCGCACGCAAATTGAGGTGATGCTAAAAAAGGTTTTTAAGGCCTCAAAACACAGAATTCAATTTAAAAACAAGTGATGACCTTTTGGGTCATCACATCCTCCACCTCTAAAACAATCGTTCGTCCTCGAACGAACATAAGAAGGAAGTACCTGAGTCGGGAAAAAGATGGGGATAACGGCTCCGTATATCTAACTCGGACTCCCAGGTCGATGCCTCAGCGAGCTGACCTCTCCACTGAACACGAACAGAAGAAAAACTCTTCGACCTCAACTGTCGAACCTGCCGGTCTAGAATAGCTATCGGCTCCTCTTCATAAGACAAGTCGTTTTCTAACTGGATGCACGGCTGATAAGCTCGGCAACAATGCAAGTCTGTAAGCCACCTCTCCCACTCGATCGAGAATCTCAAACGGGCCAATGAATCTAGAGCTAAGCTTGCCCTTCTTCCCGAATCTCATCACGCCCTTCATAGGCGACACTCGAAGCAATACCCGCTCATCGACCATGAAAGCCAAATCTCTAACCTTGTGGTCGGCATAGCTCTTTTGCCTGGACTGAGTTGTACGAAGACTATCCTGAATGATCCTGACCTTATCCAAGGCATCCTGTACTAGATCCGTACCCAACAATCGAGCCTCTCCTGGCTCAAACCATCCAACCGGCGACCGACACCGCCTACCATATAGAGCCTCATAAGGAGTCATCTGAATACTCGACTGGTAGTTGTTATGGTAGGCAAACTCTGCTAAAGGCAAGAACTGATCCCACGAGCCTCTAAAGTCGATAACACAAGCTCAGAGCATATCCTCCAAAATCTGAATAGTCCGCTCGGACTGCCCGTCCGTCTGAGGATAAAACGTTGTGCTCAACTCAACCCGTGTGCCCAACTCTCGCTGAACTGCTTTCCAGAAATGTGAGGTAACTGCGTGCCTCAATCCGAAATGATAGACACGGGCACACCATGGAGACGAACAATCTCTCGGATATAAATCTCAGCTAATCTCTCAGAAGAATAGGAGACTGCCACAGGAATGAAATGTGCTGACTTGGTCAACCTATCCACAATAACCCACACTGCATCGAACTTCTTCTGAGTCCATAGGAGTCCAACAACAAAGTCCATAGTGATACGCTCCCACTTCCACTCAGGGATCTCAATCTTCTGGAACACACCGTCAGCCCTCTGATGCTCGTACTTAACCTGCTGACAATTCAAACACCGAGCCACGTACGCAACAATGTCCTTCTTCATTCTCCTCCACCAGTAATGCTGCTGTAAGTCCTGAGACATTTTGGAGGCACCCGGATGAATAGAGTGCCGGGAACTATGGGCCTCCTCTAGAATCAACTCCCGAAATCCATCCACATTAGGCACACAAATACGACCCTGCATTCTCAAAACTCCATCATCTCCTGGTGTGACCTGCTTGGCATCTCCGTGCTGCACCGTGTCTCTGAGGACACATAAATGAGGATCATCATACTGCCGATCTCGGATACGTTCCAATAAAGAAGAGCGAGCAACTGTGCAAGCTAATATGCGGCTGGGCTCAGAAACGTCCAACCTCATGAACTTTGGCCAAAGCCTGGACATCCAAAGCAAGCGGTCTCTCACCGACCGGAATATATGCCAGACTGCCCATACTGGCTGACTTCCTACTCAAAGCATCGGCCACCACATTGGCCTTTCCCGGATGATATAAGATAGTGACATCATAATCTTTCAATAGTTCCAACCACCTTCTCTACCTCAAATTCAACTCCTTCTGCTTGAACAAATACTGCAAACTCTTGTGGTCCGTGAACACTTCACATGCCACGCCATACAGATAATGCCTCCAAATCTTCAGTGCATGAATGATGGCGTGAAGATAAGCAATGACCTTGCCATCCTGCATCAACACCGCTCCAAGCCCAACACGAGATGCATCACAATAAACTGTATATGGGCCTGAACCTGTGGGCAAAGCGAACACTAGTGCCGTAGTCAAGGCTGTCTTGAGCTTCTGGAAGCTCGCCTTGCACTCATCCGACCATTTAAATTGGGCACCTTTCTGGGTCAACCTGGTCATCAGGGCTGCAATAGATGAAAACCCCTCCACGAACCGACGATAATAGCCTGCCAAACCCAAGAAACTCTAGATCTCTGTGGCTGATGTGGGTCGAGGCCAGTTCTTGACTGCCTCTATCTTCTTTGGATCTACCTGAATACCCTCTGCTGAAACCACATGCCCCAAGAAAGCAACTGAACTCAACCAGAACTCACACATTGAAAACTTTGCATACAGCTGACTATCTCTCAGAGTCTGAAGAACTACTCTCAAATGCTGCCTATGCTCCTCCTGACTACGGGAATAAATCAAGATATCGTCAATGAAGACTATCACGAACGAATCCAAGTAAGGCCTGGACACTCGGTTCATCAAATCCATAAAAGCTGTCGGGGCATTCGTCAACCCGAATGACATCACCAAAAACTCATAATGCCCATACCGAGTGCGAAAAGCTGTCTTAGGGACATCGGATGCCCTAATCTTCAACTGATGGTAGCCCGATCTCAAGTCGATCTTAGAAAACACTTGGGCACCCTGAAGCTGGTTGAACAAATCCTCAATCCTCGGCAATGGGTACTTATTCTTGATTGTGACCTTGTTCAATTGCTGGTAATCTATACACATTCTCATCGATCCGTCCTTCTTCTTGACAAACAACACCGGTGCACCCCATGGCGAGACATTGGGTCTAATGAAGCCCTTATCAAGCTAGTCTTGCAACTGCTCCTTCAACTCTTTCAACTCACGGGGGGCCATGCGATATGGCGGAATAAAAATGGGCTGAGTGCCCGGAGCCAGGTCAATGCAAAAATCAATATCCCTATCGGGTGGCATACCCGGTAAGTCTGAAGGAAAAACCTCAGGAAACTCACGAACTACAGGAACATAATCAATGGAAGAAACCTCGGCACTGGAATCACGAGCGCATGCCAAATAGGCCAAACACCCCTTCTCGACCATTCGTCGAGCCTTCATATACGAGATAACACTACGGGTAGAATTACCAAGAGTCCCTCTCCACTCTAAATGAGGTAAACCCGGTAGGGCTAAGGTCACAGTCTTGGCATGACAATCCAAGATGGCGTGGTAAGGGGACAACCAGTCCATCCCCAGTATGACATCAAAATCGACCATATCCAGCAGTAATAAGTCTAATCAGGTCTCAAGACCCTCAATCACAACCACGCAAGAACGATGAACACGATCTACCACAATAGAATCACCCACGGGGATGGACACATAAACAGGAGTACTCAGAGAATCACTGGGCATGACCAGATACGACGCAAAATAAGATGACACATAAGAGTAGGTAGACCCTGGATCAAATAGCACTGAAGCACCCCTACTACAAACCAAAACCGTACCTGTGATAACTGCATCCGAAGCCTGCTGCTGGCTGGCCTCCACCCCTGAGGCCTGAGCTCCACCTCTAGCACCTCTACCTCCACCTCTAGTACCTCTACCCCCACCCCTGGCTTGCTGGGCGGGCTGGGGAACACCTGGTGCCTGAACCATAGCACGGGAACCATGTTGCTGTGACAGAGTACCCACTAACCTCGGACAAGCCCTCCGAATATGACCATACTCACCACACTCAAAGCATCCACCTGAGTGTTGCAGCTGAGGAAACTGAGACTGGCCCTGACGACCTGAATGACCACCCCAAAAACTCTGGAGCGGCGGTGCACTGATAAGAGCTGGTAGTGCACTGTAGGGCTGCTGATCAGAATACTGTGTATAAGAACCACGGCCACCTGAAGCACCGTGAGAAGCCTGAAGCATTGACTGAAAGGGCCTAGTAGGATGGCCTCTACCATATGAATCCCTGCCTCCAGACGAGGTACCACTGAATCTTCCTGAATGACGGAGCCTCTTGTTAGACCCCTGACCACCTCCCCGTGACAAAACCATCTCGACCCTCCTAGCCACATTGGTCGCCTCCTGGAAAGAAATATCACTCCCCGTCTCCTTAGCCATCTGATGTCGAATGGGCTGGATAAGTCCCTCAATGAACCTCCTCACTCTCTCTCTCTCTCTCTCTCTGTGGGAAGTATAAGTAGCGCATGACGGGCCAAATCAATAAACCTGGTCTCATACTGGGTAACCGTCATAGAACCCTGCTGGAGACGCTCAACCTGCCTCCGGTAAATCTCCCTCGGAGTAACGGGAAGAAACTTCTCCAAGAATAGCTGAGTGAACTGCTTCCAAGTCAAAGCTGGCGATCCAGCTGGTCTAGCCAAACATTAATCTCTTCACCAAGTCTTGGCGGATCCAGATAAGCGGAAAGTAGCAAAGTCGACCCCATTGGTCTCCACTATCCCCATGTTCTTGAGAACCTCAAGACATCTGTCTAGATAATCCTGGGGATCCTCAGAAGATGCACCGTTGAAAGTGGCAGTGAAGAGCTTAGTGAACCTATCCAATCTCCATAAGGCATCGGCAGTCATGGTTGCTCCGACACCGGTCTGGGCTACCACACCCGGCTAAACTGCTCCAACTGGCTGAGCTACTGGAGTCTGGAACTGAGGAGCCACCTGCTCCGGAGTGCGAGTAGCAGGAGTCTATGCCCCTCCTTCAGCCTGAGAGACGGCTGGGGCTACAGGTAACAAGCCTGCCTGGGTGACACTCTCCATGAGGCCCACTAGACAGACCAAAGCATCCTGAAGTACTGGAGTAGCAATGAACCCCTCTGGGACCTGAGTTGGGCCCACTGGAGCTGTCTAGGCCGGAACCTCCTCGTCATACTCAACATGAGGCTCCGTCACTGGTGGTGCTGCTCCGGGCTGAGCTCTACCCCTACCTCGGCCTCTAGCACGGCCTCGGCCTCTACCCCTCGTGGGAGCTACTGGGGGCTCGGGCTGCTGATCAGCGGATGAGGAAGCGCGTGTTTTCGGCATCTGCGAAAGAACAGAGTAGAAGTTCGACTAGTATTGAGAAACCAAACCGCACGACAGGAAAGAATAGATGCGAAGTTTTTCCTAACTCTGTAGCCTCTGGGTGATAAGTAAAGACGTCTCCGTACCGATCCCTCAGACTCTACCAAGCTTGTATGTGAATTGTGAGACCTATATAACCTAGAGCTCTAATACCAACTTGTCACGACCCGGATTTCCCACCCTCGAAGTCGTGATGGCGCCTACTAGTGAAAGCTAGGCAAGCCAACTAACTGAACTATTTGACCTGTCTTTCATTTTTATTTTATTTAATGACTTAGCATAACCAGTTTATAGAAACATAATTTAAAATGTGGAAGAAATAAATTGTAAACTTAACAATACTGCTAATACCATCCCATAACAAAACCACCCAAGATTTGGTGTCACAACTTCACAGACTGTCTAAGAGTACTACAAATAAGGGTCTGAAAGAAATAACAAAATACTATCTCTAGAATTGCATAAGAGAAGCAGGAAAATAGATGGAGGGAGACGCCAAGGCCTGCGGACGCCTTCAGGACTACCTCGGGTCGCCTGGTAAGCAGGAAACTGAAACCTCACCGCGGTCCAAAAAAATCTGCAGCACTGGGATCTGCACAAAATAGTACAGAGTGTAGTATCAGCACAACCGACCCCATGTGCTGGTAAGTGCCTAGCCTAACCTCGGCGAAGTAGTGACGAGGCTAGTATCAGACTACCAAATAAACTTGTACAGTTATATAATATACAGCGGAAAATAAAACAGAAATAAACAAGTAAGGATGGGAGGGGGTAACTGCTGCGGGGTATATCAGTATCAACAGTAAATCAAGAACGAAAGCATAAGGACAACTCAGAATTCACAGCAAAACAATGAGGAACTTGTATCCAATCCATAACCACTTTGTATCAACAATTGTTGCAGCGCGCAACCCGATCCCAACATAACAACACTGTTGCGGCATGAAACCCGATCCATATCATTTATCACTGTTGCGGCGTGCAACCCGATCCCAATATATCACTATTGCGGCGTGCAAACCGATCCAATCATATCATTGTTGCGGCGTGCAACCCGATCCAAATATATCATTGTTGGGGCGTGCAACCCGATCCAAATATATCATTGTTGCGGTGTGCAACCCGATTCAAATATACAATCACAACAACCGTAACAAGAGTCCCGGCAAGGGATCAATAAGAACTACACTATCCCGGCAAGGGAGTCAACAATAAGAATTAATACATCCCGGCAAGGAAAAATCAGCTAAAACCAAACTTGTTCCAACATCCACTACCTCAACTAACACCAATGTTCAACCATAAGTAATCTCTACGAGAATAAGTATAAACCTTGCTCAACCCAGAGAGTCACAAATTAGGCATTCGTAGTAGTTCTCAATAACACGATAATTTCAATTTAAGACTCACGGTCATGCTCGACACCGACGTATAGATACTCGTCACCACACCTATACGTCGTACTCAACACATAACATATAGCATACAGACCAAACTCCTATTCCATCAAGCTAAGGTTAGACCAAACACTTACCTTGATGCCACGAACACAGTTCAAGCCTCAACTATAGCATTACCTCGTGATTCCACCACCAATTCGTTCGTATCTAGTCACAAGTTACTTAATTACATCAATAAATGCTAAATAAACAATTTCTAATGCATGGAAGTAAGTTTTCCAAAGCTTTTCCCAAAAAGTCAAAAATCAGCCCCGAATCCACATGGTCAAAACCCGAGGTTCGAACCAAAACCCGACTACCCATTCGCCCATGAACTCAAATATATAATTTATTTTGAAATCGGACCTCAAATCGAGGTCCAAATCCCCATTTTTTTGAAAAACCTAGGTTCTACCCAAAACACCCAATTTCCCCCATGAAAGTCATTGATTTTTTGAGTTGAAATCATGTTAAAAGATGTTAATGATTGAAGGAAACTAGTAAAAATTGACTTACAATCGATTTGGAAGAAGAGTTGTTCTTGAAAAATCGCCCTATGGAGTTCTTATTTTGAAAAGATGTGAAAAAGGGTTGTTTTTCGGCTAAGTATAAAAAGTTGCAGGCTGCAGTTATGGGAATTGTGAACCCTTCAGGAAATCCGGACCATCGCATTTGCGAACAAAAATGTCGCATTTGCGACACATAGGTTGCATTTGCGGCCTCAGACATTAAAAGAGGACTTCGCATTTGCGAAGGGACCCTCGCATTTGCGAGGTCGAAATTGCGATCACACCATCGCATTTGCGATAACAGACCAAATTGGGGTGTTTCGCATTTGCGAATGAATATCTCGCATTTGCGAGGAAGGGCAGGCCTGGGCTGTTTCGCATTTGCGACTCAGCCTTCGCATTTGCGAACTCGCATGCGAAGCCTGCAGGCCTGTTCACACCAGCTTAAAATCTGCAACTTTCTAAGTCTAAAAATCCACCCCGTGGCCTATCCAAAACTCTCCCGAGCCCTCGGGGCTCCAAACCATACATGCACACAACCTCAAAAACATCCTACGGACTTATTCATGTAATCAAATCACCAAAATAACGTCATGAACATCGAATTAAACCTCAAGATCAATGAAAATTCCCAAAACTTCTTAAACATCAAATTTTGCATTTAAGGTCCGAATCACGTCAAATGGATTCCGTTTCTTACCAAACTTTACCGACAATACATATAAATCATATTGAACCTGTACCGAGCTCCGGAACCATAATACGGGCCCGATACCACAGGTTTCACATAACATTTCACTTTCAAAAACCATTATATTTTTTAGAAAACAATTTCTTTCAAAAATTCATTTCTCGAGCTTGGGACCTAAGAATTTGATTACGGGCATACGCCCAAGTCCCATATTTTCCTACGGACCCTTCAAGACCATCAAATCACGGTTCCGGGTCCGTTTACCAAAAATGTTGACCGAAGTCAACTTAATTCATTTCAAAGCCAAATTTTATCATTTTTCACAGATTTTCACATATAGGCTTTCCGGCTACACGCCTGGACTGTGCACGAAAATCAAGGTGATGCTGAAAGAGGCTTTTAAGGCCTCGAAATAAAGAAGTTAATTTAAAAACAAGTGATGACCTTTTGGGTCATCACACACTGGAACCACACATTTAGCACAGAGTTCATAAAAGATTGGAAAAACCAGCCCCAATGTGTCAGAGTTCAAATGAATCTCAAGGACCCTAGGCAGTGCTCACACTGGGGGTGGTGAGAACCTAAGTGACTAAGAGTAGGAGTTTGAAAACCCATGCATAAAGGGTAAGGGGGAAAGTTTTGAAATAGTTCAATTTTAGAAGAGAGTCAGTTCATAATACAGAGTTACAGGCAGAACTGCTCCAAGAAACAAACAAGGTTCAGGTTCAGCATATAGTTAAAACATGGTGAAGTCTAATTAAACTAAATGCTTATGTTAGTATTTGAAACAGTCATGGCTTAGTCACAGAAGCAATTAGGCAGAAGCATTTGAATTGAACAGACAGGACATACGAATTAAGCACAAACATACTTGATTACATGCTCATAGCTCAAAACGGGTAAAAACTGACAAGCAGATTGAACCTTAAATCAACTTATGAGAGGATTTCTGTTATTCTAAATAACTTAGTCTCAAGTTAACAGTATTATCAAATTAATAGATAAAGGACAGAATCATGCTAGGAATTGAAACATGCTAGTCAAACAAAGCATAGAGAAGGAAATTGCAAAGGTTAGGGCATACCAGTTTAGAAGAAAGCAAGTAAAGGTGCACTAATAGTTAAATTTCAGAGTAATTTGTCCTTGGCTTTCAGCCGGCCAAACAATAACCACTTAGTGCAGAAATCAGAATAGGGGCAAGAGGGAGAGCTTAATTTTTAGTAGTGAGAATTGGAGAGTTCAAGTCTTGTTCTAAAGGGAAAAGGGTTTAAATAGTGTTCAATTAAGTGAACAAATAAAGGAATCAATCAAACACACATAAACAAGGGAAGAAAATAATCCCAAAATCAATTGAAGTCTAGTTTAGGGACAGATAGTACAATGTTCAGTCAACTAACAAGGCATAATAGCGTGTAATCAGGCGAGTAACACTTAGAATAAGGAAAATATCAATTAACAAACAGTCTCAAAGCAAAATAAGGTAAATAAATAAAGAAAACATGGTAGATTGAACAGAATAAGGAAAGTATCAGTCCCATACTAGAAACGAAAGAGCGCGAGAATTAGTACAAGTCTCAAACTCTAGTTTTAGGTAAACCACAAAATCAGCAGTAAAATAAGGTACATAATGCATACAACGAACGTGGACAGGAGATTATTAAAAGAGAAAGACCCAAATCAAACCAGATTTGGTTCAATTAACGCAGGTCTAAAACCCTAATTTGGGTAAGCCATAAAATCAACAGACAAATAAGGACACAATAATCACATACTGTGTACAATGAACATAGATAAGAGTTATTCAAAAAGCAATAAAGAATCGAACTAGAAAAAGATCTGAAATCCTAATTTAGGGAAAAATAAGGTAAAAATAAAGGAAACACGTTAGATTAAACAGAAATAAGGAAAATATTAGTCAAATACGAGAAAGGAAAGAGTATCAATCAGAGATCAGTAAAGAACAAGGAAAGGTCTCAAACCCTAGTTGAGACTGATGCTTTGAATCGGACAAGAGATGCAAAAATCGTTCAATAAAACATGTATATGGACGGAAGATCGTCCAGATCTTCACGGAATCAGGGTGAATCTACCCGTTATTGAGGTAGTTTTTGCCAAAAATAGGGCAAAAATCTAAGTAATACCATAGACGAGCGTATAATGATAGAGTAACACAAAATAGGTAAGTAAATCATGGATTGATTCCATGTTTGAGCCGGAATAGTGGAGATTTGGGGTGACGACGCTAGGGTTTGACAGAGACGGAGAGCACGTTGAGAGAGTTTAAGGGCGGCAGGTTTTGAGGGAATGGGGTAGGGCTTCTAGTTAGGTTAATTAAAAGGGGGCGGAGGATTGGGAGCCGTTGATCTTCTGAGATAAACGGCCAGGATTAGGTTTTAGTAGTCGGGCGGGTTATTTAGACGGGTATGAGTATGGATAGTTGGGTTAGTGTATTGGGTTATTGGGTTATTGGGCTAGATAAGGTATTGGGCTGGGTAGGTCTGAAAATTAATTAGGAAAGGGACTATGTTTTAAATACCCATTTAAATTACTAAAATAATTTAAAAAATAATTAATAAATGATAAAAATATCATTTGTGCATGAAAATGATTTAAAACAATCACTTAATTTTATAAAAATATAAAAAGTCATTTTTTGTATAGATAATGTATTTATGCATATATATGGGCTATTATTGCAAAATATGCAATTCTAGCCTTAAAAATGCAAATGTAATTATAAAAATGCAATTAAAATATTTAAGCATTATATGAGCATGCATGATAAATTTGGAGGATTAAATCATCATTAAAATGAAATGAGGGATAATTATTGGATATTTGTATAATAAAAATGCAGAAATAAATTGATTAAAGCCTTTAAAATTATAGAAATACTTGGGAATGTTCGTAAATCTAATAATAATGTATGTACACCACTTTGAAGATATATATATAATATATATATATATATATATATATATATATATATATATATATGCATATTTAAAATATATGAGAAAAAATTGGGTATCGACACCTATCAATGAAATCCCGGGCATCCTCATGACGCTCCCCCCCCCTTCCCCCCCCCCCTCCCCCCCCCCCCCCCCCGAAGATAGGAGGGTGAATCCTAGTCCATCTGTCTAATAAATTCTGCGGATTGCCCTCCGCAGCTGGTCTGGGCTCAGGTGCCACTGCTGCAACTGGCTGGGCCCCATCCGCGGGTAGTGTGCCCGAAGTCTGATACACTGCGGCTGCATGCCTAGGAGCCTGAGCAGTAGGGGTCTGTACTCCTCCTACCGCCTGAGATGTGGCTGGGTCTGCTGGAAATAAACCAGCCTGGGTCATAGAATCCATGAATCGCAACATACGGCCCATGACCTCCTGAAAGCCCGTGTTGTCATGAAATCTGCCGGGGCTGGCTCTACTGCGGGCACCTCGCTCTCCTCCTCAATAACGGGATCATCTACAGGATCCGCTGGTGGTACAACTGGGACAGCTCTGGGATGCCCTCGTCCCCTACCTCGGGCCGGTGCCTTCCTCGGCCTCTAGCAACGGGGGGAGCAGCTCCTCCCAGGTCCGAAACGTCAGCCGTGTGCGTCCTCACTTCTATGAGAGAATAGAAGAAGGAAATTCAGTATACCATCGACTGCACGAAAGAAGATGAATAAGGACTAGTTTCCTAACGCCCCATAGCCTCTCGAAGATAAGTACAGACGTCTCCGTACTGATCCACAATACTCTATTAGGCCTGCCCATTACTTGTGAGACCTACGTGAACCTAGTGCTTTGATACCATGTTGTCACGACCCAATTCCACTAAAGGCTGTGATGGCGCCCAACAACATTGCTAGGCAAGCCAACGTTGAACAAGCTAGTAGTTTTCCGTTTAAATAGGTTACTAAGTAGATATTATCCTCTCATTTTATTAAAAGGTTTGGAGATTTGCAATTTAAAACACAACTAAAACGAAAGCAAATAAGTGAAAATCGAAATCATGTTGACAAATCCAAAATCATAAGTCTACTAGTGTGTGCAAAGACCCAGTGTTACAAGTATGTGGGTAATCTAGTAGATTATACAAAACCATGCTATCCTACTGTCTGAAAGGAAATAGATAGAAAATAAAGACATAGAAGAGACTCCAACTGCTGCAGAACGGCTCGAGAGGGCAGCTCACCGTGAAGTCTCAAGATGGGGGATCAAGTATGCGTGCCTAGAGGATAACTAGATGCGCCTGACAATTAAGTACAGAAGCGTAGTATGAGTACATAAACAATATGTACCTAGTAAGTATCCAGTCTAACCTCGAAGAAGTAGTGACGAGGGGTCGACTTGACACTTACTAGGGCCAACAATAATATAATTAAAGTATTATGCTAAGCATGGATATTTCAGTCATATCATTTAACAATTTGCATTCAATGCATTAAAGCAATACAAATCACAGAAAGCCCAAATAAATAGCATGCGCAAGTTATGCCGAGGTCATATGGCTCGATCCAACATAATAATAAAATGTGCACTGCCAGAGGGTCGAATGGTGCGAACCATAGATGCATCTATTAACCTGCCGAGGCGAACGGCCCGCTCCCATGAGAGTAGTGGAAATAGTCACCCCGCTCGCAAAATATACTTGCGACGCGGTTAAATATAAATATAACAAAATTCTCTCAATTCTTTTCAAAATAATGATTTACTTGAAACCCTTTGAAATCTTAAAATTCTCAACATAGTTTTATTCAATGCAAACCAACAAAATATGTTCAAATAAAGGTATCCACAAAGCATGGCGTAAGCCTAGAACTACCCGGACATAACAAGAATAGTAGCTATGTACGGACTCTCGCCACTTCGTGCGTACATATCCCCCACAAATAATCATATATTAATTTAGTTCACCTATGGGGAAAATTTCCCTCTTACAAGGTTAGAAAAGAGACTTACTTCGCTTCAAGGGCTACTTTCCGGTCCAAGCTTAAGCCCAAACCCTCAATTTGGTGTCGAACAATCCGAAACTATCCAAATAACGTAAAACTAATCAATATAGGCTCAAAAGTTTATATTCCCACTATTAGAGTGATTATCCAACCCATATTGCAAGATTCCTAAAATTCACCCCCAGGCTCACGTGACCGAATTCCGGAAATTTTCGAAGAAAGTTGTTACCCATAACCTTAGGATCAAGAATATATGCTTTTTACTACATTCCATAACAAATTTCGTGGTTAAATCTCATTTTTATCAAAAACCTAGGTTTTAATCTAAACCCATAATTTCCACTAATTTACATGTTGTAATCTAGCCATAAACCATGTATTAAACTCACATTAGGAAGAAATTACTTACCTCACAAAGCTAGGTTGAAATATCCCCTTTTGAAGCTCCCAAATCGCCCAAGGATGTAATAAATGACCCAAAATATGCCTAAGTCCCGATTTTAAACTCACTGCCCAGATGCCCCCTTCATCGCGAATGCAACAGGGGCCTCGTGTTCGTGAAGGCCATTGGCTCAGGCCCTCTGAAGGCCCTTCATCGCGAACGCGACAATTGACACACGAATGCGAAGAAAAAAGCTGGCCCGGCCCAGCTGCTCTACTTTACGCGAACGCGAGAGGCCTCACGCGAACGCGAAGGTCATTGGCCCAGACCTTCGCGAACGCGAAGTGAATTCCTTCCCATCCCCAACTCCTTCTACGTGAATGCGATGGTTCCTTTGCGTTCGCGAAGAAGGAAACAAGAACTGGGCAGATCTGGTTGCGTGCATTTAGCTCTGAGGGGTCTGAAACTCACCCAATCCACACGGGACCCCATCCAAAGGCACTAACAAGTCTGTAATCATAATACGTACTTGCTCGAATTCTCAAAACGCAAAAAACAACAACAAAACTAAGAATCATACCCCAAAACCAAATTGAATCAAACTTTGAACTTCAAGTTTTCCAAATTCGCCGAATGCGTCGGATCATACTTAGACTACTCGGAATGGCACCAAATTTTGCGTGCAAGTATTAAATGACATTACGGAACTATTCACGTTCTCTAAATTCAATTCGGACCTTGATATCACCAAAACCCGCTCCAAACCAAATTTAAAGAACTTCAAAGTTCTTCAAAAACTAACTTTCACTATTACGTGCCAAAACACTCCTGGGTCGTCCAAAACCCTAACCGGGCATACGTCCAAGTCCAAAATCATTATATGAACCTATTGGAACCGCCAAATCTCGATTCCAAGGTTGTTTGCTCAAAATGTTGACCTAAGTCAAACTTGGCCTTTTAGGCCAACCTTAAGGAACCAAGTGTTCCAATTTCAATCCAAGCTATTCCAAATCCCAAACCAACTATCCTCACAAGTCATAAATCAGTAAAAGCAAGTACGGGGAGTCTTATTTAGGCGAATGGGTTTCTAGAAAGCAAATCAACCGGTCAGGTCATTACAATGATTTTCAAGGAGCTTTCGTAGTTAAATTGGTTTTCATGCATATGATTTGGGTACATCACATGGTTTGGTTCGCTCGGGTCGGGTAGTGTGCCGGGTGCCGGTCACGTGGTTTTGGATCGTGATAAACTTGGTATTAGACCACTAGGTTCTAAGTCGAGTCCTAGGAAATCACTGGAGCCATGTCAAGTAGAGTCCCTCTTATCGATGTGTTGCCGGCTACACTTATATCGGGGAGGCTACAATGACATCTAGGGAGTTTCACTTTCTTCATACTCTATATCGTGCATTTGTGCCTGAAGTGAGAGTCGGATTTTCGATCATATTGATTACCTATTGAGGAAGTTATAGAAGTGACGAGAATAAAGCTCAAGGTTCAAGTTATAATACAAGATCTTTGGGCTAATAGCTAGAAGTGTCAAATTTGTTCAAAGTTGAAGGAGAAGTTGAGAATAAATTGGGACTGATACAGTCAACATGTATGACTTTGGTGAATAAGAATTATCAGTCAAATACTAAGAAATCATGATAGAAAATAAGGTGATGGTGTCAACTAGTATTTTCAGGGTGGTGTCCATACTTATAAAGAATTTTACTAAAGGATGTGAAAAGGGCACCTATGTTAGACCCTAGGTTTCAATTCAATATTGTTGGTCAAATATTGGAGCAACGGGTGATTACTATGGTAATCACCATTAACGAGTTAAGCAAAGGTACAAAAAAGATATAGTAAATGAAGATGTTGCATCTTAAATTATCCTGACAAGATATAGTGAGTTGATATGGATCTAATTGATAAGTGAATGTGAATCAGTCAAGTTTGTGGTAAATATAGTATGACTCATAAGGAGTATGGCATAGTTAAGACAGTGTCAATAATGACCAAAGACACCTTCCCAAAAGAAAAAGAAAAAGACTTTCTAGATTATCTGAAAAGAGAATGCTATAAGATGAGGGAGATGACCCTTAATTATACTAGACATTGGGTTTCTATTGAGCATGATAGGTTATCGTCATGATTGTGTCATATGTAATAGAAGTGACACACAAGATAACTTCGATCTCATAAGCTATTAGATATTGTCTTGAGCAAGCTAAGAAATTAAGGGGCATGAAAATAAGCTATTGTTTATTAAGGAAGTCCAATAACAGATAGATGTTTGATTTATTTGAAGATACTTTTCAGGTACAACTTGTCATATGCATGACTAAAGAAAATGCAGGCATGTATAATAGTGATATGGGAGCTATGTATAGTAGCAATTATTGATATTAATTGGTATTCATATATGTTACGAGTTAAAAGTTTTAAAGATTTACATTTGATGCACTTATGATATATGTACGGCCGAGTGGGGTCAAGATGTTGCATTATATTGTGTATTGTTGGTTGTTGAATGATATTATTATTGGTTTCCGTGTGGGGGATTGTTCTGGACAGGTTAAAGTTTTTGGATAGTCCTAGTTATAGGGGAAAACTCTGCCAAAACTTTTAAGAATTTGTAAAGATAGCCAAATTTTGAGGGCCATAAGTAAGTTGAGATTTTGGAAAGGAAGTATAAGACCGATGTAGTCATAAGTGCCTATGCATAATGGTTGAAAGTAAAAGGATGGTAACTCTATTCTTAGAAGCAACTTGTAAAACATTCGAGGACGAATGTTCTTAAGTGGGGGAGAGTGTAGCATCCCGGAAAATTTCGAAGTACTTAAGCGCAATTAAGAAAGTTGATGTGCGCTAATTATATTATTTTGTGTGCAGACGAGGACTATTAATATGATGGATATCAATTGAATATGATAATAATTGTACGAGTCATATTATAAGTGGTGTGGGGTCTAATGATATCCCTAAGTCCAAGTCAATTTGGAAATTACATGATAGACTAAAGTTCCAAATGAGTACACACGAGACCATACTTTGGACGAGCATATCTACACATATATAAGAAGTTATATGATGGGCAACATATCAAATAAAATATCTTCAAGTCTAGTTTCTAACACTTCAAGCCGTTGTCATTTGGACATTCCTACAAGAAGTTATGACCAAATTACAAAAGGCTGGTAGAGGAGTGTGCGGATGCGAAGCATCCGGGGCCGCGTCCGAAAGAAAGACTGGCAGTGAAGTGCTGCCATAGCATCCAGGTCCGCATCCGAACTTCGAAGAGGAGTGAACTGGGGATGCGAAGCATCCGAGGCTCCGTCCGAAATGGAGAAATATGGGCCTATAAATACAAGGTGGGGAGGAGAGTATTTTGAGTATTTGGTGGTTAGGGTTCTTGAGGTGAATGGGCGATTTTGAGCTCAAATCAAGTCCAATCAACTAAGGTAAGTTGTTAATGATGTTGGGCTGATTCTTACTCAACATACATGAGTTCTAACATCATTTTTGCATCAAAATGCTAGATTTCATCATCAAATCGTCAAGAGCACTAAAATCACCAAAGTTGTGAATTTTTAAGATTGAGCTACTAGAGGTAATTTCAATGCTTCAAACTCGTTCATTATGAGTAGTTAGAAGTATTTGAAGTATTTATTACAAGTTTCAATGGTTGAAATACTGGATTATAAAACTCTAGTTCATGGCATGAATAGTACTTTTGAGAAAATAAGAGAGAAGATTAGTAGTAATCTTGGCGATGAAATTGATGAATACAACCAACCTATGGAATTATTTGTTAGCAAAAGTTGGAAGTGATCAACTAAGTAATCACCCGAATTGTATATTTTGCAAGTTTTGATTATGTAAGACGATGAATAGTAGCTTGGTGGGATTGCACAATTGATGTAGTATCATTAATGATTTCGAATAGATATTAAAATATAAGAATGAAGTTGAATGGTCTAACTTGTAAATCTAATTGGCAATTGAGTTGTTGGAGGCTTGTAGCCAACCTACGAGCCATATATGGATATTGATCAGTATTTTAGGTCATATTTTTATGTATTAGAATATATACTTGTAGATATCGACTTGTTGGTGATGTTTGGGCATTTTAATCAATATTAGAATGATGGAAGAGGATTCAAAGCTTGTGGGAGTTAATAAAGCGAAAGTGAGGTAAGTTGATTAAAACTTCATCTTCTTGAGGGACTTTCTCTAAAAGCATGTTTCAAGTTAATACTTAAGTTGTTTGCAAATGTGCTTTCGTGCTTGTGGGGACAAACAAGTACGGATGTCTTCATGTACAAGAATATTATGTTGCATATGTAGTGTCATGCCGTTTTATAAAATTATATTTTAAATCTTATTGGCAAAATGACACTCAAGGTAAATGTTATAAGTTTTTATCAAAAATTACGTATTGACAAGAGTATACATATAGTGCGAAAGATAAATTTTCATGAAAAGTATTTCTTTTAGAAATTGACAAACAGAATAGCGCTTGTGGTATCTTTTAAAGACTAATGTTAAATTGCTAAAGACTTTAGCATGTAAAAGGTTGTTTATTTAGTTTTTGTTTAAATGATTTAGATTTTCTATAAAAGCTATGAGTTGATAAAAATAGATCCTTTGAAGCTACTATGCTATGAATCTATTTTTGAAGTATCAAATATTTTGGGAGTTACTTGTGTTCACCGAGATTGACTTCGCATATATTGTGTTCGTTGTCATAAAACTACATGTGTTGGTGTAGGCGTAGATGGCTACTTTGTGATATAGACTATGACAGAGTGTTCTCCCTCGAGAGAGTACTTTTTTGTGCTATTATTAGCATGGCTGAGTCGATTCGTACGGCACTACGATGAGACCTGAGCAAGTAGGGTGTATGATACTTGCCAGTTGCCACTAGGTACATAACGTACTTGACCTTCTTATGTCGGTGATGGTACAGCACTCCCAGTGAAAGGTAAGGATGAGCTTCTTATGTTTAGGCCTAAGGAGCCGAAAGTGATTTCAATGACTTAAAGCAAATGGAATGATTTTGTATAATTTTATCCAAAATCTTGGATTGATGTAAATATTTTAGAAGTTTATATTGTGGTCTATATTTTACTTGTCTTGTATTTAAAATGACAAGAATCGTGAACTGATAAAATATTCTTATCATTTTATATTAAATATTGATGCATTATTTTTTTATAAAGTTTGTCCCAAGAACTTAAGTTAGAGAGAGTCTGTGACACTTATTGAGTACCGTTGTGGTGTACTCAGCCCTTAGGGGGGCCCCCTCTAGGGTCTCGCTTACTTTACATGTTTCAAGATGAGGTATGATACGTGGCATGCGGTCAAGGCTAGGATGACTCTCTTCCTGAGGTATATGGTGAGGCACCACTCCCATTTCGTGGTAGCTATTATGTTGTTTTCTTAATTTACGCTAGTCGGATATTAACCCTAGTGTTTAATTCTATTCTTTGGTATACAGGCTCCATAGATAGTTGTGAAAGGTTGTAGTAACTGGGTTGTCACGACATACATGAAAGTATATTTATTTTACTTAGTCTCGTTGTTATTATCATGAAAGACGCCATGTGTGATTTTGAATTGAAAATATTTTATCATTTAACTTGAAAATGTATATGATTTTCAAGGAGCTTCCGCAGTTAAATTGGTTTTCATGCATATGATTTGGGTACATCACATGAATTCGTTCGCTCGGGTCGGGTAGTATGTCGGGTGCCGGTCACGTGGTTTTGGGTCGTGACAATATCGGTACATCTCTCTCTCCTGCTACGAACCTTTATCCTTCATTGACTCCAACATAGCATTAAAAATCACTTTTCCCCAAGGGAAAGTCTCAAAATCACCAGATTCAACCAACAGAAAATCATCCTTTGTTATCAAATCATCATTCTTAATAGAAAATAGGAAACTGTGAATAAAATACAATACTGCAATCTTTAATGCGTCCTCATCAGATTTCCACATCTTTTTTAAGAAACAGTCAATTAACAATTTCTTAGACACTTTCGACATGCTTGGAAAGTACAATTCCATCAACCGACTCAACTAGACAGATTCATAATCCTTATTGGGATCACCATTACACCATCACCATTATACAAAACTCTGCAAGTCCAAAGCGCAACTTGGTGGTGCTATTCACTTTAATCCATAACTCATTATCTTTAGGTGACACTACTTCCCTAAGCAATAATGAATGGATAAGTTAGTTATGTATAAAAAAAATCGGGTAAGTCCACAGAATAACCAAATACATGCTCTTCTAAACATCTCAATGTGTTGATCATCCAAGCTATCTTTCAAATGTTTCACTATACTGTTGTTTGTATGCACACTGATACGAGTACTATAATGATCACCTAAAGGAACATAGTAATCCTAAAGCTGCAGACAACACAAAAATATAAATATATAAGCTTCATAACAATCACAAATACGCACTTTAAACATTACTTATACACTATGTGGATAGATGATACACTTTATATACAAATTGCATATTACTTATTGACTTGATACAAATTATATACAATATGAAAAAGAATGATACATTTTATATACAAATCTGGAACATAACTGCTATATTGGATAAATTTTCTACTTACTAAAATAAACTAAGCGCACCCAAGTCAGAGTTATATCATTAGAAAATACCTACAAATCAGATGAGCTAGAACATTTTTTATCAACATGAACTTTTCTCTTTTTTGATGGAACATCATCCCCATCCCTTTTAGCCTTTCTTTTAGAACCTTTACCCTTATCCTTCACAACATCCTTTCCCGCCATTTTGGTCTTTCTTTTTAAACTTGTGCCTTTTTCAACAACTATACGCTGAGTAGTTTGTGACCTCGTTACTCTGTCGCTGGGAGTGTCACTATGTGAACAAGTCCTTCTATCAACAAGGGTACTTTGCATTCCTTCAATAGGGGTATTTTCCATTGCTTCAACAGATTTAAGTGTTGCATGCCCCAAATCGCACCCAAATTCTGGTAAATCATCAAAATCGTCATCATCATTCCTAATGAAACTAGGGTTATATTTCACTAATTTACCAGCTAATTTCATAGAATTTGGAGATGCCCTCAACTTTCTATTTTTCTTCAAAGACTTCTTTTCCTCCATTATAGAGTCGATTACGATCAAAAATCGAAAAACCTACTGAAATTTTGACTTACATTGAGAGTAAGAGTAAAAATAGAGAAGTTGTGTTTGAAAAGAAACGGTGTTTTGAGAGAGCTGAGTGCAATAGGAAAAAAATGGATCGAGTTAAAAGGCGTGGGTGGGTTATGGATTATTTATGGGCTATTAGATGTAATAGGTTTGGGCCGGAGGAACATTTCAGGTCCATGGGAGAAAACATGGACTATTAAAATTTTGAGGGGCAATGCAGGGTAGTTTTCTCTTTTTGAATTAAGAAAGAATGAAGATTAGACCACCGAAATGGGCTTTGGATCGAGTGTTAGATCGCTAAAATAATGACAGGACACGATTTCAGGGGACGGGAGCTTTAAGCTTTTAAAAATGAGGTGTGGGGGGGGGGGGGGGGTAGAGATTCATGCGCTATACATAAAATGGTCACCAGTTATTTTTTCACATATTTTGGTGTTTTGAGTCCAAAACAACACTTTGGTTCTGGACTCCTCAAAAAAAGATGCAACAAATCACTGGAGGCTTGGAGATAATAATAGTTTGCACTAGGTGGTAAGAGACGAGAGCTTCTCCTCCTTATTCGAATTTGCTTGCATTCTCTCAGTAGGTAGGCACTATCCTTTCTTAGGGGAGGATTTACTTTATTTTCTCCACTCAATACTAACATAATCCTAAAAGTTATTTGTGCTCCGATTATGTTCTCTTATTGCCGTTAATATTCTAAGGTGGGTTGTAACTAAGAACGGAATAGGAATTTTTACCTAGCTATACATACTATAATAGAAACCTATTACCTCTTTTATTTGGGTTCCATATTAATTACTTTGTATATTTATATGTACAAATTATATACAAAACCATTAAAAAGAAGAAAATTCAAGATCCCTTAAATTTAACCTATCAGTTACATGATACCCCCACCCCCCATTTCCAATAGCCCCTACATTTAAGATTTTGTTCCTTTTCCAAAGGATTTCAAATATATTTTCTCTCTTGATAATCACCCAAAACCTCTCTTAATTTTTTATAACCACAGTCCCCCCTCCCCAAATTGTCGATTCTTTTCTTTTTCCAAAGCTTATCAAACCCAATTTTCCTCTTTCTACTAATCACCCATAATATCTATTTCTTATTGATACAATGCAAACGAAATTCGGAATATTGCTTTAAAATCAAGTTGTTGGTAAGTTTTGAATCTTATTTTTTTTCTGATTATTTTATTGTATGTGACTTGTATATGACACATCAATAACCAAAACAATACTAGATACAATGCTAATACAATTATAATACGATTCTGTTAGAATTTTAATATAGAGTTGTGACCGAAACTTGATGAATATGGAGATCATAATTGTATCACAATTTTTAAGAAATGTAATGCGATTGAATTATAATTGCATATATATCATAATTGTTTAAGGAATTGTATTATAAATATATGCTAATTGTATACTATTCATTTTTGTTACGATCGAGCAGTTGTGAGTTCGTGACGAATTCATAGTTTGTATCACAAATATATGATAATTACATATTAATTTATTTGTATTGTACAAGTATTATTTTAGGTATTAATGTACTATATATATACAATTATGATACAAGTATGATACAATTATATTTTAAGCATTGATTTATTTGATACTATTCAAATACAACTATGATACAATTACGAAATATTTCTTCATTTTGAGTGTTGTCCAGTCTCCCAGCAAAAAAAAGCGATGCAATTGATGATTTTTTAATAATCTAAAGGTGTCGGAAATGGTGGGAAGAGAAAAGATAAAGATATAGACTAAGGAATTTTGATGTAAAAAATAAAGGAGAGAGAATAGAAGAGGGAAAAGAAGGAAAGGATGTAATTAAATCCTTAATTGAAGGCATTAATAATGAAGCGGGAGATTTTTAAGGAGCAATCTACGTAATTTATAATAAAAACCTAGATTTATTAAAACATAAAAAACATAGAAAACATAGGTAAATAAGTTTCTAATATAGTATAACTAGGTAAAAGTAGTATTTGTGTTCAAAGGTGAACTAAGCTCTAGCCTCGAGGGTTTGCTACTTTTCCCCAGACGAAGGACTTGTACTAAGAGGAAGAGGTAGGTGTTTGGAGAAATAGGAACAATATTGTTTCCAATATTTTCAGACTTTGCAAGCTTGGTGTTGCATAGGAGTTCTCTTAATTTAGTTAATCAGACTAGAAAGCAAATTTGGTTAAAAACTTATCATTGAGTAGTGATTCATACAAAATTATGTTAGCTAGTCATATAACTTGCTATGCTCAAATTCTAGTACAAAGTGTAGCATGTACTTGCTTAGTAAACTTAAATTCGATAGCTCAAAGAAAGGCTGTCCATGTGCTAAATCACTTATGAACAATAATATAGATAGTCCTTATGTAATGGAGCGCAAAGCCTAATTGATCTAAGATAAATGTCTTTCAACAAAAGGGTAATTCTACTTTCGAAGTTATTAATCATAGTTCGAGGACATCTTTCATAATTGCAGAACTTATCCTGTTATTTTCTACTAGTATCTAATTTAGTATGATACTTATTCATATTAGTTAATTTAGTATGAATATGTCTTGATTTAGGTCCAATATATTCAGTGGCAGCTCCGCCTTGGTGTATTTACGTTTTGAGACACAGAATGTTTCACAGCCTAAACAAAGCCATTTCACTCTTCATCAGTAAGACTCACATGACTGCTGCTAAAATTATACATTCCATTTTTTTATGTGAATCTACTTAATTTTTAATCCTTGCAAGAAAGAATCAACCCATTTTCTTTTTTAAAAATAAATTGATTTATAGTCACAAAATATAAGTGCCACATTTCCACCACAAAAAGAATGCTGCTAATATTTATAGTCACACAATTTTTGGTCCAAACCGCTTGTAGGAACAAGACATTAGAAGTAAAACGATATTACCAAAAAAATTTAGAACTATTACTGCTATATATTGTGTAAAGTAATCATTTATCAAATTTATATGGAAGTTACTATGCTTAGTTATTCCTCTCCTTTTATCAGAAAGCACATTTCAAATTTACATTGTCCTATAATTATCAGCTAAATCACATTTCTTTGTTCTAATAATTGATTTTGCGCAGCCATTGTTGACATAACAAGCCAATAGGGAGAAGAAATGTAAGTGGCGTTTCCAGGATAGTATGGCACAGGTAAGAGTCCATCAATCAGGATATAACCACTTCCAATATGGCGTCTAAGCCATTATGCCTGAGAGGAATTGTTTATCCCCCAGAATTGGTAATAGACGCATTTTATATTCTTCTAATAATTCCATCTATCAAATTCATTATATTCAATCCAAAAAGATAAGAAAAACAATATGATTTGAGAAATAAAATTATGCTCAGTGGAAGGAGAAGTCGTTAATTAAATGAGCTCACGGAGAAGGCTTTTAAACCTTCTTCCACTGCCCTATTACACCCCTACGGTGCTTTGTCTCATCACTGCATAATCTTTCCCATTAAATCTCTTATTGAACAAATCCAATGAAATTATAATAAATACTGAAAAATATAACTTTTGAGATTTGTAGAACATTTTCAAGGGCCTCAGTGTGTGTAACAATCAGATCATTGATAATTAAACCTCACTGAAATCCGCTAAGATAATTTAATTTATCATCATAAGCCCCTACTCAATTAAAACAACAACCATATCAGAAGACGAATCATATAATACTGTTTTTAAAACAAAATCTTCAAATCGTTAAAACTTTGACATAAATAAAAATATATTTCAAAATATACAATTTTTTGTTCAAAAGAAAAACAAATAAGGATTAAGAAAGAGTGTGCTCAGACAGCCAAGGGTTTGTCTTCAACCAAAAGGGAATGAATCCCCAGGATCAGAAACTCTAGTCCACATAATTTGCTTCCTCACCACACACATATTTAAGTAAAAAACAAAACAAATTTTAAGAAGAGATGAATAAAGGAAAAATGAAACTGAAAATAAAAAAATCACATGACAAAGGAACTGAATCGAGAATGAATCTTAGCAACAAGGAAGAAAGAGACCCAGCAAACAGCAATACCAGAAAAAGGCCAATGAAAGATGTAGAGGAGAGGAGATGTATATATAGGAGGTATCAGTATTAGACGCAGCTAGGGTTTTGTTTACAGTTGGGGCGGGGTGGACTTTCGCTAGGGTTTTGAGGGAATTCAAATGGGCCTGGGGAAATACGAGCTTCGTCTGGAGTTTGGATCGCCATTTAGTTGTTGGGTCAATTGGCTTCGCAGCACTGGGCCAAAAGATTGTAGAAATATGACATGATCTTTAACTTTTGATTCCCGCTTGCTCATGAGCAGAATTTCAGAGTTAAAAGTTAAAAGTATTGTCCATGGACAAGCGAGAAGTATCACTTATTAAACTTGAAGTTCTACCTATAGGATAAGCGGGGAGCAAAAATATCAGATCATCCTCTTTGAGGGTTATTTGTGTACTTCACCCACACTGGATGGCCTGTCATTCAATTATATTTTAGACAAAAATTTGCAGCAAGTATGATACTTTTTGGGTGGTCTTTAGATTTTGACCATCGGTTGTCCATGGGTAGAATTTCACGATTAAAAGTTAAAAGTGTTACCCATGAGGCAAGCGAGGGACAACACTTGTTAAACTTGAAGTTCTACCAATCGGGCAAGTGGGAATAAAATTTTAAAGATCATCCACTATTGCTATTTATGTACTTCACCCTATTTTTGACCTACCATTTATATTTTGACCAAGAAAAGTTTTGATAAAATAGAACCGTACTAGAATTTTAAAGATCGATGCTAGGATTTTGAAGTATCCGACTTGATTTTTAGTTTAGCCAGGATGCTTCAAAATTCTGGTAGCGATCTTTAAAATTTTGGTAGCATGCTTCAAATTCTAGTAGTGTGCTTTAAAATTCTGACAGCATTTTTAAAGTTTTAGCAGTGTGCTTCAAATTCTTGCATCGTGCTTTAAAATTCTGGCAACATGCTTTAAAATACTGGCACAGACTATTTTAATTTTTTTTAACGGGTCAAAATAATTAGTGGCATGGAATGATCCTATTTGTAGAAAAAATATATTCTTTGGATCAGTTAGGCTTTTAAACTACTCACAAAATCTTGTTTTTAAGGGAAATATCCAAATTTGGCCATGTACTTATGCTCAATTATGCTTTACATTAAATTGTGGTTCATCCATAACTTTAACATTAGCAAATTTTCTCGTATTTACCCTTAGTATTAATAAAGCTCTACATGTTCAAATTTTTTGAGGAAAAAATTCATATTCAACCCTTAGCTTTTGAATGCGGTGTAAGATTACCCTATAATAGCTAAAGCTCTAGTAGAGATCATAGACAAAAATAAGAATTTCTCTGAACGGCGGTACAAGATAAAACTAAAGTTTAATGAACAAAAATTTTTCTCAATTTTGAATAGTGCACAGGCAAATCTAACCCTTTTCCCTCTCCTTCAACTGTAATATATGTTGGATAAAGGTTAGATTGGACAAGGTCATAAATTTACTTAAAGGTTTTGGCTAAAATTTAAATGTAGATGTTATTAGGCTAAATTGAACAGTAAGAGGACCTTCCTCTTGCCTAAAAAGTTGCAGAGGCTAGACAGAGCATGAAGCAAAAGTGAGGTTGGGGAGTTATGTACAAGAAAGTTCTCTAGCAATCACGTGCATAGCCTAATTAGTCATGAATCAAGAGTGAAAGATCTGATCACCTAACACATTGATACATCCACGTTTGAAGAAAATAACTCTTTGCATTGTCAAAATTTATTATATTTGGCACTAAGAGCTAGTCTTCTCGTTTTCTTTTTTATTTTTTGCCCTTGTAAGTGTTTAGTATGGACATAATCATTTGTATATGCTTGTGACTACAAAATGTAACTCTTAATTTTCTCATGTTCTTTGATTTAAGTGTATGGTACTATAACCACAACTCTGATGATGTCCATTTGCTTGTCATTTGTCATTTGTCAATCTTTCTCTCTTTATATATATATATATATATATATATATAGTTAGGCTTTTTTTATTTATTTAACTCTCACCTTCACAGTGGGGGTTTAGGCATAACTCCAAACCTGTATATTAGCATCCAAAATGAGAACACATGAAGAAGGGGGACATAAAACCTTACCTTTCCATCTACATCAAGTAAGTTAGGCATGCCTAACTTTATACATATTTTTAATGACAAAAATATACATGTTATCTCCACATCATATACTGTAACATTTCCAAGAACAAAGAGAGATCCTAGTGCAAAGACAATTAGGTTAAAGAAGTTAAATTTCCAAAAAAAAATTGGGAGAACAGTTCCTAGTTACATTTGAGCGTAGACATAACCTTACCAGAAATTCCCTTTCTTTTGTCTCTTGATCCTAAAATTAGGCATCTGGATTTTGATCCATCCTTGAGCAACCTCTAGCATCCCTTGGAAGGTCTTTCCAATTATAGAAAAAAACAGTATCTCCATTTTGCAGGTTACTCGCAGCTTTAGCAAGAACATCCGCTACAGAGTTTGCTTCTCTGTAGCAATGTTGGATTTTGTATTGGTGAATTTGCAAACTATCCTTAATCTCCTCCACGCACTGAGACAATTCCCAAGGAATTCCATTCTTGTCATATAAGTGAACTAGATAAAACGGAATAGCATAGTTACCACCAGCAGTGAGTCTGACTCCAAAATGATATTACAATATCCCTATTGATTGCACTAGTTAACCGCAAATAAAGCAGCCTGAATCTCTGCTTGATTGTTAGTGCAGAAATGGAGCTTTTTAGAAAAAGCCATAATTAAATCTCCATTTCTATCCCTTACAATGCCTCTTGTACCTGTTGTTTGATTTTCTGAACTACTGCTCCCATCTGTATTAACTTTAATCCAGCTACTTGGAGGTTTCTCCCATGTGACTAGTTTAATAGTTAAAGAAGGTCTTCTACTGTCCAGTTCCTTGCAAAGAGTATACCAGTTCCATTTCAAATCAATTTGTGCTCCAACTTTCTTGTTAACAACCATGGGAATGGAGATCAAAGCTAACGTAAAGAAGAATCTAAAAGGAGAAGATGAGAGAAGAATGAGAGAAGAAGAGACTCAGCTCACTTCACTTTTGCATAACTATATTCTGTACAACCTAAAATAGTATTTAACAAACTAACTAACTGACTTTCACAAACTACTAACTAACTTTAGTTAATATTACACCTAAGCTTAACTATGGTTAGCTATCAGCTTGAAACTTAGTTGCTAGCCAACATTCCTCTCAAGCTGATGATTCAAATAAGTTCTTCAGCCCCATTTTGTTCAGCAAGTATTCATGTTGAGCTCTTCCCAGATCCTTTATGAGTAAGTCTGCTAGTTGATCTTCTGTATTCACATACTCAATTTTCAATAGTCTTTGACTTAGCTTTTCCGTCACAAAATAAAAATCTATGTCAATATGTTTTGTTCTCTCGTGAAATATCAGTTTAGCAGCTATCTGGATTGCTGCTTTGCTATCGTATATTAGAGTTATAGGCATCTCAATCTTGACATCTAGTTCGCCGAACAGACCTGTTAACCATGTAACTTCTGCTGCACACGAAGCCATACTTCTGAATTCTGCTTCTGCTGAACTTCTAGAGACAGTACTTTGCTTCTTAGACTTCCAGGATATCAATGCATTGCCAAACTTAACTAAGTACCTTGTAACTGATCTCCTTCTCTGTATGCATGCCCCCCAGTCTAAGTCACAATAGGCAATCGGCTTACTAGATGATTCTGCAGGCATCAGTAGTCCCAAACCTAGTGCCTCCGTTATATACCTTACCACTCTCAATGTTGCTTTTATGTGAGAGTTCTTAGGACAATGCATGAACTGACTAAGGACCTGAACTACAAAGGCAATGTCTGGCCTGGTCATAGTAAGATACAACAGTCTTCCTACCAATCTTTGGTAAATACCAGGATTCTTGAGAGCTTCATCCAAGTGAGCACTATTGGTATTAAAGCAACTGTCATATTCCGTGGGTGTTAAGTTCTGATTCAGCTCTAATGGTGTTCCAGCTAGCTTTGCACCACTTAGACCTGACTCAGATATTAACTCTAGAGCATACTTCCTCTGACACATGAGAATTCCTTGTTTAGACCTTGCAAACTCAATGCCTAGGAAGAATTTCAGCTCCCCTAAATCCTTCATCTTGAACCTTTTTCTTGAGATCTGTCCTAGTGTCACACAACAACTGTTGGTTGTTCCTAGTGATCAACAGATCATCTACATACACCAGTATGATTACCATGTCACTCCCAGCTTTCTTTGTGAACAGGGAATAATCATAATCACTTTGCTGAAACCCCATATGAAGTAAGGCTTCAGTCAACTTCATATTCCATTGTCTTGGGGCCTGTTTAAGTCCATAAAGGGACTTATGGAGTTTGCAGACTTTCTTGTGAGTCTCCCCCCGTCTAGCAAACCCCTTAGGTATATGCATATAAACTTCTTCAATGAGATCCCCATTAAGGAAAGTATTATGGACATCCATCTGAAAGATCAACCACTGCTTAGAAGCAGCCAACGCAATGATAGACCTGACAGTAACTATCTTAGCCACAGGAGAAAAGGTTTCACCATAATCCAAACCTTCTTTTTTACTATACCCCTTAGCAACCAATCGAGCTTTGAACCTTTCTACCTCCCCAGATGTTATATACTTGATTTTGTAAACTCACCTACAGCCAATAGGTGTCTTTCCCGGTGGAAGATCTACAATGCTCCAGGTATGATTGTCCTCCAGTGCATCAATCTCCAACTACATAGCCTTCACCCATCTAGGATCAATAGCAGCCTCTCTAAAAGTAGTTGGTTTTGAGATAGCTGAGTAGGCTGTGAGAGCTTGTCTGAAAGCAGGGGAGATATGAGAGTAGTCGACATATGAGGAGATGGGATAAGTACATTTTGAGCATTTGGAGATGGTGACATAATCTTGCAGCCATACATGTGGCTTGCTTGGTCTGGAGGATCTCTTGCATTCTTCAAGAGGCTCGGGAGGATATGATTAAGTTGCAGATGTGTCAGCACAAGCATCATTCTGAGAGTCCCTCACAGTGGGAATGATAAGTTCAGAAGTAGTTGTGTCTGTAGGAAAGGTAGGAATGTCTGCAGAGGACTCTGATGACATATAATCTGCAGCAGGCTCAGTTGAATCTTCGACTGTGGGTGCTGAAGAGGAGATAGGAGTTGCAGCATTCCACTCAGAAGATAACAGATCCAGAACAGGGAAAACTAGAGTTCCTGAATCTCTAACATGTTTGAAAGGAAACACAATTTCATGAAACACAACATTTCTGACCATAAAGGTTTTGGAATGCAAGTTATACAATATATACCCCTTTTGAGTAGAGGAGTAGCCTAAGAGCACAGCAGGCACTGCTCTAGGTGAAAACTTGTCCAAAACTTTAGGAGCTGTTACATAACACAAACAACCAGATACTTTGAGATGAGATAAAGAAGGTAGATGCAAATACAGCTTCTCAAAAGGTGAGTTGTACCCAATTACCTTAAAAGGTAACCTATTGAGTAAATACACTACTATAGTAACACATTCTCCCCAAAATCTTAGAGGCACAGCTGCTTGAAACCTGATAGATCTGGCCATTTCCAAAATAGTTCTATGTTTTCTTTCTGCCACCCCATTCTGCTGGGCATGTACTCTGATGGACAATGCCGAGACTAGACAATAACTGCTTGAACTCAGCACTAAAAAATTCACTTCCATTATCAGTCCTTAGAATTTTAACAGTAGTAGAGAACACATTGTTTGCTTGAGTAAGAAAATCTCTTAGAACTACAATTGTTTATGACTTAGAATTTAAGAGGAAAATCCAAGTAAACCTGATGTAATTATCAACTATGGTGACAAAGTACCTTTTACCATCATTGTAGGTACTCTATATGGTCCCCAAATATCATAGTAAACTAATTCAAAAACAGACTTTATTGTAGTATTGCTCAGTTGAAAAGGCATCTTGGTTTGTTTAGCAACAAGACATACAGTGCAGGGCTGATTAGAATTACCTGTTGTCAGCTTACTCAGTGTCTCTATCTTCTTTATTATGTCTATAGGAGCATGTCCTAACCTCTTATGCCATAAACTGCAAATGTTAGAACTAGACACACTAGAAGAAGTACTGGAAATAGAAGAAGAAATGAAAACATCATTTGCTGTGTTGACACACTTATTTGTTGCCTGAGATGAGGCTGATATAGAAGTGCTCCCATGCAGTATGTACAATCCATGCTCCTCTCTACCAATCCCCTTCACCTGACCACTGAAGAGGTCCTAAAAATATAAAAGTCAGGGAAGAAGCCAACCATACATTTTTGTTCCTTAGTGAGTTTTAAAACTGAGAGTGGTTGAACTTAAAGTCCGGAATGTAGAGAACATTATAGATTTCCTGATTACTTAATACAGAAGTATTTCCTGTGTGTAATACTGATACCACACTTCCAGTGGGTAAGGGTACTTTGTTTTCTTCTATGTTTGGAAGTGCCCTATAATTGTGCAGTATGTCTAGGCATGAAGTCATATGATTTGTTGCCCCGGTATCAACAATCCACTTGTCAGTAACACAATGAGACATAAAAGCATTCACTTGCTCAAAATACCTGCAGCAGCTGATTTGCTTGATGAGTCTGATACTTCTGTGCTTCCTTTGGACAACATATGAACAATCTGCTAATAGTGTTCAGGAGTAAAGACAGGAGCAGGATGTGGCATTTGCTAGAAGAAAGTAGGTTGATTAGTTGGTTGTGGAACACCTGAATTAGAGTAAATCCCTCCCCTGCCTTGTTGAGTCACACTAGAAGCTACGTTGCTCCCCACAGTATATCTATCCGTGCATTTCAACTCTGCACCACACACTTGATTTGCATACTGTCCAGTGTTGATTCCCTTCTTCTTGGATTTGAAATCCGAAGGGTATCCAACTAGCTTATAGCAATTTTCTTTTGTATGTCCCTTGTAATGGCAATACTTACACTGAACCTGACTCCTCTTTGCTTTGTAGTTTCCAGTATTATTTGTATTTTTGCTACCATACATAGCTACATTGTCCAAGGCTTCAAAAACTTGAGCTACTTGTGTCATATTTGCAATATTTTATTGGCTTTCTTGATCAACTTAATGTAGAATGGGCCTTATTTATACTAGGCAAATGGGACATCATCATGATTTGGCTCCTTGACTGAGAATAGGACTCATTTAAGCCAGTAAGAAAATGAAGGAGCCTTTGATATTCAAAGTGCTGAGCATACTTCTTTGATTTAGGACAGGGACAACCAGGGCATGGCATAAGTGCATCAAACTCATCCCAAAGCTCTCTTAGTTTGGAGAAATAGTGAGTTACAGTCATAACTCCTTGAGTCAAGGTATGAACCTCCCTATGTAGATACAGAATTCTGGAACCATTTACTGTATAAGGTAAAAATCAGAGAGTCTGATTTTATGGCCATTATGATGCTTCACAAGCACGTCTCCAAAGGATCGAGGCATGGCTCGGGGTTCGACCCCGAGGGTTCCCGACTTTCGACTTCGGGGCAGTGTAGATCGATGGTTATGATGACAAAACGGGAAATTCCCAAGGCACTTGATTAAAGCTGACCAAGTCTAGTAAGCTAGTACAAACCCGTATCATGGCATTAAATGGCTGTATCAGCCGCGTATCTTTGTAATAAATGCATCTACACCATGTTGGGATTTACCCTCATATATAAAGGGGACCCTTGTTATTTTGTAAGGATGGGACAATATACAACATTCAATACAAGAACAAGAACATTCTCTGCTCTCTAACTTAAACATACTCTCTATTTGATTCTATTGCCTACATTCATTATCTTACTTGCATTTATTACATTTCATTAATTGTTCTCCATTTATTTGATCATAAAGAGCCGCCATAAAAAATCTCATAATTGTTAGTCCTTCATCGACTGCCCTTAGCTAAGCATCCGACTCGACCCCGAGGCCCCAATTTCCAGTCATTCGGTTTGATTATTATACTATCTTCAAGCTCTTATCTTATCTTCTAGTCTCTCACTTAGCATCTATTGCCTAACAACTAGCATAAAAATAAATCACGTATTTTTAGAACCACAAAATCAAATCTAATTGTTATTACCATTTTCAAGGTAAACAGTTTGGCACCCACCGTGGGGCTAAAAATAATAGTGGTTGTTTTGTTGCTGGTTTACTACATAACGCAAGTTATCTTTCACACTTTTCTTGTCAAGAATCTTTGATTTCAGGTCAAAATATCTAACTCAGTGAACGCACATGAAAACAACGATGTTGAGGACCATGGAGAGAATGGTGTAGCTGTTCCAGGTATTGGTGTACCACCACGAAACCCTGAGGATGCACCAGAACCAATTCCCGTGGACGTGGTCTCGCGCAACGCTCAACACGTCGAGATAAGCTTCTACACCAACATGAGTGTACGCCAAGAAGAACAACAAGAAGCCCAAAAAACCCCGGCTCGGGGGGAACAAGGGGTTAGCCTTCACGTTATCTTTGAGATGTTACAGGCACAGCAACTGGCGATTGCTCAAATACAAAGCCACCAAAAAACTCCAAGCACATCGGCACCAGAAACGGCTCCTCAAGCCGAGCAAGTACCAGAAAGATCAAGCAACAACGGGTCAGCAACCAACCCCGCCATCATAAAGATGCTCGAGGACCTCACAAAGAGGATCGAGTCGGGCGAGAAGAAGATAGAAGCCAATGACAAGAAGGTGGAGACCTACAATTCTAGGGTCGATCAAATTCCGGGCGCACCCCCGATCCTAAAGGGTGTAGATTCAAAGAAGTTCGTACAAAAGCCATTCCCACAAAATGCTGCTCCAAAACCCACCCCGAAGAAGTTCAGAATGCCCGATCTCCCGAAGTACAACGGAACCTCGGACCCCAACGAGCACGTCACCGCTTACACCTGTGCGGTGAAGGGCAACGACCTAAAGGACGACGAGATTGAGTCTATCCTACTAAAAGTTCGGAGAAACACTTTCGAAGAGGGCCATGATGTGGTACCACAACCTTGCCGCGAATTCAATAGACTCATTTGCTATGCTAGTAGATTCTTTCATAAAAGTGCATGCCGGTGCCATCAAGGTAGCTACAAGGAAATCCGACATCTTCAAAATCAAACAAAGAGAAAACGAGATGTTGCGGGAGTTTGTGTCTCGCTTTCAAATGGAGCGCATGGAGCTACCACCGGTCTCCGACGACTGGGCTGTACAGGCTTTCACTCAAGTATTGAACGAGCGAAGCTCGGTAGCTTTAAAGCAGCTGAAGCAGAACTTGGTTGAATATCCCGCCGTGACCTGGTCAGATGTCCACAATCGATACTAATCGAAGATCAGGGTCGAGAACGACCAACTAGGAACCCCCTCGGGGTCATTATATCCTAGCAGGCTTCTAGCAAAGGAAACAAAGCCCAACAAGGAAAGGTACCAACCATACACTGAAGATAGAAGAAACGCCCCAAGGCGTAACATACCCCGAAATGACCGAAGGTTAGATCGAGGTCAGAATCCTCGGGAACTCATAAGTAGAGCCAGATTCGACAGACGCACAGGACCAACGGAGGCACCCCGCTTGTCTGAGTACAACTTCAACGTCGACATTTCGGACATTGTGTCTGCCATCGGTAAAATCAGAGACACTAGATGGCCAAGACGTGTACAATCAGATCCGTCGCAAAGGAACCATAATTTAGTGTGCGAATTCCACGGCACACACGGTCATAAGACCGAAGACTGTAGAGAGCTCCGAGAAGAAGTAGCCTGACTGATCAGCAAAGGGCATCTTCGAGAGTTCCTCAGCGACCGGGCCAAAAATCAATTTCGGGAAAGAGAGGCGAACAGGACAAATGAAGCAGAAGAACCACAACATGTCATCCACATGATTGTTGGAGGAGTCGACATCCCACAAGAACCCATTGTCAAACGAACAAAAATATCCATCACCAGAGAAAAGCGAACTCGGGGTTACATACCCGAGGATGCTCTCATGTTCAGCAACGAGGATATCGATACCTTGTCTCAGCCTCATAACGACGCACTGGTAATCTCTTTTCTTGTAAATACATTTCAAATTAAATGTGTACTTGTAGATCCAGGTAGCTCGACCAACATTATCAGGTCGAGGGTGGTGGAGCAGCTCGGACTGCTCGACCAGATCATGCCCGCCTCTCGAGTCCTCAACGGATTCAACATGGCGAGCGAGACAACAAAAAGGTAAATCACCCTCCCGGTCAGCGTGGTCGGCACAACCCAAAATGTCAAGTTTCATGTCATCGAGGGGGACATGAGGTACAACGCCGTGCTCGGAAGGCCATGGATACACTGCATGAGAGCAGTACCATCCACCTAGTTTCCGACAAAGGACGGAATAAAAACCGTCTACGGAGAACAGCATGCAGCAAGAGAGATGTTTGCGGTGCACGATGTGGCACCGGCATCCACGCCCCCGACATAAAAGGAGCTAAAGGATAAGCAGACAGTGAAGTAGCGATCACGAAATACATTCGCAGCTATGCCCGATTAAACGAGCAAAGGACCGTACTGTGTCCCTAAAACGAACGATTAAAGTGTGTTGAGGCTCGAAGCGCCATCACCACTAAGGTATAATCATCTCCCCTTTTCATTTACATTTTACACTAACCTGTGCGCAGGTATCTGATTGGAACAGTCGAAGCGATCTCCAGCTTGAAGACCTTAGGTTTCAAAGCATGCGTTGCACTCTTTTCCTTCGATCGGGTTTTATCCTAGAAAGGGTTTTACCGGCAAGGTTTTTAACGAGGCAACATCTATGTGCTACCTAGGGAAAACTCAACAAGTACTCAAGGCTCCTCTTCAATCATCCTCGAATACTGGGGGGCATCCCCCCCGGAAGGTCACCTCCTCGGAGAAGTCAAGCTGTGCCAAAAAGGGTATCGATAGGAAAATGATGTATCGGGCCAAACGGTCGAATGAATCGTGTCCGTATAGAATAACCGAGCCCTTGACAGCAAAAAACATGTATACTTGTGCCAAGTAATCAAGAAATATTTTTTCCATCAAAACGCTTTGCGCTTCGAAGAAATCCGCTATTTTTTTAAGAAACAGCTCCAGAGCAAGAAATTTCCCGAACACTCGGGGACTGACGTCAAAAACTCGAAGTCACATGACCTCCGGTTCGAAATCTTCGAACTAGTAAGCCCTCAATGAGGCAACTACAAATTTACACAAAACGCCTCCAGAGCCAAGAAACTCTCAATATCTCGGGGACTGTCGCAGACTGCCACCCCATCGACTTATCGAAAACCCGAGGCTATAAGACCCCATGTGGGAAACCTCGAGCTCGTAAGACCTTTATAAAGCTATACCAAAATCTGTAAGACCTCAAGCAAGGCATGAACTATACTTGTACCAAGTAACCAAAATTGTAAGACCTCAAGTAAGGCATGTAAAAAGTTATAAGACCTTACAAAAAGGCATAATCCCGGTCTTAAAGATAAGGCTATATATTCGAACTTGTAAGACCCCTAAAAAGGCATACCCTCGATATAGACGACGAAGTTACATCACTCGGGGACTAAAAGGCTACGGCCCAATACAAATGAATACGGTCACAAGGCTGTACCAGCCAAACTAACGTGACTCGGGGACGCCCGACCGTCGCTATAAAATCACATGCCTTCAATTACTTCGAACAAACTTTGAAAAGAACCGGTTAATCAGGCTACCCTCGTCATAAGCAAAAGAGCTTCGATCATATAAGCTCCAAACAACAGGCTTCAAAGCAATTCAGCCATCGAGCGAAACCTCCCGAGGTGCTCATTCATCGCTACATAACAACTTACAATCGAGGTTCTTGTCTAGCCGTCGAAGAGTCGAGCGAACACAAAAACTTCAAAAATATTTAACGAGGGAAAATGAAGCCTATATTAAAGGGCGTACCGACCCTATGCATAAGAGCCACTGCCGCAACCCATATTAGAGGTCGTACCGACCCAACGCGTAAGAGCCTAAGGGCCAAATTCAAAAACTTAAGGGTCAATGAGCTCGAGTCAAAATCCGACTCGAAGACTGAGCCCGAAACAATTAACTAAATACGCCTAAGAACAAAGCATAAGAGCCACTGTCGCCAGCTTAAAATTAAAGGTCCTACCGACCAAACGTATAAGAGCCAATGTCGCCAGCCTACGTTAAAGGTCATACCGACCTTACGCGTAAGAGACTACGGGCCACTTTAACAAGCCTCAGGGCCGAATTATATACATAAGGGTCATTACTCGAAGTCCATTTCACCTGGCCAATCATCGACGAACGTATAAATTCAACACGAAGAAAAAAGTGCGCAAGCAGAGGGAAATACACTAAGGATTAAACCGAAAAGTTTCCTTTTATATGTATACGAGAAAAAAAATACAAAAGCTACATTGTCAAGCGCTCTCTGAGAGCCCTGTACAAAGAATCAAAAAGAAAAAGCCTAGTCTACTTCCCCCTCAGGGATTGTGGACCGTCGGCCTCCTCCTCATTATCTTCGATATCGGACAAGAGGAACTTGGCGTCATATTCATCCGCCTTGGCCTGCGCTATCTCTTCCGAGAGATCGAATCCCCTAGCGTGAATCTCTTCGAGGGTTTCTCTCCGAGATTTACACCGAGCATATTCATTACTCCTGCCCTCTCGATCGGAAGCACCTCTCAACTTTGCTCGAACATCAGCAGCGTCTTTTAGATAAATGGCCACTTTCTTTTCGGCCTTAGCCCGAATCTCTTCAGCCTCATCCCGGGCGTCCACGACCTCGGCCTTCATCTCCAAAAGGCCGGACTCTAGCCTCGCAATCCTGCTCGTCTGAACCGAGCTGTTTTCACGAGCGTTCCGGAGATGTACCTCGAAGGCAGAAACCTTGGCCAAAGCATTCTTCTTGGCCGCAATATGGGCATCTATCTGAGCCCTTAGCTCGTCACACTCATGTTTGGCCTGGACAACCTCATCCCAAAGGCATTACAGATCCTCTATCTTGCTCTGCAACTGAAGCATTAAAATATTAATCTCTGAGAACAAAGGAAGAAGCGCGCATTCCCTCGGAGCAAAGGTTACCTGTTTCTCAAGATGGCTTTCGTAGTTCAGTCTTGATTCGCCTCATACCGAAGGTGCCTCAATTCTTTTCCCCTCTTATCACAAAGAAGCCTGAGGGATTTTGCCTCATCCAAGGCTTTCCGCAACCTGGCTCCACAGCGGAGTAGTTCGGACTTGAGCTTGTCAAAGGCCTATGTAAAAGAAGCTCAATGAGAAAGCGAAAATGTAAAATCAAAGGACCAACAAAGTCAACCGAAGCTCACCGCAGAATCAAGCCGCTGAGTCTCTTCAAAGGTTGAGCACACATCCGCTGGCCTGGTCTCGCCGACCCCAGTTGAACCAACCTCGGTGGTGACATGGTCACTCGAGACCCCGCTCGATTTAGGCAGCTCCTGATCTCGAACATCCCTCGAAGTACCTTCGGCGGGGGTGCGGATGGCGACTGAACACCTGTATCCCTCGAAGTACCTTCGGCGGGAAATGAACACGGCGGCAAGGGAGGAACTACTTTTCCAAGGCTAGAAGCCTCAGATGCCGCATAATCGGAAGATACATCTTCTTTGAGCCTTCGAGCGGGACTTGCCTCACTATGAGCACCCTCGTCCTTCGAGGACTCCTTCCGTTTGTTATCAATCCTCAACCCCAGAACCGATGATTCTTCCTCCTCCCCGAGGGGGCACGACCTCATCTCAGAAAAATCTCCAATGCCTGCGGTGACAAAGTCAGTACACATAAAAGAAAGTACCTTTCAAAGAAAGCAATCCACACACCACGTACCGTGATGTTTTGCCTCCCATCTACCCTTGGCCAGATCTCGCCACTTATGCTCGTCGTAAGTCGAGCAAGCTGCCAGTTTTCGAGACCAATCTGCCAGGTCGGGAACCTCGTGTGGCATCCACGGGATTGCTGCAAAAAAGAAAAGAAAAAGAAAGCATCTTTACAGAGTCCGCCTTCACCATGGGCAAAAATACTAAGAACACAAGTGTACCCCTTACGTGTGAAATTCCATTTCTCAGGAAATGGAAGGAACTCTGCGGGGATAGTACCGACAGTCCGCACTCGGATGAAATGACTCATCCACCCTCGGTTCCCATCTTCTTCATTGCTGGCAACAAAGGCCGAGTGGATCGACATCGCAGAGTAATCAGGCCTCGATGATGCAAGGGCCGGTACAGTCTAAGAAGATGACTAAGGGTGAACTCGAGCCCGACTTTATCTGAAAAATACCTTATCATCAGCACTATCCTCCAATATGAAGGGTGAACCTGTGCCAGGGTAACCTGACATCTCCTGCAAAATTCGAGCACGACTCTATCGAGAGGGCCCAAAGTAAAGGGGTACGTATACACGTTCAAAAACCCCTCGACATGAGCCATGATGCTCTCTTCCGGGGAAGGTACCTGCAGTATCACTTTTTCTCCCCATCCGCAGTCTTTTCTAACTGCCTCGAGGTGCTCCTCCCCTATTGAAGAAATAAACCTCGATGCATGCTCTCGATGGCCCTGAACATTGGGAGGTCTCTCTAACGCAAAGTACCTCCTCGTGACAAAGCACCTCGAGTTTAGCTCACCAAATACCGGCGGCGTACCATCGACCGAGCGCGAAGCAGAGGCGGAACTCTCCTCTCTTTGGCGAACGGGTGTGGACGTAGCAGCCATGGCTACGATAAAATAAGGAAAAGGAAGGCAAAGTGGGTCTATTCTTCACTATCACTGCTCTCTGGATCATCTCCGGAGCCCTCATCCGAAGTGGCCAAAAACGTCGATTCCTCCTTCGAGATCCGGGCTTCCTCAATATCAGCTGAAAGATCGGCGCCTTTGGCGCTTGCTTCCTCGAGAGCCTCCCTCCTTGCTTGTGAGCGAGCATGAGCAACGGCTCGAGTCAGCTTCTGCTTGGCCTTCTCCAATATCTCTCTAGCCCGATCATTTGCAGTGGCGGCATCTTTCAGGTACGAAGATGCATTTTCTTCAGCCTCAGATTTGGCCGCGAATAGTGCAGCAGCCTCCTTCTGAGCACTCCGAAGAAGACCTTGGGTCGATGCCAACTCCGACTGCAAAAGGTTTCTATCCGAGGTCATGGCCTCATTTTGCCCCCTCAGCTCGAGGATCTCCGCGTTCTTGTCCGCAACCTCTTCATCAAGTTGCCCTACCAGGGCATCCTTTTGCCCAATCTGCAAAGGCAAAACAAGTTGGTGAGCATCGAATTATAAGAATAAAAAGGTGAGTTCATGGATGCCATGTTACCTGCTCAGCAAGGCCAGCCCTTTCCTGGTGCACTCCCTCCAAACTCGCCCGAAGCCCACGCAATTCCTCCCCCTTTCGGGCAGAGGAGGCCTCCGACTCCTTCAGCGCCGAGGTGAGCACCTCGAGCTCCTTCCCGCAGCACGAAAGCTCGTCTTGGAGCCTAGAGAAGGCATGATCATACATCTTCTTAGCTTGCAACAACACAAAAAAGTTAGAAAGTCGAGCACAAAGATTTAAAGCACAAATGATATGTCAAATATATCACCTGCTGATGAAGCCTCTCCGCCTCCTCGAGAGCGACGGGGGAATCAAGGTTAATATTCTCGTCGACACCGGCGAGGAGGTCTTCAAGCACATTCCCCCCCTCCCCCCACATCGGCGATAATCAGGTCCTGTGCATCCCTGAATTCCCTCGGTGAGTACGAATGGCGCAAAGTAAAGTCACCCAGGGCATTAAGTTCTCTAAGGGTCTCGTCTTGCCCTCGAGAAGCTTCGGGTTGAGGCCCTCCGAAATCACCAGCGGCGGGGTTCATTGGTACGGACTGTGCCATGTCCGACTTGAAACTCAGGGACTATGCCCAAACCCTCCTCGAGGGTCTCCTCAGCAGGGGTCTGGTCTGCATCGACCACTCCCGACCCAGCGGCCTCCTGACCAGCAACCGGCGGAGCATCAGAACTCCATCTTGCCCTTCGTGCCAAAGGGTGATCATCATCATCATCACCTTCATCTTCAGAATGAGGACTTGCCATAGCAGCCAAAGTCGATATTGTGGCATCGACCTTAATTGAAGACTCGGTGGAAGCCTCTTTCTTCCTTTTCTTACCCTTGCCGGATTTTGAGGTCCCCTCTTCACCAGCAGGAGCCGGCCTCATCAACACTCCATCCCCGAGGCCTACACAAGCATAATGCATCAAACTTACCACCACAAAGATACTCGTAAGGGAACCTAGTAAAGATAGCAGTGAAGAGCATACCGTGGTTCTTTGCCTGCCATCGCGTTTTGGCCAAATTGCACCAAGAGCGATCGAGATAAGGGAAAGCGGAATCCAACAGTCTGATCCATCCCAATAGGTTCTAAACCGCGCCGGGATACCAAGCGGTGGCTGCATAATAAAAAGAAGATCGTTTTCAGAGAGGAAAGAGAGGGTAATAAAACGAGCTCGAAGTAGGGGTACTTACGTTGCATATTCCATTCCTCCGGGAATGGCATCCTATTAGCCGGGATAATGGCCGAGGTCCTCACTCAGACAAACCGACTCATCCACCCCCAATCCTTGTCCTCTTCGATGCTCGAAAAGAACGGCCTCGTGGATCGAGGATGAAGCTTGATCAAACCCCGGAAAATACAAGGGCTGTATAATCGAACCAAGTGATTGAGGGTGAAAGTCACACCCTCGACCTTGTTGGAAAAATACCGGAGCATATGAACTATCCTCCAGAAAGAAGGATAGATATGACCAAGCATCACTCAGTACTCGTGGCAAAAATCGAGAATCACCGGATCTATCAACGGGGAAGAAGGATCCGAAGAATCTGCGGGGCCTAAAGTAAACGGGTATGTATATACACTAAGGAAGCCAGCTTTATGGTCCACTATGATCTCCCCAGAATTGGGGATTTCTACTAACGCTACCTCCCCCCATCGGCAGTCCTTTTTCACTCTGTTCGTATCGGTCACCATGCTGATGTACCGAGATACGTGCTCACATCGGCCTGGTATGGTAGGGGGATTTTCAACAGAAAAATCGGATACAGTATCGAATTTGGTAGGGGTACATTGCTCGACAATCGGGGGTACTTTTAGTTTGCCCTTCGACGGGCGTGACGAATAGGCGGTGCCCTCCTTTTGAGGTAGCGTTCTAGAAGTTCTGGCCATGACTATAAAAAAGAAGGGTTTCTAGGAAGAAAAGTAAAGGAGCAAGCACAGAAGGGAAAAGAACGCAGAAGATGGTGGACTTAGTTATAAAATCTTGAAGGTGTTGTAAAAGTGTGAATGACAAAGCGGTTGTGGTATTTATAGAAGCCATATAGGCAGCATTTGGGGAGCGCCAAGGTCGAACCAATAGCGCTTCGTGGGTTTTCTCGATAGTCGTATTGATAGCGACCCATGCGCAGTCTTTGAGTCAAGGCATTTAATGCTCTGACGAATTGACGTCATGATGGTAGTACCGAAGAGGTGAGAGTTCAAGACCGTTTCTTATCATTCTCATTCTAAGAAACGCGGGGACTATCTGTATACAGTAAAAATCAGAGGGTCCGATTTTATGGCCATTATGATGCTTCACAAGCACGTCTCCAAAGGATCGAGGCACGGCTCAGGGTTCGACCCCGAGGGTTCCCGACGTTCGACTTCGGGGCAGTGCAGATCGATGGTTATGATGACAAAACGGGAAGTTCCCAAGGCACTTGATTAAAGCTGACCAAGTCTAGTAAGCTAGTACAAACCCGTACCATGGCATTAAATGGTTGTATCAGCCGCGTATCTTTGTAATAAATGCATCTACACCATGTTGGGATTTCCACTCATATATAAAGAGGACCCTTGTCATTTTGTAAGGATGGGACAATATACAACATTCAATACAAGAACAAGAATATTCTCTGCTCTCTAACTTAAATATACTCTTTATTTGATTCTATTGCCTACATTCATTATCTTACTTGCATTTATTACATTTCATTAATTGTTCTTCATTTATTTGATCATAAAGAGCCGCCGTCAAAACTCTCATAATTGTTAGTCCTTAATCGACTGCACTTAGCTAAGCATCCGACTCGACCCTGAGGCCCCGATTTCCAGTCATTCGATTTGATTTTTATACTATCTTCAAGCTCTTATCTTATCTTCTAGTCTCTCACTTAGCATCTATTGCCTAACAACTAGCATAAAAATAAATCACGTATTTTTAGAACCACAAAATCAAATCTAATTGTTATTACCATTTTTAAGGTAAACATTACTTTATCAAATCTCTCTTTTAAGTCTTCCCAAACCTTATAAGCACTAGATGCATATAGGACACTACTTAACAAACCCGGCCTCACTGCATTCATTATCCATAGCAAAACAATAGCATTCACTTTCTCCCACAGATCATGAAGTTCAGGCTCAAACCTAGATTTAGGAAATCTACCATCGACAAATCCTAATTTACTCTTACCTAGCAAGCCAATTCTTATTGCGCGACTCCACAAAGTGTAATTATCAGATCCAGTAAGTTGAAGAGAAATCAGAGAACTACCTGGTGTGTCGGTTGGCTATAGATACAGAGGATGATTGTGATCAATGGTAGGAAAGGTGGTACTAGTCATGAAATTTCCATTTGCTGAGGTCATGACAGTGTGAGTAGGAGTAGTATTGTTGATTTGATCATTTTCAACCGCCATTGTTGATTGAAAATTTACTTCACAGAACACAATTTGCAAAACCTAGCTTTGATCGAGAGTTACTCTGAGATAATTCGGCACCTCAAAATGCAGAATTGAAGCAACTTAGATGAAGAAACTCGTTCGCAAGCTTGCTTAGATCCACACCGATGGCTCTGATACCATGTTAACAACCATGGGAATGGAGATCAAAGCTAATGTGAAGAAGAATCTAGAAGGAGAAGATGAGAGAAGAAGAGATTCAACTCACTTCAATTTTGCAAAACTATATTCCGTACAACCTAAAACAGTATTTAACAAACTAACTAACTGACTTTCACTAACTACTAACTAACTAACTCTAGTTAATATTACACTTAAGCTTAACTATGGTTAGCTATGAGCTTGACACTTAGCTGCTAGCCAACATTTCTTCAAGTGTATCTTTAGATGGAAGAGAATTTCATTGCATATTCTCTCCATAGTTGGATATCCTCTGCCATATCTTGCTCCACATCTAACTTTCCAGATTTTCCAGTAGATGTAAACTGGTGCTACGTGATACAAAGTCCTGATATAAAAATTTGAGGTTGTCTGATTCTTCTATGTGAGTGTTCTTATATAAAGGCTTTGGGGATTTTAATGAAAACCTAAATCCTTGGAGAAGAAAGTCCATACTGCTCTAGCTTTAGGACTAGTATTGAAAACATGTTCAATAGTCTCTTCCTGTGGCTGTCTGCAACAAGAACACTTAAAATCCAGACATTGTCCAAATCTGGAGATAATTTCATCAACTGGAATTTTTTTCTTCTAGATCCTCCATATTGAGAGTGAGATTTTGAAAGGTATGTTATTAATCCAAGTGTCCTTCCACATTCGATGTTGTCCACCTCTTTGTCTTAGAAGATCAAAGGCAGTTGAGTAAGAGAAAAGACCATCAGTAGACAATCTCCATATTGCTTTATCCTTTCCTTGAGTATTTCAAATTTTGATTTCTCTGATGTGCTGAACCATATTGGTAGGAACCAATAACTCAAGGAATTTAATATTCCATGCTCCTTTTGTAATGCAATATCCCACCAAAAGATTGCTAGGGTTTTGAATATGTAGCAATTGTGCTAATTGACCCATGCCACTCCAATTGTCCCACCAGAAGGAGAGCTTTCCTTGTTGGACTTTCCACAACATATGGGGCTCCGCCTTGTTTCTAATCTCCATCAGCTCCCTCCAACAACTAGAATCGGCACATTATTTTTTATTGGCTACTGGATGACTTCTCTGGTAATATTTATTGATCATGAATTTGGACCATAGATTATCGTGAGTCCTCAACCTCCACATTATTTGGTGATAATTGATTATGGATTCCGATCTGAGATTAGTATTGTGGAACCGTTGTTGAAGTAAGGTTTATACTTATTGATCCTATCTCCCTGTATTTATTGGTTCATTATTATGTGGTAAGGGAGAGTGTTAATACACGAAGGGTGATGCCGTGCCATATTGTGAGTGTTAATGCACGAAGGGTGATGCCGTGCCATATCGTGAGTGTGAATGCACGAAGGGTGATGTCGTACCATATTATGAGTGTTAATGCACGAAAGGTGATGCCGTGCCATATTGTGAGTGTTAATGCACGAAGGGTGATGCCGTGCCATGTTATGAGAGTTAATGCACGAAGTGTGATGTCGTGCCATTTCTTGATTTATATGGTGAGGTTGAGAGTAAAAGCACGAAGGGTGATGCCGTGCACTTTCCTTTACTGTGTTTAACTGTTTTCATTGGTTCAAGGTATATTGGCTATTGTAGTTATCATTGGTGCCGTGATTCTCTTATCTTTGTATTCCCCTCAGCAT
>NC_031990.1:11435494-11464208 GCF_001879085.1 Nicotiana attenuata
CCCCCCCCGATATTACTTGTCTAGTTTTTATTTGTTGTTGTTTTGTTTTGTACATATATTGTTATCTGCACAGGTTTATTATTGGGTGTCATGTCATAGCCTCGTCACTGCTTCGTCGAGGTTAGGCTCGACACTTACCAGTACATGGGGTCGGTTGTACTGATACTACACACTGCACTTCTGTGCAGATTTTAGTACCGGCCCTAGCTGATCGTGAGATTAGCAGCTGGACTTGATCGTCAGGAGACCAAGGTAGATCTGCTGGCGTCCGCAGACCCTGGAGTCTCTTCCTATATTTATTACTTTACTGTTTCTTTCTCTTTCAGAACAGTGTACTTTCTTTCAGGCTCTGTTTGTAGTAAATCGTAGTAGCTCGTGAGTTGTGACTCCAGATCCTAAATGTATCAGATGTTATTTGTTTATATTATTCCGCAAATCAGTTTTAGACTTCTGTTAGCTAAATTGTTCTTATTATTGAAATTGGCTAAAGTTGGTAACGTTGGCTTGCCTAGCAAGGAAAATGTTAGGCGCCATCACGGTCCCGACGGTGGAAATTCCGGATTGCGATACTTAGACTAATAGGTCTAAGCTGGGAGAAGGAACTAGGGGCTTCTACTTTTGGAATTAGTACCAAGCAGGTGCTGGTATAAAACTGTCATTCTTTTGCCCCTAAAGAAATCTTGAACCATATTTGCAACATCTGCGGCTATTATGCTCCAAGAGGATTGATAAAAACACCCATTAAACCCATCAGGGCCAACTGTACTGTTAGGATTTAGAGCCATGACGGCATCTTTTACTTCTTCAACAGAAGGCAAAGCAATCAGGAAAGAGTTATCTTCTGCAGTTATAAGACTCTGAAGCTTGTTCAAAATCCTGTAGTCAGTACTTTGGATAGGTTGGGTAAATAGGCTACTGAAGTACTGAACAGCAGCTTCAGAGATCTGTTTTATTCCCCTAGACCCAGTTACCTTCTTTATTTTTTATTCTGTGCAGATAAGATCTCTTTTATGATCTCAAAGGCATGTCACTTGAAACTTGCTAAAGTTAATGAGCACAATGTGTACCATACATTTTACTTCCTAAGATAGTAAAATGTCGATATTCAATTTAATATAAGCAAATTTTCCAACGCATTGAAATATTTCTAGAACATTGATAGTTAACTTTATAGAGTAAGTAAACTATTAGTACGTTTTTTTTTGAATTTACTATTAGGGGTAGTTTGGTACGCGGGATAAGGTGGGATAAGATGTGAGATTAAATTTATACTCTGATTGGTTGGCAGTATAAATTTATCCACCGTCAACCAAGTATGGTATAAATTTAATCCCAGACTAATACTAAATATCCCATCTTATCCCACCTTATCCCATCAAACTAGGGATTAAAATATACCACTTACGAGGTGGGATAAATTGGTCCAACGATTATAATCCCGTGATAATTTAGTCCAAGTACCGAACGATTAATTTGGTACTTACTTTCAGGTCTCCCGTCTCTTTCATCTTCTCAATATCCAGATTCCTAGTCATAGCTTCTCTAGATAAAGAGAGAGAAACTTTCATCTCAAGCATTGTTAGTTGTCTAATTGTTGGGCATGTTTAATTTGATTGTTTCGTACACGTTACAGCATCGTTATATAAGAACACGATTTTATTGAGATTTGAGAACTTGTACCTTGCTAATTTTCAACAACACTTACATTGCATACGTTAAAAGGATATCTGGCCTGTTTTAATAAGAATAATATCAACTCTTTGTACTATGTTTTGTTATAAGCATGGTTTAATGCCAGTCTTGCACATACTTGAGCCAATAGGAGTCTCTGTTTTTGAAAGAACAATAACTTAGTAGATTTGGAATCTCAAATGTTAAAAGTTATTGCTTATACGCTAGGAGTACATGTTTACAAGCTTTGCCGTCTTTCTCTTTATAAGTATTTTAATTTGTCCGTTTTCATATATACAAATTACAAGCATCTTCAGTGTTTCCGGGACAAGTTTAAGCAAGGAAAAGAACACGTAGCCATTGCTTATTTTGGTATTTTCTTACTTAATTTGCAAAAAAACAGTATATATACTAAACACATGAATATTTTGGCAACTTGTGAGAATCTTAAGAAGAATAAATTACTGTAGTGGGAATACTAATTTCACTGTAATTTTAACTTTCCTTTTCCTTTATTTTAATGTTAAAAACGTTAAAGGAGATATATATGTTATAAAGACAATACCCCAGCTAGGAAAGATTCCTACTTTTTCAATTTCATTACTATTTTTATTGCTAGAACACCAGCAAGTTGCAAAATTAGGATAAAGTAAATATAGAAGTACATGAATAATGATACATATTACACCAAATTAAACTATTCACTCAGAGGAAACAAACAACTACATTCACAAAATCATTAATTTAAACTTGAAATAATAAAGAAAAGTGAACTTTTAACTATTCACAAATGCACATTGCTTCCTGATTTCACCAGCACTGCCTGTTTTAACTTCAACTCTCCCCATTTTCTCCATTGCCTTAGCAAATTCAGCGTAGAATTCTTTCAGTGATCCCTCGACAAGCTGTTCGATAAATGACTTCGTTGTGGTACGTTTTGTCAAAGCTGCATCAGATTGGAATAGACCTCTCCTTTTGAGCAGAAGCTTATAGTAGCTAAGATCAAATGTCTTGAAACTACCTGGATCCATCTCAACTATAGTGGTATTATCATTGATTGATTTGCATTTTCTTGACTTGAGATTATCCGCGTATTCGCTGTCTAGAGATGGATCTTGTGTACCAACAGTCCCTGTGAAATTGTATAGACGCTCCGAAAACGAGGAGCAATGAGAAACTCCAATGGTGTGGGCACCTATAATAAAAACAAGCTAGTATGTGTTATTGCACGCAACTTAACAAGATGATGCAGAATATTATATACTGTCAGTGCATAGAACTTAAACTCATACCAGATAATAAGACCAAGTCGTTCAGATCAAGACCCTTTTTCGCAAAAGACTGTTGTAATCTAGTGAAGTTACTGGTTGGAGCTGGGATATCAGCATTGGCTTCTGAAACATTTGATATTCTTCCATCTCTTCTACCAGTTGGCACATTCCAAAAAGGACCTCCCTATTATGCCAGTGACGACAACAACAACAACAAGAAAAAGAAGATGATTAATAGGTATAAAAAATGGTTCAAGAAGAGAGTACAACCAGAGGTATAGGTTCCTCTTGTAATCTCAAATTAATATACAATAATAATTGGGTTCACAGTTAGATATTTATAAATATTTAGTGGATTTTAATAGAAATATAGGGTCTACGCAACAGTTACTGGCCCAGTAACACTCTAGATCTGTCCACAGAGTACAACGACAACAATAGACCCAGTATATTCCCACAGGTGGGGTCTGAGGGGTCAAAAAGAGAGTACAAAACCAACAAACCCGTTATATTTCCACAGGTGGGGTCTGGGTGTTCAAGAAGAGAGTATTTTGTTAATTTTTTCAAGTTTTAGACTTACTGTGACTACAACTGCATCTCTAGCAACTAAGGCAATAATATCAGCACAAGAGACAACTCCAGGGCATTCAGCTTCAACTAATCTCTTCACAGCATCAATGAAGGAAAAGCCTCTCAATGTTAGATTAGGATTAGCTTGTTTTTCAGTTTGGTTTCCTGTACTTGAAGTGAAATTTAGAAGTACAGATCCATCACAACCCTGCAAAGAACAAAACAAAGAAGAAAAAAGAATCAGAACAAAGCACATTAATTAAGTATATAAAGCAATTCAAACAGGGCAAATTAATCATACAATACTTACCCTAACAAAGCAATCATGGAAATGCATTCTAAGTATGGCAGCTGCAGTATTTGGAGCCTTTGGAACTTGCTTTTGGACAAAGTCTTTAATGATTTTCTCAGCTTTTGGACAGCTCTTGGCATAGAAATTAAGCTGCAATTGAGCATGTCCAGAGCTTACTATTCCAAGAATACATAAAACCAGAATACTCAAATAGCTAAATGAAGCCATTTTTTCCTCTGTCTCAAAAGAAACCTTTCTTTTCTTTAATGTGTTTCACTACACACATCAACTCCTAGCAAATTTATAGGCAATTTCCCGACTTGGTTATCAAGCTAATAACAAACATGTAATTATTTTATTAAAATCTCAACTCTTTATAACATGATAGAAAATGGTTTAGTTATAGACTCTTTCGTATTGGACTCATTCTATGTGATTTATGTATCCTATTCACGTTGACTGATCATTTTTTGAAACAAAAGCAACTCCCTCTTCGTCTTATTTTAAAGTTTTGCCAGCAGTGAGAGCACACTTTAAAATTAAACAAAAAATATTTCGTTCATTATTTTCTGCTTTTAATTTTAATGTTGTTATTCGGTCACCTGCTCTCCTACAAAGATATGGATGTTTTATGAGGGTGAATGCATGCGAGGTACAAGTTATTTCAATAATTAAAAAGCTGAATACCTGCTACCATTGCAATCTTGACAGCTCATGTAAATGCTTTTGGCATATCCCTTTGTTAAGCCAAAATAACTGGTGGAGCTGTTTTACTAATTGTTTTATTTCTGATGTATTCAGTTATATCAGGTATTTGGTATAAACATCACAATATAATTGTATACGGTCAAAATCGGGGAGCTCGATTTTGGAGATTTGTTTACATTCCAAGCCCGGGTTCGGGGAACTCGAGGTAAGAGTCAAGCCAGGCCCAAGTAAGCACACCTCGAGGAAGCAGATCGAAGGACTGGCACGACCTACATCAAGGGCAGCACAATCTCGAAGACACTCAAGAAAGAGCGGGAATTCCCAAGAACACGTGGGTCAGGACCTAAATTATAGGATAAGATTTGTACGAAATAGTATAAGTCCGTACTAGGTCGTTATACAGTTGTACCAATAGGATTCTTTATCATAATTGGAAATGTACCATATTAGGGTTTTTCCCTCCTATATAAAGGGGACCCCAATCATTTGTAAGGGGACATTATTCATTGCAATAGAACATTCTACTCTGCTCTCCTTGTTTAACGTGCTCAACAATTGTTCTTCAGCTTTATTGTCTTTACTTTATTGTTCATACTTTATTGTTCTTAGCTCACCTCGAGGTCCCTGGGATCACCAAGCTCGAGGTCTCTGTTGCTCCAACAACACTGATTTGGTTCACCATTTCTTCTTACTTAAGCTTAATATTACTTGTATAATCACTAGTATTAGAATATATCACCTATCTTTAAAACCATAAATTATCTTTAATTGTTACTCACATTTTTTGAGGTAAACAGTTTGGCGGCCACCGTGGGGCTAAAGATAATAGTGATTATTTTAGTGCTAGTTTTCTGATAACACACATTATTCTTCACACTTTTTCTTGTCAAATATTTTTTTATTTCAGGCCAAAATATGTCTAGCACACAAAACGCAACTGCTCATGACAGTGAGGGACTCGGAGAAAACAGCGGTATAGGGGTCGGTGTACCACCCATACACCCTGAGGGAGCGCCAAACGTGGAGCCAGTTGATATCAGTTCGCACAACGCTCTGAACACGGACGCAGGCACAGACCCCGTAAGGAATGCACATGGGGAAGCTCGAGCCGGAGGCCAGGAAACACGAGGATTGGAAGAAGGAGGAGTCAGCCTTCAAGTGATATTCGAGATGCTGCAAGCTCAGCAAGTCGCCATCGCTCAACTTCAGAGTCAGAACAGAACTCCTAACACCGCCGAACCAGTGAACGCCCGGCACGAACCAGCGCTAGAAAGGCCCGATGAAAGTGGCTCGGGGACTGACCGTACAATCATGAAAATGCTCGAGGAACTGACTAAAAGGACCGAGTCAGGAGAAAAGAAGATAGAAGACAATGATAAAAAGGTGGAAACTTACAACTCCCGGGTAGACCAGATACCGGGAGCACCTCCAGTTTTGAAGGGTCTAGATGCCAAAAAATTCATACAAAAAACTTTCCCCCCAAGTGCGGCTCCGATGCCCATTCCCAGGAAGTTTCGCATGCCCGATATACCGAAATATAATGGAACAACTACCCCTAACGAAGATATTACTTCATACACTTGTGGAATCAAAGGAAATGACTTGAATGACGATGAAATCGAGTCAGTATTATTGAAAACGTTTGGGGAAACACTATCAAAAAGAGCTACGATCTGGTATCAGAACTTAGCTCCTAACTCTATTGATTCATTTGCTATGTTGGCGGACTCCTTCGTGAAAGCACACGCCGGGGCCATAAAGGTGGCCACAAGAAAATCGGACGTCTTCAAAATAAAACAAAGGGATGACGAGATGCTGAGGGAGTTCATGTCCCGGTTTCAGATGGAAAGGATGGAATTACCACCGATCTCCGATGACTGGGCACTTCAGGCCTTGATTGTAACTCTAATGGAGTTTGAAAGAAATAATAACCACCCAAAGTGGTAAAATTTCTATGCCTTTCCATGATCAAATTCATGTATGATTGTGGGCAAAGAATTGAAAACCCGTCCCATTGAATTTGCTCCATTCTCATTCCCTTAAGAGAATGTGATAGCAATATGTGATAAGTCTGAAAGAAGACAAAATTATTACCGTGAAGGTATCAATGGATGTGGACGTGGCAATAGACGAAATTATAATCGTCATCATTGTGGTAATGAGAATAATAAGGATTCTTAAAACGAGCATTCACTCTGTGAAGTTAATGTTTGACATCGATTTGACATAAGATTTCGTAAAAGCACATACAGATGACTATGGTCCATTCATGACGTGAATGTGAAATATCTGATTTATGAATACATATTCATTCTTGGAAGAATATGAATGTGCTAGTGGTAGTGAATATACCACACTCACCTCTACAAGGAGGTTTGAGATGATATAAGAAAACAATGTCATTATTATGGCATGAATGGTCATTGGTCACATACCTATTGTACGCCAAAATATTTTGGTAATGTGATTATTAAAGAATAACGGTAATGCAAGAAACAAATCTTGCATATAAATTTGACCATGACTATAATGGTATAACTTTCTCTTTAAAAGAGATATTCACCATATGAATGTTGATGAATATGTGGTAGTACCAAATTAATTGAGAGCTCTGGAAGAGCCAGTTATTACTATTTTGGAGGAATAAAATTGATTATCAATAAGCCATTGTGTTGTAGTAAGTCTCAAAGAAACTTATTAAGTTTCTAAAGTATTCGCGAAAGCAGTTGGTTATTGTCACGCCCCGAACCTGGGCCTGGACGTAACACGGCACTCGGTGCCTGACTACATATGACCGAGCGAACCAACTGGCTGGCTGAATTAACATGTGGTATCATAACATACTGAATGCGGAAGATAAACTAACACATGCTGATATACTGAAAGTCTGGATGATATAAATCAAAGTGCGGAAATACTAACACAATTCTGAAACATATTTGTAGCCAACATGGCTTAATATGAAAAGCATGTGACTCTGTCTAACTGTTACTCTAGCCTATGAAGCCTCTAATGAAGTACTAAAAATACTGACTGTCTGAAAATACTGAAGACTGTAAGGTAATGATAATGCCCCCGGAAGAACTGGAGATCACCAAGTAGCCGAGATGAGAATTCTAGCGCTTTGAATCATCAACCTGTAAATCATTACCTGCATCGTGAGATGCAGGCCCCGGGCAAAAGGGACGTCAGTACATTTGAATTGCACTGGTATGTAAAGCAACTGAAAGAAAGAATTATAAATGCTGAAATTGAACTAAGCTGGTAACTGAGAATTGATAACTGATAATTGAAATGATAACTATTGAAACTGAAACCGAAATGATAACTATTGAAACTGAAACTGAAATGATAACAGATAACTGAACTGATAACTGATAACTGAACTGATAACTGATAACTGAACTGATAACCGGTAACTGAAATGATAACCGGTAAGTGAAATGATAAATGATAACTGATGATTGAATTGAACAAAGGAAGCAAGGATATGAATACTCCCTCTTCTGAATGATGAACAACCTGTTTATCTGAATAAGCTACGGCCTCGGGCCCAATATATATGTGCACACGCTACAGCCTCAGGCCCAAGTATACGTATACATAACTACGGCCTCAGGCCCAAACATGCATAAAGCATAAACTATGGCCTCAGGCCCAAGTATGCATAAAGCATATAAACTACGGCCTCAGGCCCAAATACAGGTGTTCAACATTCAGGAACTGAGAATCAAACTGCAATACATGATAATGAAATATTGAATCACACTGAGTTATATGATACTGGAATACTGGATCACACTGAGTTACATAATACTGGAATATTGGGTCACACTGAGTTACATAATAATGGAATACTGGATCACACCGAGTTACCTAATACTGGAATACTAGATCACACCGAGTTACATAATACTGGAATACTAGATCACACCGAGTTACATAATACTGGAATACTGAATGGGACTAGACTGAGACATGTATTCTTGAACTGATTATGAACACTGAAACTTCAACTGTTTATGGCATACTGAGTAATCTATACTAAGACTCGGGGGCATCAAACCCAAGTCTATATTGAATATGCACTGAGCTCACAACGTTCAGAATGAAAGTGGTGAACGAGTTATGAAGCTAGAGAATAGAAGTTCTACAAGTATTCAAGGAACTAGGCTAAACTATATTTCAGAGGCAATTAGTAACGTCGGAAAAGAAACGTAGTGCAGGGAGAATCATTAACATTCCCAAACATAGAGAGTTAGCCTCACATACCTTAACTTCCTGCTCTTGAGCATAATACAACATTCGCCAACCCTTTCAACTTTAATCTATATCAATACAAGTCAAAGGGATTCCAAATTAGCAACAATAGTCATGTTTTGGTCACTTAGGTATTTTATCAAACACTTGGTGGCATAAAGCTTCATAGCCCTTATTAATGGTGTCTCTACACCCAATAACCCATTCTCTTGCTCCTAGATAAATTCTAAAGTCTCAAATGATTATAATTCAACATTATTCTTTATCACCCATAAGGTAATCAACACCCATAACCAATAATAACCAATTAACAACCCAAACCTATCACCGTTCATGCTTTTCTATCAAAACCATCAACTCATATCCCATGAACTAGAGTCCATAATCATTAATTCAATGATAGAATCAATTAGAGGGTGAAGATATTACCTTTTCGATGTTCAATCTTCTTGAATTCGAGTTCTAGGGTTTCTTCTCTCAACAATGATGCACCAATCGAATATCTAATGATTTGGAGGGTTTACCCATGTTAATAGGATGTTGGGAAATCGAAATAAACTTAGAATCACCATTAGAACTTACCTTGGAGGGTGGAGGGACCTTGAAGGAGTTAGGTTTTTGAGAGCTTTACTTTCTAGAGCAAGTTTTTATGTTTTGGGGCTGTGGGGGACGGAATAGGGCTAAAAAAAATGACTTCCCAAGTTTGCCACTGCGTCCCAATTGGCGTGACCGCGGTCCCGACCACGGTAAATCGCTGGGACACTGCCTCACCACCGCGGCCGCGGTGAAAACGCGGCAGGACCGCGGTGGTTACACACCATTCTGTAAAACGGGCATAACATTTTGTACAGAGCTCCGTTTGGGCTCCACAATATATCGTTGGAAATCTATTTCAAAGGCCTAAAACTTTCATGCTTTGTGTTTTCCCAAATTCCTTACACATTTTCACTAAAACCTGCTGGAAGACAGGCCTTCTGCAAACTTAATCGATTTTGTCAAATCTTATGCACCTCACTTTCCATCTTGATTTTGAAACAACTATTCTCACCCATAATCATCCCGATGGGAATTCACATGTCCAAAATATAACCTTACTACTCTTTTAACTCATTCATACCTAAGCTGAATGTACAGGGTGTTACATTATCTCCCCCTTGGGATTATTCGTCCTCGAATGATTGTCTTGACTGTAACTTCTGCTAACTCCGGACCTTAAACGAGTCTGGTGCAAACATGAACTTTTATTAACACTTGCATACTAAACTGAATGAATACATGATTACTGAACTGTTGATATGCTGAACTTAATGACTGCTGCATTGACTGAATATTGGGCTGCCATGGATACATGAATACAAAACTAACATGGATATTCGAATATTGAACTGGAACGAATATTTGAGAATTGAACTAACATCAATATCAGAGTACTAAGCTGGCATGAATATCTAAGTATTGAACTGATATGAGTAGCTGAGTATTGAACTGACTTGAATATCTGAGTATTGAACTGACATGAGTATTTGAGTACTGAACTGACATGAGTATCTGACTACTGAACTGACATGAGTATCTGAGTACTGAACTGGCATGAGTATCTAAGTACTGAACTGACATGAGTATTTGAGTGCTGAACTGGCATGAGTATCTGAGTACTGAACTGACGTGAGTATTTGAGTACTGAACTGGCATGAGTATCTGAGTACTCATGAGTATTTGAGTGCTGGAAACTTGAATGTTATAACACGACACATGAAATACTGGATGTACCACCACTAATTCTGGTGGCAACTCTAACTCATAAGCTAATTGACCGGTCCTTCGCAAGATTTTATATGGCCCAATATAGTAGGGACTATGCTTTCCATTCTTCCCAAATCTCATAATGCCTTTCATAGGCGAAACTTTCAGAAACACTCAATCACCAACTTGAACCAACCAATTGGCGATCTACACCTTCTCCCATACAGAGTTTCGCACGGTGCCATCTTGGTACTGAAATGGTAGGTGTCATTATTAGGAAGGTCAATGAGAGGTATGTGATCATCCCAATTACTTTTAACATCAAGGACATATCTTCAACTGTTTAAATAAAATGCTCTGTCTGGCTATAAAGTTTACGACGTTCTCTTTTTCATGTCGTTCAACCAATAAATCTCCTTGGTCATGATGCATATTTGGGAACCTGGATGGAAAGAATACCTAGAATTATGGGCTTCTAACATGATCTTCCCTCTTTAAGTCCATCTATGTCTGGGACACACAATCTGTCCTAGTACCTCAAAGTACCATCATCTCCCCCTTATTCAAAAGCCATCTTCTTATACTTGTGAATCTCCTCTTTCAACTGCAACACGTAGGGATCATCAAATTGTTTCTCCTTCTCAACGTCTACTAAGGGGGAACAAGTCCTGTTCTAGACAACAACTCCGTCATCTTTAGAGTCCGAGGTCGAACTCCTATCTTGGCTGGTGAACTCCTTTTACCAGAGTTCTCTTATCTACCTTAATTGTGAGTTATACTTCCCACATTTTATCTTCTTAAGAACTTCCTGAAAACACTTATAGAATTTTTGTGAGCTAAGTCTTTAACCAGTACTCCGAAGACTAGAGTCTCGTGCAATGGCACTACCCTCGTGATACATAACTGGGCATGATTTTATAGCTTTCTATGATCACTTTATCATCAATAACTAAATTCAGTGATCATTCTACTCACTTTGTTTTTCTTACACATGCTAGACATAATCCGTGTGGCAATTATACAATTTTCCCTCATTACCGAACTGATTTTCTTTTTCATATCCCATGCTACTATTCGAGTTTCAGATCTCCAACTGGACTAACTGAAAATTTTGACATCACCCCTTAGACCAAAGGTCTTATACTTGTGGATCCTTCTCTTTTTTGCTGGGATCCAAATAACTTTTCTTATCCTTAAAAATTCTTTGCACTTTATGTCAATGAAGACTGACCTTCTGACTTACTTCTGAGCAATTCTTCTTACTAGGAAAAACCCAAATTATTCACTTAACGGAAAGCTAGTGTATTCATAACTATCATACACAATCTTAATAATTTAACTCTGCTCACACTGCCAATCTTGGAGAAACCACATTTAGATAATTCCTAAAGGCTATTCTTCTATAGTTTGCTCTCTCACTGCCTAGCTGATTTTTTTTCCCACTGTCACTGTACTTCAGGTTTAACTTAAACTCCTTGGGTTCTAACACGCGTTCGGTATTTCAAACTATCATCCACTCACTAGAGTTAACTTGGCTAAGTGAATCAAATTGTACCTCTACTAGCTCTGCTGAAATTGCTAATTCATTGTATCAACTCAAAACTTACTTATTATTCTTTTACTAAACACCTGCTAGAATCACGTTTTCTTGTTCTACTTTGGATAACTAAAGTGAGGAATAAGGTTATTTCTAACTTCCCTCATCATCCGACCCTATTCTATGGTCGCATACTATCCCTTTTTTTTCTCTATCTACACTATGTGCATGGAATGGATCACACTTAGGAAATTCATCTGTCTTAAACAAAATTAGAATAACCCTCAAACTTTCTATATAATACAAAATCATATCATACTATAAACATCCGCGGTAATCACTTAGTCACATAACCTAAGGGGGAACTGCCATATCTTTTATCTTACATCAATAGCTGCTTCTTATAGTAACTTACTAACATGGTACTTCTGTTCTGATTTGAATAAATATGAACAACTTAAAATCGTTCCCTGAAATTCACTATTGGCTGCTCTTGGTTCTCATTGCATACATCATGTCTTCTTAGTCATATACATGAGTTGTACGAAATCACATTTTTGGTAATAACAAATGTTTCTGACTCCTAGATATTTTACCCTTAGGCTCTTTTCTGTCCAAAACTATAGTGACCAATGTTAGGGTCTGACATCTGAACTATCATCATCCAACTTGTGGCCCAGTTTTCAAGAATTAAAAGAAATTATTCTCTGAGGTAAAACACATACGATTACCATACACAAACTTATCCTTCAGAGTATACCATCATCTAATAAATCACTTATAGCACCATCCGGCGATTCTTGGGTCTTAATCCGGACCTAAAATTTGCGAAGGTTTCGCTATAATCACTGTTACATATATTTTCTTTGAGAACCCATATGCATCACTGTATACTCACAAGTCACCAGAAATTTTGATACACTGAAAATTGGATTATTGGTAAACATATAACTGAATATTGGAGTACTGAATAAACACAAACTTGCAAACTGAAAGACTGTATCACTGGTAACTGAGGTAAACTAATAACCATAAGACATTATAACTGCTTTTGTACTTTCTGATAAGGTTATGCTCGAATCTGTACTACTATCCATTGCATCCCACTTTAACATCCTCTTAAGTCTCAAATTTACAAACCTGTACTCCATAATTATACCCCAATGGACAATTATCCTCTCTAGGATCTTAGGTTTGTCCTGCGCGTCGCTTGGGCATCCAATAAGTTTGGAATTCGATAGGAGGAAAAGGTTACCTATTGCTCTAAGATTCATGGCACGATCTAGAGTAGAAAGAAATGAGACAATCCCGGATGTCTTGGTAGTTAACCGTTTATATGAGTGGCCGGCACACACATATAAAGGAAACTCCACTAGACACGGCTTCATAGACTCCCTAGGACTCTTGAACCTAGTGCTCTGATACCAAGCTTAGCCACGCCCCGAACCAGGGCCTGGACGTAACACGGCGCTCGGTGCCTGACTACATATGACCGAGCGAACCAACTGGCTGGCTGAATCAACATGTGGCATCATAACATACTGAATGCGGAAGATAAACTAACACATGCTGATATACTGAAAGTCTGGATGATATAAATCAAAGTGNGCCAACCCTTTCAACTTTAATCTATATCAATACAAGTCAAAGGGATTCCAAATTAGCAACAATAGTCATGTTTTGGTCACTTAGGCATTTTATCAAACACTTGGTGGCATAAAGCTTCATAGCCCTTATTAATGGTGTCTCTACACCCAATAACCCATTCTCTTGCTCCTAGATAAATTCTAAAGTCTCAAATGATTATAATTCAACATTATTCTTTATCACCCATAAGGTAATCAACACCCATAACCAATAATAACCAATTAACAACCCAAACCTATCACCGTTCATGCTTTTCTATCAAACCCATCAACTCATATCCCATGAACTAGAGTCCATAATCATTAATTGAATGATAGAATCAATTAGAGGGTGAAGATATTATCTTTTCGACGTTCAATCTTCTTGAATTCGAGTTCTAGGGTTTCTTCTCTCAATTATGATGCCCCAATCGAATATCTAATGATTTGGAGAGTTTACCCATGTTAATAAGATGTTGGGAAATCGAAATAAACTTACAATCACCATTAGAACTTACCTTGGGGGGTGGAGGGACCCTTAAGGAGTTAGGTTTTTGAGAGTTTTACTTTCTAGAGCAAGTTTTTATGTTTTGGGGCTGTGGGGGACGAAATAGGGCTAAAAAAATGACTTCCCAAGTTGGCCACCGCGTCCCAGTTGGCGCGACCGCGGTCCCGACCACGGTAAATCGCTGGGACACTGCCTTACCACCGCGGTCGCGGTGAAAACGCGGCAGGACCGCGGTGGTTACACACCATTCTGTAAAACGAGTATAACATTTTAGACAGAGCTCCACTTGGGCTCCACAATATATCGTTGTAAAGATATTTCAAAGGCCTACAACTTTCATGCTTTGTGTTTTCCCAAATTCCTTACACAATTTAACTAAAACCTGCTGGAAGATAGACCTTTTGCAAACTTAATCGATTTTGTCAAATCTTATGCACCTCACTTTCCATCTTGATTTTGAAACAACTATTCTCACCCATAATCATCCCGATCGGACTTCACATGTCCAAAATATAACCTTACTGCTCCTTTAACTCATTCATACCTAAGCCGAATGTACGGGGTGTTACAGTTATATTGAGACTATAAATAAAGGAAATATTTGATATCTTCTATTACTACAACTTGTAGCGGGGTAATACGTATGTGAAAAACTACCCGCTTTATTTTCCAGTTTGTACTACCCAAATAAAAGAATGCCACAATAAAGTTAAATTTTATTGATATAAAAACCCATATCATAATAAACTTGGAATTTATTCATAATTGCACACGTCACGGTGTAAAGCTGAAATTTATCAATATTGGTAATTTATTCAGTTTGCATAATTGGTTTAGCCATGTTAATTCAAGTATGATGTGAAAAAATATCACATGGGTAAATATTAAAGAATTAGAAAGTTCTTTACGAATTCTCTTACATTGCTTGTTCTCATTAATTAATAGACCAACTAAAATTGGGATTGAATCCCATGAATGCTGGAAATATCAAAGGTGAATATGGGCCCATTCACCTGCCATGTATGCCACTGTAACGACCCGGCCGGTCGTTTTTGGAATTTCCGCCCCGATCCCCTATTAATTGCTTTCCCCAAGTTTATTTCTGCAATTTTTAATTGCCGAGATGTTCGGTTTTAAGTTTCAGAGAGTTTTGAGATACTTAGTCCCTAAATGAGAGCTTAAGTGTTGGAAAGTTGACCGTAGTCGGGACAGTGTGAAGACGGCCTTGGAATGGAAATCCGATGGTTCCGTTAGCTCCTTTAGGTGATTTCGAGTCTAGGGGCGTGGTCGGATTGTGTTTTGGAGGTCTGTAGCTAATTTAGGCTTGAAATGCTGAAAGGTCGAATTTTGAAGTTTCCGGTTCGATAGTGAGATTTTGATACGAGGGTCGGAATGGAATTCTGAGAGTTGCAGTAGTTTCGTATGTCATTTGGGACGTGTGTGCAAAATTTCAGGTCATTCGGACGTGGTTTGATAGACTTTTTGATCGAAAGCGTATTTTGAGAAATTTGGAGTTCTTAGGCTTGAATCCATGGTTAATTTGAGGTTTCGATGTTATTTTAGGTGTTTTAAAGAATGGTACAAGTTTGGGGAGTGGTATTAGACTTGTTGGTGCCTTTGGTTGAGGTCCTGGGGGCCTCGGGATGATTTCGAAGGGTTGACGGGGAGTTTTGAGAAATGTTGCAGCTGCTGTATTTATGCTGCTTCTGGTATTTTCGCATCTGCGGTTTGGGAACCGCAGATGCGGTGCCGCAGAAGCGGCTAAGAAGACCGCAGAAGCGGATTTTTGGTTCTCCTTCAGGTTCCGCAGATGCGGAAGGAATACCGCAGAAGCGGTGGCGCATCTGCGGAAGGGCAATCGCAGATGTGGCTTCAGGCCATTTAATAAAAGTTGCAGATGCAACATAAGTTCCGCAGAAGCGGGACCGCAGATGCGGTCCCAGGGCCCGCAAATGCGGAAATCGCTGGGCAGAACATAAATACTTGCCTTCACGAAATTTAGTCATTTTTCACCTGTTTTCAAACGGGAAGAAGCTTTTGGAGCATTTTTCAAGAGGGATTTTTCAGAGAAGTCCATTGGGGTAAGGTCTTTGGTCCTAAAACTCGTTATTATAGTGATTTTTATCATCCTAAGCATGAAAAATTAAGGAAAATCAGTGGTAATTGTGGGATTAGGGCTTGGGATTAGGAGACTTTGAAATGAGAATTTGAGGGGTCATTTGGGCTCCGATTTCAGTGTTCCTGGTATGTATGCACTCGTGAGAGTATGAGGATTCCGAAAATGTAAATTTTACCCGATTCCGAGACCTGGGCCTGAGGGGCATTTTGGTCATTTTACCTAATTTCGCGTCTTACCTTAGAATTTAATTATAGAATCAGTTATTGGAAGTGTTATTTACATTATGAAATTGAATTGAATAGATTTTGGCCATTTGGAGTCGGATACTCGTGGCAAAGGCGTGGTTTCAGGTTGACTTGCACTTGTTTGAGGTAAGTGGCTCGTCTAACCTTGTGTGGGGGACCTTTCCCCTTAGGATTTGATATTGTGGTAATTGAAATGCCTCGTACGTGAGGTGACGAGCGCGTACTTGAGCTAATTGTTGAAAAATCCGATTTTCTTTAAGTATTTCAATTGAGTTCCTTCTCTTGTTTTATCCTACTTGCGTATTTAGCCTGTTGTCAGTTTTAGAAAAGTATGTTTAGTAGACTTAATTGCCTATCTGCTCAAATTGCCTTAATTGTATTACGTGAAGCATGTTAGGCTAGACTTATCTGTTTACTTAGTACGAAATTTAGCATTTATTGAGTATTCTTGTATTGCTGCTGTGCGTTTTTAATTTGGGACTACGGGACGGCATCTCGGGAGATCCCCTGCAAGTACTTATGATCTGGACTGAGGTGCGGGTTACCAAGAGATCCCTGGCACGTATATTGAGGATACAAAGAGATCCTCGGGATACCAAGAGATCCCTAGTATATTTTTGAGGATACCAAGGGATCCTCGGGATACAAAGAGATCCCCGGTTGATGCATTGCAAAACATTTTGGAAAAATGGAACAGTCTCTGAAGTTGCCAGTGCGGCCGCATTGCACTTTGTGCAGTCCGCACTGGTGAAGGCCAAGTGAGGTAGTCTCTGAAGTTTGCCACTGCGGCCGCATTGCATTTAGTGCGGACCGCGGTGGACCTCCGCGGCCGCGGTCTGTTTTGTGCGGACCGCGGAGGTTGCCTTCTCAAACTTCTTCTGAACAAACCCAGCGCGGTCCGCGGTCTGTTTTGTGCGGCCGCGCTGGTAGGTAAGACTGGGTCCCACACCTTTTTCTATAAATAGACCTCAAGGGTCTCCTTTTACCCTTTTCGGAATTTTAACTCTCAGAGACCAAAAATTTACTGTTCATCCTATATTTTCCCGTAAATCATTGCTTAGATTGATTACTTGCACTCCATCTTCACATCTGGTAACATTTTATTCATTCTTCTTTGTTTAATTTTACAATTTCATTCACAGTAGCCCATAGCTTCTTCTTCTTCCCGTTTTCTCTACTTTTTAGCTTAGGTTAGTTTTAAATGTTGTGTGCTTGATGTGCATAATGATTGAGTAATTGATTAGGGACAAAGCTAGGTGAAAACTTGAACAATATTGCAAAAATTAGAAACCCTAACTCAGTGCCTTGAATTAGCACCCTTCGCGGACCGCGGTCACTTTAGTGCGGTCCGCGGTGCCCTGATGTGGTCCGCAGTACAACTTTGTGTGGACGCGGTGCTTATGTTTCTGAAAGATGACATGTGCCCAGCGCGGCCGCATTGCACTTTTTGCGGTCCGCGCCGACCCACCGCGGCCGCGATACCACTTTGTGCGGGCCGTGGTGGAGAGATTCAGAGAAGTGGTTTTCTAGACCCTGCCCCAATGCGGATCGCGGTGGCTTTTATGCGGTCCGCGGTGCCTCCAGTGCGGCCGCACTCCTTTTTGTGCGGGCCGCGGTGCACTATTTCTGCAACCTTTTTCTGCAACTTTTGGCTTCTGTTTTTCAAGTCATTTCCAACTGATTCACTGCCTGTGCTGATACTAACAAAGCTAGATATGTGTGATTGCAGATAATGGTCAAACAAAGAGGTAGAGCTGCAAAACAACCCGGCCGAGGTGACTCTTCCCGGGGAGGGAAGCAAAAGATGATAAAACTCACTCCCCAAGTTCGGGAAAGTACAAAGAGACTGAGAAAAGCAATTAAAGCTGCAGACAAAGCAGCTTCTCATTCATCGGGGAGTGAGTACGAACCTTTGCGGGGTATTTCCTCAGATTCCATTCCAACCCATGTCCCTGACTAGCCCGGGAGGTTTAGACTGACTGATGACACTCCTCCACAATCACCCACTATCCGACGGCAAATCAATGTTGTGCATGAGTCATCTGAGGGCTCGGCATCCGGTAGTGGGGACTACTCCACCTCCCCCACAGCTTCTTTGTCTGGGGAGAGTGCATAAGGAGGCGAGGAGGAGGTTCAAGGTGCTAGAGAGGTACAGGGGGTGGTGAACCTCAGGTTGGGGGTGTTGACTGGACTACAAATCCCGCAGTTTGGGAGGATGGGTTTGTCAGCCAGGTAGCATTCCACAAGTTTAGGGAATGGTGGCCACTATGAAAGCTGATTCTTAAGAGGAGTTTTATTGAGCGAGACCTTCTACCCCTACACCCAAATGTGCATAGACAGTTTCAAACTCGAGTGGGTTGGGAGCATTTTCGGGATGATTGTGTGAAGGCAAATGAGCACATGGTCAAGGAGTTCTATAGCAATGTGGCCCACATATTGAAGGGCACTAAAGTGACCAAAGTGCGAAACAAAAATGTGGTATTTACTGGGAAGGCACTTAATGAATACTTGGGGTTCAATAAAGAAGATGAGATCCTTTATAATGAAAAGTTGGCAATGGGCGAGGAGGTTCGTCCGTGGTTAGCTTCATACCTGGCAAACCGGGGTATTATTCCAGAGTGGTTGCAAGCAGGGGCTAAAATACTTCGGAGGACCCTTAACTTTGAGGCTAGGGGGTGGTTGACTTTTGTGTGCAGTCGGCTTGACCCCACTACCCATGATCAGACTATTCCACTTGCCCGGGTTGTTCTTGTTGCATCTATTATGGCGGAATACCCTATCAACATGGGCAATATGATGTCCCGCGTCATTTCTACAATGGGGGTTGAGCATGACCGGAACTATCCTTTTCCCAACACCCTCACTATGTATTTCCGGGACCTAAAGGTGGAGAAGAGACCTTTTGATGTCAAGGTCAAACCTGTGGCTCCGTTTTCGTGGTACAGTTTGAAGGGGCCAGACAACCCCAAGGACAAGAATTACAAGCCGCCTGCCTCTGCTCCAACTGGCCAGTCTGAAGAGCCGGTTGCGATAGAGCCCTCCGCTGAGCCCACTTCTATCTCACTGAGCCTGCCTCCACCACCGTTGATGTGCCTCCGGGACCTTCCACCACTGCTGGTCCCTCTACTTCAGCTGGCCCGGGAATTCCATCTTCCCGGGCCCATCCTATCACTGCCCACCAGCTGAGTCAGACACTTCATAGCTTGAACAACTGGATGTCAGCTGCGTCATCCAAGTTGTCTACACTGTCTTCTACCATTACGGCTCAGTCAGCACAACAGCCAGCACAGATTCCACAGTCCATTGAGGATACATTGAAGAAGATCCTGGAGAACCAGGAAAAGATCATTAGTACTCAGGGTGCCTTGTCTAAGGCAGTGGATTCACACGGCAAGGCTCTGAAGGAGCTTGCCAGGGAGCACAGGAAACTGCGCAAAACACGGGCTTCCAAGGAGTCTGTGAAGGAGCTTAGAGCAGATGTGGACAAGCTGAAGGCAGACCAGCTGCCTTTAGACTTGCTATTTGAGGATCCAGCCCCAGCAGCAGTACCAGCAGCAGAGCCACAGCAGGAGCAGACATAGAGGCTTTCTAGGAAGAAGAGGAATCTCCCCAGTGCAGATGAGGCGATCATCCAGTTGGCGGACCCACCGGAGGTTTCCTCCAGTCAGCCACAGGATGTTCCTGATATTCAGCCCGTCCAGGTCCAGGCCCCAGTCCCAGCAGCTGAGCAGCAGGAGACCGGGAACCAGTCTGAGGTTCCCGCGCATACAGAGGACCCGGGGACCACTCATGTTCCCATGCAGACTGACGAGGCTTAGGGAGTCTTCATATCCTTTCCTTATACTTTTTGGTGCTTATTTGTCTAGTTGGCATTGGGGACAATGCCAGCTTTTATTTGAGGGGGTGTGCCCTACTTTTTATCCTTGGATGACTGTATATATATACTGATTTAGTTTATGCTTTCTTTGATTCTCATTTGGTCTGTATATATTCTTACATTTAGTTACTTTTATCGTACTTTTTATCTTTCATTTGGTCTGTATATAAAGTTACATTACTGTATATATTCATCCCCCGTTGTATATTCATTCCCTTATTGTACATATTTATTCTATTTTCTATTTTCGCAAAAAAATTTTGTTTGTAGCATTCTTATTTAGGCTCGTAGCATTTTGTTTTGTTTTTGGCGTTTTAATAAGCCTTTGGTTTTCTTAATGCCACGGTTCTTTCCAAAGGTGGAGTATTGTGTGAACCGGGTGGCTCTTCCCAATGATAGATGGCGTGACAACCTTCTTAAGGGTTTGAGTCCGTTTTTGTTTTTGTTTTTGGTAGTTTATAGTTAAGGGTACCTCAAGCAAAGCTTCACTTGGGCCTAGCACATTTGCCTTTGATCCCATGGTCAAAGACAAAATGTTGTGTTTAGGATGGTGAAAGTTGTGGCCTTGAGACTCTTGCGTTGGCCGATAATCATCAAGTGGTTTTTCGGGACCATTGTGTGCTCAAATCGTATCTAAGGTTGTATTGGGCCCCCGACTCTATGTCTTTAGCAATCCCCTAGCTTGTGTGGTGAGAAATCGAATTGCGCGTCCAAGTCCCGAGCCATTGGTCTAGAACTTGCCCTGAATGTTTGTTGAGGTGAAATCTTAAGTGAAATTTGACTTGAGAAGTGATTATAGGCTCTCCTTGATCCAAATGATAGTTGAACAAATTCCATAGCCTACCAATGATATGATCCCTAGTTAACCCTTTTGAGCCTTAGACCTTTTTCTTTCAAGAACCATGCTACAAGCCTATACCCGTTCTAAAAGATACCCTCTCTTGGCACCCGATCTTTCCTTGAGCACATGGAAAAAGTATAAGTTTGGGGGGAGAGACGAGGATGGCAACAAAGTGGTAAAAAGGCACAAAAGTGAAGAAAAGGAAAGGCAATGAAAAAGAAAGAAAAGCAAAAAGACAAAGAATGCTCAATGTGAGAAAGAATAAAAAGGGATTCAAGAAAAGTAAAAGAAAGAAAGCTGTGGAAAGTTGAAAAAGGAGAAATGGTTTGAAATGCATAAGAAAGAGTGACAATGTGTCTCTTTAACCCCTTGGAAAGAGGTGAAATGACTCAAAGAGTCAAGTGAGTTGTACCAAATGAATCAAAAGAAGTGCTTAAGGGAAGATGGAACCCACTTGAACAACAACATTTCCTACCCTGAACCAAAAGCCTTCACAATGACTCCACAAAAGCCCTATATGATCTTGAGTTGAATGAAGCTTACATTAGTGGATACTTACCTAAGAGGCAAGCATATGGTACCTAGAGCCGGACTTGTGACCTTTCCTTGAGAGAAATGAGTGCATTCCTATTAACCTTGTTTTGTTAGCCACTATTCTAAAGGTGAGCTATGCTTAGGGAGAGTTGAGGATGTGTGAGTTTGGGTTCCACAATGACCAAAGTAATTGAAAGAGTTCTTTGATGTGTTGAGTCAACTCTTGATGCTCTTGTGTCGCACTTGATCCATGATTTTTCAAAGGGTAAATGTTGTTAATGATGCATTCGTATTGAGGGCAATTGTTAGTCCCAATTGATGCTTGTTAAGGTTACTTTAGGATAGCTGGAAATTCTTGGATTTTACCTTAACGGGTGGTTCTTATTTTGTTTGCTTGAGGGCAAGCAAAAGCTTAAGTTTGGGGGAGTTGATAACTAGGGATTTTAACGTGTTTTACGCTCCTTCTTGCTTACGCTTTGGTTATAAATTGTTACAAAATAGTCCCAAAAGGCTCATAAGTGTGCTTGATTGCAGGTTTGATCGACAAAGTGACGAAATGTCAAAGATCGGCTCAAAGGGAGTGAAACCTGCTCAAGTATCAAAGACAAGGCAAACTGAGGGCAAAAAGGCCTAGTGCGGCCGCATTCGACTTTGTGCGGTCCGCACTAGGTAGATTCAGAGAGATGGCAAAACCAGGCTTCAGGCAACGCGGCCGCATTACACATTGCGCGGTCCGCGGTAAAGACTCCGCGGCGCACTACCACTTTGTGCGGTCCGCGGAAGAGAGATTCAGAGAGTTAAAATTTGCCATGGTTCAAGCTGTGCGGTCCGCAATCATACTTGTGCGAACCGCGTTAGAGACCTCCGCGGCCGCAGTCCATTCTACCCGGTCCGCGGAGCCCAAGTTCAGAGAGCCCAAAATTGAAGTCCAAGAGCCTAGTGCGGCCACGGTCCATTTTGTGCGGCCCACACTGACCCCGCAGGAGTATTTTTATCCAATTTTTCCAGCCTAGTATAAATAGAACATTTTACCATTTTTAGGTTATCTGTTAACACCAGAACTGAGCTGCGCTCGTGGGAACTTCATCTGTAGCCATTTTTGGCATCTTAGCTTCAAATTAACGATAGATTCTTGTATTTTAATTTAGCATTTAATAATATGTCTTGTTCTTCATCTATTTCTTTATTTTCTTCTTCAAGCACGAGTAGCTAAACCCATTAGCTAGGGTTGTGGCTCAACCCTAGTGTGGGTAATTGATGGGTGTTGCCATCTAAGGTTAGATTGACCATGGGTGTTTGCTATTTGGGTTGATTTTACGCTTTAATCTATGAATTGGTGGTTGCAAATACTGATTTGAGCTTTGCTGATTTGACTCTTCTTGAGAAAGAGAGTCTAAGTCTCCAAAATTGACCCAACAAGGAATTGGGATGGACTCATGAGAAATGATAGTCACAATTAACGGGTTAAACCTCGAAAGAGTAATCACCCTACTTGAACTCTAGTTGCTTGATCTAATTTGCCTACCCATTTGGTCTCGAGAGAGTCAATTGGGCAAAATCACTCTCTCTACTAAGAGGTGTGAGAGTGGGTAAAATTGTGCAACGATTATAGCATAAGCCCCAATTATGTCAATCGAACCTTCATAGCATCTACCCGTCAATTAGCTACCTAGGTGATGTCACGACCCTAGTGCCCTTCTTCCCATTAAATACAACTTTAGCAATCATCTTGTAGTCTAATTTAGTTTCAATTAATAGTTTGATAATAGTAGTTTATAAAAGAAAACCCAAAAATGTTGGAAGTGACATTTGGAACAATTACACGATTCTAGACTGAATAGATACATCAACTCCCTTTCTAGCTCCCTGAGGGATTCGATCCCGACCCTCATATCCGGTAAAAGCTATTGCGACCCTCTCTTGCTACCTTTTATTGGTGCGGAGTAGGCAGCGATCAATTATCCTGTCACTTCGATATTTATTTGATCTCAGTAGGTCCCTGGCCTTCGTCGTCACTACCCAACCGAGGTTAGGCTTGGCACTTACTGGGTACCGCTGTGGTGTACTCATGCCCTTCCTGCGTATGTTTTTCATGTGCAGATCCAGGTACCTCTACTCAGGCTTACCATTCTTGAGGCGAGGCGATTCTACGGGACTTCGAGGTATATCTACCGCATCCGCAGACCGAGGAGTTTCTTTCTATTCCTGCATTTAGTAGTTAGCCCTTCTGTACTCTATGTTCTTGTTAGACATTCCGGAGATTAGAGATATGTAGTATTTTTCTCAGCTTGTGGATCCGTGAGTTTCCGGGTTTTGGGATAGTGTATCAGATTTTGGAAAAGTTGTGTGTATATGCCAAGCAGCATTTAAATACTGTTTCTTCCAGCTATTCAGCTTTTGATTATTTATTTCCGCAAGATTAGTTGTTTTCCGCATTTGTTAGGCTTACCTAGTCGTAGAGACTAGGTGCCGTCACGATAGTTAACGGAGGGTGACTGGGGTCGTGACAGCCACATAAGATGCATCTATGAGATGGTTACATGTGCGATTATTATTAACCCGCAACATGGCCGGTGTTTGCGAGGTAACTTGCTCAGTAATTTAATTTCGAGCATAATTTCCAAATTTTTTATTCAAGATAGTTCATCTTGATAAGTTGTTTTACATCACAACTGGTTTAGCACAATAATTTATTGAGTGCCTCCACTTAATAGCTGAACTATTTCTTATGAGAACAAAGTTAATTATATCAATTTGATATACGTTATATACGAAAGTATATTACATTCTCCCCTCACAAGTGGTTTAGGGTCAGTAACTAAATAATTTCATCTTATTATTATTGATGTGCGGTGTATATTTTGATTAACACCATAACGCATAAAGATGGATTCCCAAAGTTGAGGAGCAAGTTAGTTTTTCTAACATGAGGGGGATACATGATAAACAGTTGAGAAAAAGTTACGTGGAATGAATTATCATTTGTACATCTAGATGCTCGAATAAGATAATATGAACTTGAAGTTCATAAAACATAATTCATTTGCAATATATTGCAAAGCATTCCACAACATTTTTTGACCCAAAGAAAGTAACTATATATTCACTGTAAATTCTTCTATTACATTAAGTCCTAGAAGGACAAAGTCTATGGTACGCTTAAAGTATATAGACAAATTGGTTTCAAATAAACTTCTTGATAAAGAAGATGAGCAAATGCTCAAAATGATCATAACAAGGAGGTAAGTGATCTAGATGTGTGACGACCCGGCCGGTCGTCTTAAGAATTAACGCCCGATCCCCTATTAACTGCTTTTCCCAAGTCCATTTTCTGCTAATTTGAATTTGCCGGGATGTTCGGTTTTGAACTTCGGAGAGTTTCCGGACACATAGTCCCTTAAGGAGGCGAGGAGGCCTCGTAGACCGGGGAGGTATACTGGTCCTTATTTTGGAGGCAGGGTGCGTCATGGTAGAGGTTTTGCGGGTCAGCCAGTTCAGTTCGCGCTTTAGGCTTTGCATGGTGACTCAGGTGTTCATGGGTCTCGGAGTAACCGTACCGCACAGTTCCCACCTCCTCGCCAGCAGAGAGGGTGCTTTGAGTATGGAGATACTAGCACATGGTGAGAGATTGTCCCAGACTTCGGACCGGTGTTTCCCAGCGAGGTATTCAGGCAGGTAGAGGGCACCCAAGAGGGGGAGGCCCGGCTCGTTGATGTGTTTCATATAGTAGGCTTGAGGCTGGTGTGCCAGTTGAATGTCATTCAGGTACGGATTCGGTTTGTTATTGAGGGGAACTATCTGTAGTTCATCACAGTTCTGCTTATCGGGGTGAGTTCCCTTATTTGTTGTTCCATTTATGAGTGCGTTTCATGATTTGTACTCTGTTTACATGATTATTCTGTTGGGAGGTTCTATGAGTGATTGCCGTGTCTATCGTCCATTTCTAGCTGTTGTCGAGAATTATGAGGCTAGTAGTAAATTCATGTTGTCTGTTTCGGTAGGTTTGATGTTATCACTGAGTATTCTTGGTTACGAGTTGTGATTTCTATGCTCCACCGGTGTGGGAGCCAGCCTGTGTTGTAATTTGTAGACGGAATTGATCTAGTGAGAGTCTCTAGATGGGTTGATGTGTGCCCTACTTGTGATTCAGAGTTGAGGGCGGGACCCTCGTGATTTCAGGTGATTTGATATGTTGAGACCGGGCCGTGTACTGCGGTGAGAGTTATATACTTATAAGATCCTTGTGAGTCTTTTATATGCTTTCATTCCTTCTTGTCAGATGTTTTTGTCGATTTGTGTTTTAGAAGAATTTGTGCTAGTTTGATTTGCTTGTTAGTTCCCTTATGTGTTTCTTTTCTCATATTCAGTCATTTCCATTCTATGCTTCTTGAGTTTTAGCTTGTGGGGTGTGTACCCGTTGGTGTTGGCTGAGACTTGGTTATTCGGGTGTTTTGTTATGCGGATTTCGTGGTTATTGTATCATTGCCAGTGTTGTGGAGGTTTGAAAAGAGTTCCCATTGAATATGAGGCTTATGGCCGGTACAGATTTGATCTCAGGCAAGTATTGCTATCAGAAATGTTATTGTGGGCCTATGTGTGATGTGTCATGTTGTGTGGTTGTACCCTGTATGTGTTGGCTTGTATTGAAATAGCTGGTTGTGACTGATACCGGACATGGATTTAGGATCGGGTCTTTTGGAAACGGATGGAAGGTGAGAATCCTGGCTTGAAGGCCTATTGGTATCGCTAGAAAGGATAAATTTCAGTTGAGATGGTGTCGTCAGGCTTAAGTGGATTGGGGTGACGTGGGATCACCCGCGGGTGTATGTTGGAAGTGCGCACTCAGTGACTTGAGGACTTCAGGTATGTCTCTACGCTCCTTCGAGGACGAACGAATGTTTAAGTGTAGGAGGATGTGACGACCCGGCCGGTTGTCTTAAGAATTGACGCCCGATCCCCTATTAACTGCTTTTCCCAAGTCTATTTTCTGCTAATTTGAATTTGCCGGGATGTTTGGTTTTGAACCTCGGAGAGTTTTGGGACACTTAGTCCCTAAATGAGAGCGTAAGTGTTGGAAAGTTGCCCGCAGTCGGAGCAGTGTGAATACAGCCTCAGAATGGAAATCCGATGGTTCCGTTAGCTTCGTTAGGTGATTTCGGGATTGGGAGCGTGTTCGGAATATATTTTTGGGGGTCCGTAGCTAATTTAGGCTTGAAATGCCGAAGTTTGAATTTTTGAAGTTTCCGGTCCGATAGTGAGTTTTTGATCCGAGGGTCGGAATGGAATTCTGGAAGCCGCACTAGCTCCATCATGTCATTTGGGATGCGTGTGCAAAATTTCAGGTCATTCGGACGTGGTTTGGTTATATTTTTGATCGAAAGCGTATTTTGAAGATTTGGAAGTTCATAAGCTTGATTTTTGGTTTTGATCCATCGTTTCGATGTTGTTTTATGTGATTTGAAACTTCGAACGAGTCCGTGTTAGGTTATATGACTTGTGTGTGTGATTAGACGGGGTCCCGGGAGCCAAGGGTGTGTTTCGGATGGGCTACGGGTTATTTTCTTCCATTTTTGAACTGCTGAAACTGTTGCTTCTGATACCCTCCTACGCGATCGCGAAGAATCTCCCGCGATCGCGATGCCTTACTTTGCCCACCTGGATATTTCCTCTTCGTGTTCGCATAACTCCTCCCGCGTTCGCGAAGCCCAGTTTATTTCCTCTTCGCGTTTGCATAGACGACCTCGCGTTCGCGTACCTCTGCTATGTCCGCTCTTCGCGTTCGCGGACGCTTTCACGCGTTCGCGTATAGCAACTTCTGGACCTCGAAATTTTTCCTTCAACGCGTTCGCGTTCATGCTTCCGCGATCGCGAAGCACTGTTTTTCTCTTCTCCGTGTTCGCGTTCTCATCATTGCTTTTGTGATGTACATTTCTGGGCCTTCTCGAATTTCCTCTATGCGATCGTGATCGTTGTTCCGCGATCGCGATGAACAAATCGCTGGGCAGACAGAATTAAATCCCAAATTCGAGGGTTTCACCATTTTATCACATTTTGACTTCTAGAGCTCGACTCTTGGCGATTTTTGAAGGGATTTTCACCTGGGCGACTTGGGTAAGTGCTTCTCACTCAATTTAGACCAATTTCCATGAATCTCCTCTTAATTTCATCCTTTAATTTCAGATTTTTAATAAAAAATTGGGTAGAACTTCATAGACCGAATTATTGAGTTTTGAGGGGGTGTTTGACCTCCGATTTGGGAGATTTTTATATGGTTAGACTAGTGAGAGTACGAGGGCTCTGAAAATGTAAAAATTATCCTATACCGAGACGTTGGCCTGAGGGGCATTTTGGTCATTTTGCCTAATTTCGCGCTTTAGCTTTGAATTAAATAGTAGGATCAGTTGCTTGAGATGTTATTTACAATGTGTGGTTTAATTGAATAGATTTGGGCCATTTGGAGTCGAGTACTCGTGGCAAGAACGTGGTTGCTAGTTGATTTTAGCCGGTTCGAGGTAAGTATCTTGCCTAACCTTGTGTGGGGGACTTCCCCTTAGGATTTGAGTCTTCTTTGTTGATTGTATTCCTTGTATGCGAGGTGACGAGTGCATGCTCGGATTTATTTGTGGAAAATTGTCCCTTTTAGGCTCCTAGATCCTTGTAATCACCGAATATGAAGTTGTTCTTGATGCGATTGAGTTCCCTGTTATTAGCTTCACCTTTACATGTCTTACTTGGAATTTATTTGCCCTTTTTGGCTTATTCTTGTTGCCTAATTGACTTTTACTTGTTTCACTGTAGACATTACCCTTCTATAGTCACATTATCATTCCTAACTGCTTGTCTTTATTTGGAAGCATTATTTTCTATCTCTCGTGTAATTGATTGGTCTTAATTGGAAAGAAGTTAGATATCC